>NW_027328804.1:0-300000 GCF_048564905.1 Vicugna pacos | reverse complement strand
TGATGCATGGAAATCTTTGTATAATTTCCTCTGATACTTACTGTCCATCTAGAGGTTGTATACTCATCCATATTTATTTGTAGTTTTTTTTCTAATTGTGTTACTTTTTAAATGTTTCTGGAATTTATCACAATATATGGTTCACTGTATGATTTCAATCTTTTCTTTTCCCCCAAGTAGCTAACAAGTGTTTCATTCACTGAATAACCTTTATTTATCTCCCTGATTTGTAATGCCTTCCATCTCTTATATTAAATTATTATTGATATCAGAGCCCATATCTGGACTTCCTGCCTTATTTTATAATCTGGCTATTCTTGAACTAGTAAAACTCTCATTATCTTATTAATTTTTATATTACTAATATGATTTTATTCACAATAAACCCAAATCAATTTTATAACTTCTGATATTTTGGAGATATGATCTTTTAATCTAGAATCATGTGATTAAAGCACCTTTTATATCTTTCAGTAGTTTTTACTTTTATTTTTTGATAGTTCCTACTATCCTTTTGTTAGGCTATTCTTAGACATTTTACCTAGGTTGTTACACTTGGAAAATTTTAGAAATTTAATGCCTCCATCTGGTCTCTTAATCAGACCCTGGAGAATCCTAAACCACTGATCTGATTTGAACAAATGAGGTGAAAAGAATTGGGGGAAGCACTGTGAGCAGAAGAGACTGTGGAACCTCCAGAGCGGCGCCCTGCATTGGCTCAGATGTTCTCTGGAAAAAGTTTCCTCTATGAGACTACATAGTTCCCAGCTTGACTTTCAGATTTCTCAGCATTTCACATTAGATTTTAAAAGTCTGTGGCAGGTTCTTACCCAGAAAAAGAGCACTTGCGCAAAGGGTTATATGTATACACTTTCCCCAGGTGGTAAAGGGAACACGCTCTTCTTCCTAATTAAAAAAACAAGTTTAGTCAATCAAGGGATTACACCAATGAAATGATATTTCTCCTAACTGGTCAGTAAATCCTAAACATAATATAAAAAAAAATTTCAGACATAGCCTCCTTGTTTGTAAATGCATGGGTTTTTTCCTGTTTTTTTTCCTTTTCTTTTCTGTTAACGATGTCAAACACACAACAAAATATGTACAGTGTTCGTTTTAATACTATTTTTTGAAAATGCACATGTGAACAGTAAACTGTTTCCCTGCCATGGTCTGAGCACCTGATGAGGCCAAGATTTAAAGCTCTATTCCTTAGCTTGCCTTTGATTTCAGAAGTGAAGGTAGTGACAGCTTAGGGTCTGTGCAGGACAGAAAGAATCACAGTTGTCTGCAGCTAACTGGTGTCCACTGTGTGTTTCTTGGTTGAGATTTATGTGTTAATTAGCTACAACTATGAAGTTTAAGAGTTTCCATTTTAGAGTTTATATTTAGAATTTTTTAAGAGATGAAATCAGCAAGAATCAAGATTTAACTGGATTATAAAACCAGATATAGTATAATAATAGCTGTAACTAAGTACATGGCCCTTCCTCTGTGCCAGGAAGCCTTCCAAGTAGATTCTATACATTACTTCGACCCGTCCTTACCACTGTCATGAAGAAGCAACTCTCTTATTCTTATTTTATAGGAAACTATGGCACAGAGAAGTTAAGTTGTCCAAGATCACTCAGGAAGCAAGCTGCTGTGTTCAAATATGAATTTAGGCAACTTCATTCGCAAGATCTCACTACCACAACGCTGGCCTCTCTAAACAATGGAGCATGCTTTCTCAAGTAAAGTAAAATACTTCAAATAAAAAACTAAAAAAAAATAAGGCAATTTTTTAAATAAGGAAGAATGATAAAGTTAAATGAGTCTTCATCTTCAATTTTTCAACAAGCATGTCCCAATGAAAATTTAAACTTATTAGCTTGCAAAATTAAATTTAAACTTGGCAGTTTAAATGACCAAAAAACTTCTCTTCAGTATTTTTTGTATGCTGCCAATATGATAAGTTTTTGTTTTTCAGGACTCAAAAGCATTATGAACATCTAATTTTGTCTAAGATTCAGCTTTCATCTCTGAATGTACAGTCTTTCACCAACATATGCTTTTACCCCCATCTTCAGTTGTAAACAATGGGAACTATTCATAATGGGGATTATTAGAAGCTTATTACATTGTAAAAGACAAATGTCACTTTCTATTGGTAGCTGAACCTCATTTTTTTCCATTTATAAAAAGAGGAGTTTGACCTGCTCCCTCCATATCTTTTCAGTGCCAACATTCTGTAGATCTGTGATTCAATTTATTAAATCTATATTTGGAGACATTTTCAGATACTCCTAGTAAAAGCATTTTTTTCCCAAGAGTTATTCATTCTCACAACCTACTGTCCTGCTGCTGCTGACTGCAAGCACCATCAGCTCTAAATTATCTCAGCTGATGGAAAGAAGCAATAATACAAATGACTCAAAAATCATCTTTTCATAGCTCTGGAATGTTGATACAAAGATATACAGTTTTATTTTTTTAATTTTGCAGCAGGAGTGGCAGCAATAAATTTACATTTCCAGTTATGTAAAATGACTAGCTCAAACACTGCTCAAACACTGATGGCACCTCAACAAATGTTTCCCTGCTTCTTCTACCCTTTCTCTGACTTTAGGATGAGAGCCATGCTGCTTTGTGCACATCCCAGTAGGAAGGGGGAGCAGTGACCGGGACTTAGTTCAAGACAAAGGGGCACCTAGTCTATGATGAAAAGGAGGCCACAATAATGAAGGCGCATTTAAAAAAATGGGAGTCAACTATAAAAACCAATTTGTCTTTCCTTCTACATCTATGTCATTGCAGCTAATTTATATTTTGCATTTTTTATTGGTGTCATGAAAGGATACAAATCAATGCCTCTTTTCATATACACTTATACCAGTCTTTTTCTTTTCCCCCTTTTTACTGTTATTATGAAGGAAGGACCTCACTTCTCTTCTGTGTCCACCATTCCAGGCAGTGCTCCTTCAACTTGGCTGCACATTAGAATAACCAGAGGAGCTTTAAAAACTTCCCTATGCCAGAATGCGCCCCCAGGCCACTAAGTACAATCAGAGTTTGCAGTGATGGAACCCAGGCACCAACATTTTTTAAGGTCCCCTGGTGATTCCAACACGCAGCCAAGGCTGACAAGTCCAGAAGTAAACAGAATAAAGTGCATCTAAACAGCGCCCGCTTTTCCTGGGTAATCTCATCTATCTCCACGTGGGGACACCTCGCCTCCTATTCTGGCCAGACTTGTTCTTCCTGCTCAACCGTCTCCCATTTGTACTCAAGTTCTGCCTGGCACCGCTTCCAGAACTCCAAAAGTAAGGTGACTAACAGAGAGACAGAACAGCAGAATGTGGATCTTCAGTGATGCCTGATGCTTCAGAAATCTGTACTTAATATTTATTACACTTAACACTTTGGTAAATGGTTAATAAAATCACATTTTATTTATAGGCGATACTAAAGAAAAAAATGAGTTAATACCTTTTGTTTAAGAAAAAAGAAAATGTAGATAATTTATTGAACGTTTGGAAACAGACTAGCTCTCTAGCTCAAGGGAAAGGTATTAACGTGATGGTCAGAGGCAGGTGACTGTATCTGATGCTAAAGTACCTGCTACCAGCACATTATGCCCACTAAAAACACAAATATCGGGGGGAAGGGTGGGTATAGCTCAGTGATAGAGCACGTGCTAAGCATGTACAAGGTCCTGGGTTCAAGCCCCATTACCTCCATTAAAAAAAAAGTAAAAAAAAAAGCACAAGTAACTGTCACAATTTAAAAGCACTGCACGGTTCACCATCCAAGCCTTCTCCTCACATCCCTCTGTCTCTTCTGTCCGAAGGACCTGAGGGTGGGGAAGGGGATGAGAATGCTTTAGTAGCCCCTGCATTTCTATTTTCCACCACCCCAGTCACACAAACTTAAAATAATATTCTTAAATATGGAAAACTGCCATTTTTCTCAATCATCGGTAATGTAATTTTTAGAAATCGTCATTGTGTTTTAAGACTCGTAACTTTAAATAGTAGACAAAAACAACATGAAATGTTAATTGAAAATGTGGCTTCAGGGTGAATCCCCTAAGCCCTTCTTCCCACCAGACTGTTACCCCTAGGCCCCAACTCTAGAGAAATTGCAGAATAACCACTGTGTCCTCCACCATTGTACCTGAGTCTCTACAATGCTCTGAGAATAAAGAGGAAAAAGACACAGTCCCTGCTTCCGGGAGCTCCTAGGTGCACAGGACTCATTGTGAAATGATGGCTGAGGAGGCGTGTTAAGAGGGCTTGGATAACAGTCAGCAGAGGGTGCTCGGGGCAGGGAGCCGGAACTGTAGCCAAGGCTCTCCCAGAGGAGAGAACCACTGTGGTGAGCTCTGAGATGCCCTAGAATTGATCAGGTGAACTTATAATGTTAAGGCCATTTCTCCCTGGGGAGCTGCACATGCAAAGGAGGGAGGCCAAAGAGAGCCAGGTCCCTTCCAGGAACTGCAAATAGTCTAGAAGCGAGCACAGGGTGTGGGAGGCAGGTGAGGCAACCAGGTGGAGAGATCACAGGGGCACATCACAAAGGACTCTGTGTGCCTCCAAGGTAGAGGAGACATGCAAAGTGATCTAGAAAGAGACAAGATAGAGGCAGGGAGGACTATTGGCAGGTTCATGTGAAGGCCTGCTGAGGCCCTGCCAGGAGGAGAGAGAAGAAAACATTTCAGCAGGTGGACGGATTGGCCACAGGTGTGATGGAAGGGCAGGAAGAGGTCAAAGATGCCGGCCAGCTTTCTGGCTTTGGCAGTGTCTAAATTATAGTGCCATTCCCTGAAATAAGAAGGGCAAGAACCTCCTAGAGGAAAACATAGGCAAAACATTATCTGACATACATTTCAAAAATTTTCTCCTAGAAGAAGTAAAAGCAAGAATAAACAAATGGGACCTAATGAAACTTACAAGCTTCTTCAGAGCAAAGGAAACCAGAAATAAAACAAGAAGAAAACCTACGGAATGGGAGAAAATTTTTGCAAGTGAAACCGACAAAGGCTTGATCTCCAAAATATATAAGCAGCTCATACAACTCAATAAGAGAAAAATAAACAACCCAATCCAAAAGTGGGCAGAAGACCTAAACAAGCAATTCTCCAAGGAAGACATTCAAATGATCAAAAAGCACATGAAAAAATGCTCAATATCACTAATCATCAGAGAAATGCAAATCAAAACTACAATGAGGTATCACCTCACACCAGTCAGAATGGCCGTCATTCAAAAATCCACAAATGACAAATGCTGGAGAGGCTGTGGAGAAAGGGGGACCCTCCTACACTGCTGGTGGGAATGCAGTTTGGTGCAGCCACTGTGGAAAACAGTGTGGAGATTCCTCAAAAGACTAGGAATAGACTTACCATATGACCCAGGAATTCTGCTCCTGGGCTTGAATCCAGAAGGAAATCTACTTCAGGATGACACCTGCACTCCAATGTTCATAGCAGCACTATTTACAATAGCCAAAACATGGAAACAGCCTAAATGTCCATCAACAGGTGACTGGATAAAGAAGATGTGGTATATTTATACAATGGAATACTACTCAGCCATAAAAACCGACAACATAATATCATTTGCAGCAACATGGATGCTCCTGGAGAATGTCATTCTAAGTGAAGTAAGCCAGAAAGAGAAAGAAAAATACCATATGAGATCGCTATTATGTGGAATCTAAAAAACAAAAACAAACAAACAAACAAAAACAAAGCATAAATACAGGACAGAAATAGACTCATGGACAGAGAATACAGACTTGTGTTTACCAGGGGGTTAGACGGTGGAAAGGGATAGACTGGGATTTCAAAATTGTAGACTAGATAAACGACATTACACTGTATAGCACAGGGAAATATACAAAAAATGTTATGATAAATCACAGAGAAAAATTGTGCCAATGAGTGTGTATATGTCCATGAATGACTGAAAAATTGTGCTGAACACTGGAATTTGACACAACATTGTAAAATGATTATAAATGAATAAAAAATGTTAAAAAAAAAAAAGAAGGGCAGGAAGAGGGGCAAGTCATGAGAGGAGACAACTGATTCAGTTCTGGCTGAGTTCCTGTGGGCTCCAGGAGAGATGTGCAGTAGGAAAATAAAACTCTAGAAATCGGGAGAAAGTTCTAGGCTGAGCCAAGTAGTTTTACTGTTTCAAGAGGCTAATGGGTGTGAGTGGACAAGCTCACAAGAAGTGTATAGGGATAGCTCTCACCCTCCTGCATATGGGATGCATTTGGGAGCCTTTAAAAAATAGTGCACCACAGCCTGGAGTGGGGCCTTTGTACTGTTTATTATTTTTTAAATACTTCTTTTCTTTTTGTGGGGAGTATTGAGCATTATTTATTTTAATGGAGGTACTGGGAATTGAACCCAGGACCTCTTGCATGCTAAGCACGTGCTCTACCACTGAGCCGTACCCTCCCCACATTTTTTTGTTTTTAGACACTAGCTCTACCGAGCAGTCAGGGTTGAGAATCAACCTGCAGAGAGCAGAGAGCCTTGGGGTTAGAGAACAAGGAGAAGCTGCCCAGAGCCCTGTAGACCCCACCAGGGGCAGCCGGAGACGCAGGGAGCCTCAGAAGTGCTGTGAGGAATGTGAACTCAACACTCCCCAATGGCAAAGATGACAAACATGTTTCAAGCACCCACTTCCCAGCAGTGTTTGTTCTGACTTTACTAGTTTTCCAGTAATACTGAGTGAGAATAGAAATTATCTGGACACAGGGATCAAATTCAAATGCTGATTATGACCATTATTAGCTGCGTGATTACTGATTAAAAGTTACTCGTCTGCCACGTGTAAAACGGGGGACCAAGCACCGTGCTTGTGGGCTGATGTGAGCGTAATGAAATGACATCTATAAAGGCGCTCCTGACTCTCAGAAGTAATTGCTACTATTGTCCCCAACTGGGACACCAAGAAACAGAGGCACAGAAAGCTTCAAACATTTGCCCAAGATGAGGGTTGAGGTCAGGAATCAAGCCAATGACTTCTTGGATCCAGAGCCCAGGATCTTCTTACGAACAACATGGCACTGCCCAGGCTCCCTGCTCCAAAACCAGCCTCCCTTTGGCTCAGTTCCATGGCATCTGCGCTGCACAGATGTCCTCACTGCCTGCCTGCCCTCCCGGCGTCTGACCCCGGCACTCCTCCCTCTGCCCCACATAGCGCTTCCTTGGGCACACCATCGCTCACGAGGCCATTGTTGTGGCTACTCGGATGTTTACACGGAAACGCAGGTGGCAGCCCAGCTTTTTGCTATACATGCTGCTGTCAGTGGAGGCAAAGAGCTCACAGTTGGTGGGGGAGGCCACTTGTGGTCTCCTCCTTGGCTGGAGAGCTGGATGAAATCCAGTTTCCCTTTGCAACTTAGGCATCCAGCATGAGAGATATGTAAGGCCATCTGGCCTCTCAACATAGAAATGATGCCCCTGCAGTCGTTCTTAACATTGTAATCTCCTGGCTCCACCAGGGAGCAGAGGCCATGGCCTGTTGTCCACCAAGTTTTGTTTCCTTGCACGACAGCTACAATGGGGTGAGTTAACACCGGACCAGAAATTCTACAAAGCCCTCGTGTACTATTTCCTGACACTTGCAGGTCACCAAAATACCCCAGATCCTCCAAGTAAACCACTAGTAAGAGGAACTGAGCTGGCTCGTCTCTCAGACCCCTGAGGGCAGGACTGATTTGGCCTCTCCTGCTCTCGGGATGATCCGTTCTCCTTCTGTGTGCCCTACCCCGAGTGAAAGGGACTGTTCCTTGTTTATGGGCTAGGGAGTATTTGTGGCTGTCTGATCAGAATCTTCAAAAGTAGAGCTCTTGGTGAGGGTGGAAGCATGGCACCCACGTCTCATGAGCTCAGCTACTCAACAGCCTCATCTAGCTAAGACTGTAGCCAAAACCAGGGGTCCATGCTGTTGAGTGTTGGGTCTGGAGAGCAATGCCTTCGCCACTGAGAAGCTGCCCCACCACTTTTGACCTTGTCCCCATTGAGAGGGAGGTGACACATCCATGGGATGAAAGCCACGAGGGCACTAGGTGACTGTGGACCAAGCTGTGACTGGCCGGTCCTGCCCCCCCATGTGACCCATGTTAGCCTCAAGTGCAGAAAATCCCCAAAAAGACCCCTGCTTGAGTGAATGGGTCACATATAAGCCAACTGTTCTCGAGCCGCCTAAGAAGCAACACAGTATATACAGTGAGCCACCCACTCACTGAAGTCCCCAAGGCTCACAGCTCCCTAATGTGACACCAGGTAATCCCAGCAAACAGAAGACCCTTACTTTATAATTGACTTGAGAATTCTACTACCAACACTGCCTTCCACCTTCCACTTATAAAGTTCTTTCCACTCTGTCCCCTGCTCTGCAATTGTGCAATCAGTCCAGAGCTCCTTCATGAGACAGGAGGGAAGGGGGCAGGGCACAGCCATTAAAAGACTGGCACAGCCATTAGCACCGAGACGGTGGAAAAGTCAACTCCCAGTAGAACTTGAGCTTCAATACACACTCACTGAAATACAGCAGGATGCTAAATGGCACTCCTACAGGTGCCAGGACAGGTTCAAGGCTGACCATGAAAGGTCAAAGGGTGAGTGGTGGCCCAATTTCTGGTAATCGCAACACCTTCCCCAAAGTGGTTGGAATATTCCTCCCACTTATTAGCATATGAAGATACTGAGTGCATAAAAACTAACAACCACACCTCGTGGCTGCTCTCTCTGCTGAGGGAGACAGCCCACACTATGTCTGTGGAGTGTGTATCTACTTTTCCTTTAAACTGGAGCACCCAACCCTCACGCCTCATGGCCTTTCTGTTGCCTTCTGAAACAGCCCACTCTGTCTGTGGAGTATATATCTCTCTGAATAAATCTACATTTACTGAATTGTGGCTCTCTCTTGGATTCGTTCCTGTGCAAACCAAGGACCCACACATCACGAGGTGCATCTCAGGGACCCAAATAAGACCTGGGATACGGCCATCCTCTCCCCCACATTTTCCTGTATCATACATTCCTTCCCAAAGGATCTCACCTTGTGCACTCCAAAGTAGACAGCACTCATGTGTCCTGACCTGGATCTGCTTCTGCGTTTATCATTTCTTATGTCCACTAGAACGTCATCTTCATGAGGACAGGGATTTGGTTCTGTTCACAATGAAGCACCAGCACATGACAGGTGCTGGAGAAGTATTAGCTGAATGAATGAGCTGTGGGAAGTCCTGGGAATTCAACCTGGAACTCCTAGCCACTTGGGCCCCAGCTGACTCCAGTTGCTTCCTGCTACTCATGGCTGACCTCTTGCCACCACTCTCTGCTCTGCCATCACCTGAGCCTGGATGAGCTGAGATGAGTACACACCACGGAGAGCATGGTGAATGGTTCACGTTGTTGCAAAACACTCGCCCTCTGACTGCCAGGGGTTACTTAGGATGGACAAACTGAAGGGAGCACCACGTGCACCGCCCTACCCTACAACTCACTTGAAGCACCAGAACTGCACACATGGGAAGCGCTGGCCCTTTCCAACCTAAGGAGAGGGACTATGGATGAGAAGAGGGTCTCTGTCAACTAACAGTCTCTTTAAAAGCCCAGTCTTAGAAAAGCTCTTTAAAGACACTTTTGGTATCTTCCTTGTGTTTCGGTAATCCCTCTAGATTTTGTCATTTTAATCTATGCATCAGAAATACAGATGCTCTTGAAATCTCTATTGATTTTCAATGAAGAAAATCCTCAATTTCCTTCTCTGCTAGGAAAATTACTGCACTTTATATAAAAAAAAAGCAGCTTCCCTTTTCAAACACCTAATTTCACAAGAATCAGTGAAGCAGGACATGAAAATCTCGCTGTGCTTTATCACCTACTGGTGGGCAGGAATGAAATGAATGAGTACTGATCTCATGAGACGGCAAGGCTGGGGCTGTCTTATTCCTGCTACAGATGGAAGGGTCCATATCTGTGAAGGGGAGGAAGGACCAAGGATGAGAAACCAACATTTACTAACCCATTTCTCTTTTTCAGAGTCTCAGACAAAACACTGTGATTTTATAAACAAAACAAGAACATCTGCACCCTTTTAAAAGCACGTTACAACTTTACTACTACACACGGCACTCTGTCATTGACCTAAAGGCGAATGACAGACAAGAAATTTGCAGGGATCTTATTCTGTGCTCATCCCTTTTGGTCTTTGGAAACTCAGGAAGTTTGCCTCCTCTCCCTGAGTGTCGTTTTTCTCATCTTTCAAATGGGAGTGTAACAGTCATTCATTAGCTCAGTGTCCATTCGACAACAGGAGACGGCTTATGAAAACAATAATAAAAAAAAGCAAAACAGCAATTCTGATCTATGCTTCTTCCTCCTCCTCCCTGAACATGAACTTACAGGCTAAAATGGCATCTTTCACTAAATCCCGAACGTAAGGAGCAGTTCTGATAAGGAAGTCACAGGATTGCAGGTGTAACCGAGAAATGACCCAGTGAAAAAGAATGAGTTGCCAGCAAATCCTCAAAACCCGTAAGGGTGCAAACCCTGGGAGTTACAGCCATGGGTGGGAGTTCCTTAGTTCCCCATTTCACAAAGCCGAGAACTTTGCAGGGCCCATGAAAGACACAGATAGCCCAGTAAAACCACACCATGTTTTGGAGTACACCGGGGCCACATCGCTGCTGACCTGCACTGCTGTGTGTCCCAGAGCAAGAGCCCTGGACGGGGGTGACTGTGTTTGAGGCTGGACAAGAACTTCCTGTTCTGTCTCCTTTACTCTCTCTCTTCCTGCAATAAAACAACTGGTAGGACTCTGGTGGGGAGCACTGCACCCACATTCTCTGGGAAAGCACACACCAGACAGCTCTAGCTGATCTGAGAGAGGACTATATATACTCCAAAGTCAGGCAGAAGGCTGCCTGTGGCCTTGGGAATCCAAACTAGCTTGTCCTGTTAATCAGGATATTACACATCTAAAGAAAGTGTGCACCAGATGAAGACGATGCCTTAGACAACATCGGTGGTTATGTCCAGCAGTGTCTAAGGACAAGTCATGCTCTGGTAGACGGGAGCATTTTGGTTGCTTTAAGAGTTTGCTACTGAAGGGCCGGGACATTTCATTGGGACTTGAAACTCCAGACCTCTTTACTCACAAAGGCAGACAAGTTAGGTGAGCCAGGTCAGCCTTTATTCCAACTTCCTAACCAAAAGTCTATGAGGTCGAAAATATATTTCTCAGACACTTCTGCAACAAGGGTTCCAGATGTGGCTTTAAAAATGCCCATCAGAGACTGAGATTTGCATATATTAACTACTATATATAAAAATAGCTAAAAAACTAAATTTCTTCTGTATAGCACAGGGAACAATATTTAATATCTTGTAATAAACTTTAGTAAAAAAATATGAAAAGGAATTCATACATATATATGTGAATATGAAGGACTGGAACATTGCGCTGTACATCAGAAATTGACACATTGTAACTGACTATACTTCAATTAAAATATATATATATATATTGCCCTTCAGCAGCATCTGAGTGTCACTGAAAGCAGAAACCCAGATGAATGGAGGCAGAGGTGGTTGGAGGAGCTACGTTATTTTGCTGGGGTGGATGCAGCCGGCATGGCAGAGATCTAGAAGGAATGCGCACAACAGCCACTCACTATCTGAAAGTGAGTTAGTTTAACAGCTTTCTGAAATCCTCACCGCCCCTCCTGATGAGCCAAGTGTCTGGCGTTTCTCTGGAAATCACTAGGCGCAGCCTGGAACTCAAAGGTAAAAATTAAAAAGTGCAGTCAAGTAGCAAAGAGACTGGCAGGACACGTTGGACAAAAGTAGGTCAGAGTCAACAAGGAATGGGGAGGGGATAGAACGTGTGTTGAGGACCCTGAATTCAGGGGTGGATTGTCTATGTTGAGTATTCTGAGTCAGTATGATTAGATGGATTGGTGTGGACTATGGACTAAAATGGTGGCCATCGTTCAGATAAGTGTGTGATTTGGAGTATATTTATTTGAGGAGGGGTTTTTTTTCCCCTTCAACATTGATCATTTCTAGGGAGCAGAAAAATATTCTGCCACACAACATATAAGTGGAAAAGAGATGCTATGGGATGATGGTGGTATGAAAAATTTCAGTACTGCAGTTTCAAGCTTTCCTTAATGAGATGCACAGCAGTAGGTACTTAAAATAAAATAAGGTACTTATAATAAAGACATCATCATATGTACATATCATTTAAGATACACATATGGTACTATAAGTGGGCCTGAAATGTGTTCTGCATTCTAAAATCCGATGAAATAAAATCAGTAGTTAAATATGCCTGTCGGCTCTAAAAACATGATGTAGCTCATGATCACAGAAAGCAAGATCAGCTAGGAAATTTGAGATTTGTCGTTTCCAGTGTCAAAGTTAATATTTTTTGCTTTACTTAAAAAGCATTTTTTTAATTAGGTCTGTCAGCATCCATTGGTATATGGGGTTCAGTAGATGTGTTCAGATGTTCCAGACAGTGAATCAGAGCAAAGACTGAGGTTTAGACAGTAGTTAAATGCCTCACCCGTGTGATCAGCATCCACAAACTGCTTTACTGAAAATCCTTAAAAGTGAGAACTTCATTAAAGCAACGATAAGTGAGGGGAAAAAATAGCTACAGACTAGTGGAAGTTTTGTAACGTGTAACAATGACAAAAGGCTATTCATGAGCATATTTTTAAAAACCCCTACACTTTAATAAGAAAAACAACAATCTGACAACAGGTTGTACACTGCTGTAGGAGAATCCATGCAGGTGGACTCTTATGTGAATGGGGCTGGAGCTGTAGAATTAGTTAGTCTTGCAAGTAACTCAGTTAAACACAAATGCAAATGGGATACACTTCTAGACTATCTGAGTAAACATCTTGGAAAACTTACTCCTCTATGAAGCAATGACAATGGCTTTGTAAAATTTGTCAAAATTAACCTCTGTAGAACTCTGGAAATTAAACCAACACTTCCAGCAATTCGGGGAGTCTTTATTTGAGAAAAAAAACCCAGCTAAATCTCCATAAAGATAGTGAGTTTTGAGGCATTGTAACTTGATCTACCCCATCCCTGTATCCTCACCTAAATGGTGGCCTTTATAAGCAATAGTCTCACAATCAAGGTAGGAGCAGAAGTGATTTAAAGTTACCCAAAAAATCCGCCCCCAGAGAGCTGTCACTATGTGACCTGTCACAAACTCATGCTGTGCAAACAGCCTGTCCCCAGAGTGTGTGTGGGAAACAATCAGCAGTGAGTATCTAACATTACAACTGCCTGAGGCAGTGGGACCAGTAGAGGCTAACTACGTGCTGACTAGGAAACTTAGAAGGCAAAATTGATTAATGAGACGTTCTGGGGGTGAAGGTAGGGTTAAAAAGCTCCAAAAAATTCTGAGAATTGTAGAAGGCAATATACATGTGTGGCACATGGCAAGGAAAGATCTGAGAAAATCCTAAGCCTTCAACTCTGGCTGAATTTGAGGTTCTGCATAAGCAAGAACTAAAGGATACGGAAGAGCTGCTGACTGCATGCCGGTGCTGAGGGCATCCCTCAGCACGTGGACACACAGCCACCTGGCAACAGCTCAAACGATTGTCTCCAGGCATTGAAAGAAATCACTGTCCAATCATTACTACAGTGATGACAACTAGGCTTTCTTCACACACACTGATCTCATGGTCATGCATGATAAAGAAAACAGACTTTACAGAATTTGTTCAGGAAAGTAACTAAATAAATAGCAGCAGCAGCAATGACAATGAAAGCAACGATAAACCCTGGAGATGAGGAAAATCAGGCTTTCAGATCTGCCACATTGTAATATTTTAAATGTCCAGCTTTCAACAGAAAATTACAAGATGTACAAAGAAACAGAAAAGTTTGGTCATAACAGACGGGGAAAAAGTAGTCAACAGAAACTCCCTGAGGTAGCCCAGACACTGGACTTACTAGACAAAGACATAAATAAGCAATTACACATATGTTCAAAAAACTAACAGAAACCATGCCTAAAGGATTAAATTATGTGCTCATCTCATTGTACAGAGAATAACAATAAATAAAATTTATAATAAAAACCAACTAGAAATTCTAGAGATACAAATATAATGACTAAAATAAAAACTTCAATAAGTGGTTTCTCTGTAGATATGAACTTGTTGAAGAAAAAGTCAGTTAAATTAAAACTACTGAGATTTCCCTGTCTGTGGAACAGAAAGAAAAATGAATGAAAAAAAAATGAACACTGTGTCAGAGATAGGTGGGACACCATCAACAATACCAATACACACATAATGGGAGCGCCAGAAGGAGGGAGAGAAAAAAAGGGGCAGAAAGAATATATAAAGAAATAATGGCTGAAAACTTCCCAAATTTGATGAAAATATTAATTTGTACATCCCAGCAGCTCAACAAACTCCATGTGGTATAAACTTAGAGACATCTAAAATAGGCACATCAGATTCAGTGTGTCAAAAGACAAGAATAAAGTATCTTGACAGCCGAAAGAGAAAAGTGGCTCAACATATAGAAAGGCTCCTCAGTAAGACAGTTGATTTCTCATCAAAAACCATGGAGACCAGAAGGCAGTGGATGGTATCATCAAAGAGATAAAAGGAAAAGACTGTCACCAAGTATTTTATAGCCAGCAAAATGATTCTTTAAAAAAATTAAAGGAGAAATTAAGACACTCCTACAAAAACAAAATCTGAAAGAATCCATTGCTAGCAGGCCTGCCCTACAAGAAATACTAAGGATAGTCCAGCAGGTGTAAATGAAAGGACACTCGCCTGAAAAATAAAGAGCACTACTACATGAGTAAAAAAATAAAACAGTATAAATCGGGCATTACATGTAAATGTTTTGTTCTATTTGATGTAAAGGACAACTGCATAAAACAATACTTATGAAACTGTGTAGATGAGCTTATAAATGTATAAAGGTGCAATTTGTATGAAAATGACAGCATGAGGAGGGGGAGGGAAAAGACTGATACCAAAGCAAAGTTTTTGTGTACTGTTGAAATTAAGTTGGTATTCATGTGAACTAGATTGCTTTAAAACAAGATGTTAATTTTACTCTCCAGGGCAATGGAAGAGAAGGAGGAGGAGGAAGAGTAGGAGGAGGAGAAGAAAAAGATAAAATAAACAAATTAAAATGGCACACTTGAAAATGCTTACTATGTACAAAAATGTGTAGTAATAGAGGAATGGGAAAAAAAGACATATAGAAAGTAGACAGCAGTTGTAACTTCAATCTGATAAGAAATTACATTAATATAAATGAATTAAACATTCTAATCAAAATACTAAAGGCAGAAATAAATGGAATAGACAATAGATGAACAACAGAGAATAATCAACAAAAGGAATAGTTGGTTCTTTGAAAAGATCAATAAAATTGACAAATTTTATCTAATACTGAAAAAAAAAGAGAGAAGATTCAAATTACTAAAATGAGAAATGAAAGGAAGGATGTCACTACTGCCCTTACAAAAATAACAAGGAATATAAGGGAATACCATGGATAATTATATAGCCAATAAATGAGATAATCTAGATGAAATGGATAAATTCCTAGAAGGACATAAATGACTGAAGCTAATTCAAGGAGAAAGAGAAAACTCAAATAATCCTACAGTAAGTAGTGACTGAAATAGCAATCCAAAACATTCACACAAAGAAATGCTAGGCCCGTATGGCTTTACTGGTGAATTCCATCAAGTACTTAAAGAAAAAACTAAAACAAAAACAAACAAAAAATGCTTCACAAATTCGTCTGAAAATAAAGAGGTGGGCACACTTCCCAATTCATTCAATGAGACTAGTATCACACTGATACGAAAACCAGACAAAGGCATCACAAGAAAACTAAAGACTATCTCTTATGAATATAAATGCAAAAATCCTCAACAGAATACAAGCAAATCCAAAACAGTAACATATAAAATAGACCACTATTAAGTGGGATGTATCCAGGTATGCAAAGGCAGTACAACATACAAAAGTCAATTCATGTAATACACCATATTAATAGAATAATGGATAAAAACTAGGAATAGAAGAGAACTTCCTCAACTTGACAGAGAACATCTATGAAAAACCTGAAGCAAAGATCATACATAATGCAGAAGCACTGAATTATTCCCTCCCAAAATCAACATTGTACTAGAAGTTCTAGTCAAATCAATCAGACAAAGAAAATAAAGCCTCTAGATTAGAAAGAAAGAAATAAAACTGTTTTGATTCCAGATGGCATGATATTATATATTGAAATCACAAGGAATCCACAAAGTAAAAATAGAGAGAAAAGAAAAAAAAATCCTCTTAGAATTAATAACCCAGTCTGACCAAAATTGTAAGACACAAATGAATATATAAAAATTAATTACATTTCTATTCAACAGCAGTGAATAATCTAAAAATAAAATGAAGGAAACCTTTTCATTTACAATAGCATCAAAAAGAATAAAATAATTAGTAATATTAAGAAAAATATGTGGAATACTGAGAAAAATATCTGAAACATGTATATTGAAAACTAAAATACTAGTGATAGAATTTAAAAATGACCTAAAATAAATGGAAAGCTCTTCTGTGTTCATGGATCAGAAGCCTTATTATTGTTAGGATGGCCATTGTCCTCAAAATGACCTATACATTCAATGCAGCTCTGGCTTTTTGGCAGAAATGAACAAGCTGATCCTAAAACTAATATGGAAATGCAAGATACCCAAAATAGTCAAAACAATCTTGAAAAAGAACAAAGTTTTGAAGTTTCCAAATTCAAAACTCACTAACAAAACTGTGATCCATACAGTGTGATACTTGCAGAAAGGACAGAAAAATAGATTGAGAGAAAAGAACTAAGAGACCATAAACAAAGTCTTACACACAGCCATATAATTTTTGACAAAGGTGCCATGACAATCCAATGGGGAAAAATAATCTTTACAAAAATGATGCTGGGACACCTGTACATACATCTGAAAAGAAAGAAAACTGAACTTTTATCTTAACACCATTTATGGAAATTAACTCAAAATAAATCACAGACCTGAAACTATAAAACATTTAGAAAATGAACAATGAGAAAATCTTCAGGATTTTGGATTACAAATACTTGTAATATATGACACCAAAAGCACAAACAACAAAAGGAAAAAATCAAGTAAACTGGACTTCAGTAAAATTAAAAACTTCTGTGCTTCAAAGGACTTCATGAAGAAAGTAAGAAGACAATACACAGGATGGATGAAAATATTTCCAAAATTTTCCCTGATAAGGGATTTTATCCAGAATAGACAAAGAAGACTTAAAACATGACAATACAAAGACAAATATAATTAAAATGGGCAAAGAATTTGAATAGGTGTTTCTCCAAAGCAGACATACGAATGGGAACTAAGCACATAAAAAGATGTTCAACATCAGTAGGCATTAGGGAAACAGAAATCAAAATCACAATGACATACCACTTCATACCAACTAGGATGACAAATATATATGATATATGATATATAAATATGAATTTATAAACCCAGTTATAAAAAGTGTAGTTGAGGATGTGGAGAAACTGGACTCCTCATACATTATTTCTGGAAATATACAATGCTTCAGTCACTTTAAAAGCTATATTAGCAATTCCTCAAAAATTTAAAAGTAGAATACATCCCAGCAATTCCATTTTTTGATATATCCTGAAGAGAAGTGAAAATGTGTTCACACAAAAACTTGTCCATGAGCATTTACAGCAGAATTATTCATCATCAACTGATGGATGGATAAGCAATGTGGTGTATTTATAACTATGGCATATTATATGAATACAAAAAGGAATTTGGGTATTGATATATGCTACACGATGGATGAGCCTTGAAAACGTCACACTAAATGAAAGACGATAATCAAAAAAGGCAGCATACTGTATGGTTCTACTTATATGAAATGCCTACAACTGGCAAACCCATAGAGGCAGAAAGTAGAGTGGTGGCTGTTGAGGGCTAAGGGAAAGGAAGGTTAGGGACTGACTTACTAAAGGGTACTGGTTCCTTTTGGGGGTGATGGCTACACAACCCTGAAATGTACATAAAACACTAATGCACACTTTCAAAGGCTGCATTTTATGGTATGTGAATTATATCTCCATAAACCTGTTATTCTTGAAGCTGAGCCCACCTATGGAGCAACTGACACAGCACTGACTGTGGCATCCGGACGGGGAGTGACCCACCCGCCCACCGCGAAGGAGAGAAGCACCTGACCCAGTGTTGGAGGGGTGCAATCTTCTTGCCAATGGACACTGTGAGCAGCACAGACGAGGGGGCCAACAGAGCAAGCTGAGTTCATGAAACAGGGCGATGACACAAAGACCTCTCAATAAAACCATTAAGAGCGTTCAGTCTCTAGGAGAACACATCTTTGTTTTTAAAATCTTTTTATACCTGTTTTATTTTCTATTAGCTTTTTAATCTTTACTTTTTAAACAGTTCTATATGTTTACAATTTTCATTTCATTTTTAATTCTCTTGGATTTGATCTGTTATTGATTATTCACAGGTTTTAAATATTGTGTTTTGATTTTTTTCTTCTTTTTATTAAGGTTTTAAAAAGACATCTCAACTCGATTCCTATTCTTCTTCAACTTGCTCTTCTATTATTGATTATGCACTGTTTTCAAACCTTCTTTTCCTCCATTCTTTTAAAATTCTATTTCTCTCTCTTGTTTTTAAGTTTTATTCCAGCATAGGCCTTAGATAGATAAAGAAATAAACCCCTTTAAGGGCCACAATAGATAACTGATACTCCTTAAGCCACAGTGCCAGAGAGATATGAGCAGTTGAAGAAGCAGAGGAAGTATTCCCAATTAAAAGAGAAAGAGAAATCCCCTGAAAGAACGATCAATGAAATAGATATTAATGGCCTATTAGATCAAGATTTCTAAAAAGAAGTGATCGAATTACTGAAGGAATTAAAAGAGATAGTGTTTAGAGACATAAAATATGTCAAAAACAAAATAGTAGCTATAAAGAAGAGCCAAGTAGAATTGGTAAATTCATTGGCTGAAATGAGATCTGACCTAAAGGCAGTACAACGCATGCTAGATAATGCAGAGGAACGAATAAGTGACCTAGAAGACAGGACAACAGAAAGCACACAATCAGAACAGTTGAGAGAAAAAAATAAAACACAATGAAAACAATATAAGGAACCTATGGGATAATATAAAGCATGCCAATCTATGCATCATAAGAGTTCCAGAAGGGGAAGAAAGAACAAAGGGGATGGAGAAGGTATTTAAAGAAATCATAACTGAAAAATTCCCAAACATAAAGAAAGAATCAGACACCCAAGTACAGGAGGCTCAGAGGTTCCCAAACAGGAAGAGCCTAAAGAGACTCACACCAAGACAACAAAATCAAGATGGCCAGACTGAAGGATAAAGAAATGATCCTAAAGGCAGCAAGAGAAAAACAAAGAGTGAGTTACAAGAGATGGCTCTCAGCTGATTTCTCTACAGAAACACTACAGGCCAGAAGGGAGTGGAAATATGTATTCAAAGTCCTGAATGAAAAAACAGATGCAGCCTAGGATACTTTCTGCAGCAAGGCTATCCTTTAGAACAGAGGGAGAGGTAATGAATTTCACAGAGAAGAAAAACTAAAAGACTTTAGCAACACTAAACCCATGCTAAAAGAAATATTGTAAGGTACACTCTAAATAAAAAAGAAGCAGGATGATACAGAAATGAGAGCTTATAACTGGAAAGATGATACTACCATGAATTACAAATAGAATAAACATGAAATTGTAAAAGAAGACATCTAAATCATTGAGTGGGAGAGGGAAGCAAGAAAATATAGAGTATCTTTTTTTTCTTCTTTTTTCTTAAATTTTTTGTTCTCGGTAGGATGGGTTTGAGATTACATTACTATCTGTTTAGTACACACAGTCACAGTAATTGGTTAACAGACTTACAAAAAAGTGTAACCACAAGCCAAAAACTTACAAGTGAGTAACAAAAACTAAATACAATCCAAGATAACACAAAGGAAAATTACCATACCACAAAAGGAAGAAGAAAGGAACAAAGAAGAAATATGAAATCAACTGCAAATATAAGTTCAAATAGCAATAAACACTCATTTATCATTAATTACTCTAAATGATAATGGACTAAATGCTCCAGTCAAAAGACAGAGTGGCAGACTGGATAATAAAGCAAGAAACTTCAATAAACTGCATACAAGAGACACACTTTAGGGAGAAGGACACATATAGATTGAGAGTGAATGGACGGAAAAGGATATTCCATGCAAATGGAAACTCCAAAAAAGCAGGTGTAGCAGTTCTGATTTCAGACAAAATAGACTTTAAAACAAGGGCCATAAAGAAAGATAAATAAAGGCATTTTATAATGATTAAAGGAGCAAAACAAGATGAGGATATTATAATCATTAATATATATGCATCCAACATGAGCACCTAAGTACATAAAACAACTACTAACAGAGATAAATGGGGAAATTGATGGGAATACAATCATTGTCAGAAGTTTTAACACCACTTTAACATCACTAGACAGATCTTCCACACAAAAAATAAATAAGGCAACAGAGAAATGAAATGATACATTAGAAAAATTAGATTTAGTGGATATTTTCAGAGCATTACAACCCCCCAAATTAGGATATACATTCTTTTCAAGTGTGCGTGGAACATTTTCTAGGATTCATCATGTACTTGGTCACAAAAGAAGCCTCAAAAATTTTAAGAAGATAGAAATTATCTCAAGCATCTTTACTGACCACAATGCCATTGAAACTAGAAAACAACTTCAGAGAAACAAAGCATAAAAAAAAGGAAAGCATAGAGATTAAACAACATGGTATTAAAAAAAATGGGTCAATGATGAAATCAAAGTTGAAATTAAGGAATACCTTGAGACAAATGAAAATGAAAACAACCACAAAAAACTTATGGGACAAAGCAAAAGCAGTGCTAAGAGGAAAGTTTAGAGTGATACAGGCCTTCCTCAAAAAAGAAGAACAATATCATAAAAAAAATCTAACCCACCAGTTAAAAGAACTAGAAACTGAAGAGTAAAAACACCCAAAAGTCAGCAGAAGGAAGGAAATAATTAAGATCTGGGAGGAAATAAATAAAATAGAGATTAAAAGTAATAGAGAAAATAATCAATCAAACCAAAAGCAATTTTTTGAAAGAGTAAATAAAATCGAGAACCTCTGGCCAAACTCACAAAGAAGAAAAAAGAGAGAGCACAAATTTGCAAAATAAGAAAGGAAAATGGAGAAATTACAAAAAATAACATAGAAATATAGAATATCATATGAGAATATCATGAAAAACTACATAAAAAAAGGGATAACCTAGAGGAGATGGACAAGTTTCTGGAAACATACAGTCCACTAAAACTGAATCAAGAAGAAACTGACCACTTGAACAAACCGATCACTAGGAATGAAATCGAATTAACAATAAAAAAAGAATCCCTACAAATAAAATCCAGAACTGGACAGCTTCACCAGGGAATTCTGCCACACATACAAAGAAGTACTCCTACCAGTCCTTCTCAAACTCTTCCAGAAGACTGAAAAGAAGGAATATTCCCAAACTCATTCTATGAAGCCACAATCACCCTGATACCAAAACCAGGCAAAGACACCACCAATAAAGGGAATTACAGACCAATATCACTGATGAACACAGATGCAAAAAAGTCCTTACCAAAATACTAGCAAATAGAATTCCACAGCACATAAAAAAGATTATACAACATGCTCAAATGGGGTTCATCTCAGGGACACAAAGGTGGTTTAACATATACAAATCAATCAATGTAATACTTCACATCAACAAGAGAAAGGACTAAAACCACATGATCATCTCAATAGATGCATAAAAGCTTTTGATAAAATTCAACACCCATTTATGATAAAAATTCTCACCAAAGTGGGTATTGAGGGAACATAACTCAACATCATGAAAGCTATATATGACAAACCTACAGCCAGCATAGCACTAAATGGTGAAAACCTCAAAAGCTTCTCACTAAATTCTGGGACAAGACAAGGATGCCACTATCACCACTCCTATTCAACATAGGCTTGGAAGTCCTGACCATAGCAATCAGGCAAGTAAGAGAAGTAAAAGGGGTCTAAATTGGAAAAGAAGAGGTAAAAGTGTCACTACATGCAGATGACACGACACTATATATAGAAAACCCTAAAAGGTCCACACCAAAACTACTAGAGCTGATCGAAGAATTTAGCAAGGTAGCAGGTTACAAGATTAATGTTCAAAAATCAGTTGCATTTCTTTACACTAATGATGAATCAACAGAAAAAGGAAGTAAAGAAATAAAACACTTTAAAATAGCACCCAAAGTAATAAAATTTCTAGGAATAAATCTAACCACAGAGGTGAGAGAATTATACACAGAAAACTATAAACCATTGGTGAAGGTAATTGAAGAAGACTTTAAAAAATGGAAAGGTATCCCATGCTCTTGGATTCCAAGAATCAATATTGTTAAAATGGTCACACTGCCCAGGGCAATATACAGATTTAATGCAATCCCTGTAAAATTACTCAAGACATATTTCATAGAACTAGAACAAATCACAATAAAATTTATATGGAACCATCAAAGACATAGAAATTCCAGGGTATTACTGAAGAAAAAAAAGAAAGAGCCTGGAGGAATAACTCTCCCAGACTTCAGACAATACTATAGAGTTACAGTCATCAAGACAGCATGGTATTGGTACAAAAACATACATATAGACCAATGGAACAGAATAGAGAGCCCAGAAATGAACCCACAAACTTTTGGTCAACTAATCTTTGACAAAGGAGGGAAGAATATACAATGGAATAAAGACAGTCTCTTCAGCAAGATAAACATAAGACAAGATACAATAAACCTCCTAGAAGAAAATACAGGCAAAATATCTGACATACATCTCAGAAATGTTCCCTTAGGGCAGTCTACCCAAGCAATAGAAATAAAAGCAAGAATAAACAAATGGGACCTAAAGAAACTTACAAGCTTCTGCACAGCAAAGGACACCATATGTAAAAAAAAGACAACCTACAGAATGGGAGAAAATTTTTGCAAATGAAACTGACAAAGGCTTGATCTCCAGAATATATAAGCAGCTCAAATGACTTAATAAGAAACAACCAAATAACCTAAACCAAAAATGGGCAGAAGACCTAAACAAGCAATTCACCAAGGAAGACATACAAATGATCAATGGGCACATGAAAAAATGCTCAATGTCACTAATTATCAGAGAAATGCAAATCAAAACAACAATGAGGTATCACCTCAAACCAGTCATAATGGCCATCATTCAAAAATCCACAAATGACAAATGCTAGAGAGGCTGTGGAGAAAGGGGAACCTCCTACACTTCTGGTGGGAATGCAGTTTGGTGCAGCCACTGTGGAAAAGAGTATTGAGTTCCCTCAAATGTCTAGGAATAGACTTGCCATATGACCTATGAATCCTGCTCCTGGGCATGTATCCTGAAGGAACCCTACTTCAGGATGACACCTGCATCCCAATGTTCATAGCAGCACTATTTACAGTAGCCAAGACATGGATATAGCCTAAATGTCCATCAGCGGATGACTGGCTAAAGAAGTGGTATATTTATACAATGGAATACTACTCAGCCATATAAACTGACAATATAGGGCCATTTGCAGCAACATGGATGCTCCTGGAGAATGTCATTCTAAGTTAAGTAAGCACGGTAAGAAGGAATAAAGACAAGTTACCCACAGGTACAGTTATTTTGATTAAAATATCCACACAGAAAGCAAGTCACCCTCACGACTGCTGCCAGGAGGAGCATCTGAGTGTAATAGCCCAGCCAAGCAAAGTAGATTCCGAACTTCTCTCCTTAGAATTTCCTGCAGAAAGACAGAAGGAAGTTTCAGAAGACACAAATAATCACTCTGTAGCTTCATCCTCATGTTAATTTATTTTTTCTTTTTTGGGGGGCATAATTAGGTTTATTTATTTGTTTTTAAATGGAGGCATTGGGGATTGAACCCAGGACCTCATGCATGCTAGACATGCACTCTACCACTGAGCTATACCCTCCCTCCATCATATTAATTTCTGATTCTAAATCAAGGGGGCTTTAAGTTTAAACCTCCGACTCAATTCACTCTTAAAACATATCCGTTTTCATAGCAGCCCCCAAATTCTACCATGAAATAAGAAGTGTTTTATGTATCATAGAAGTACAGATCACTGGCTCACCTGCTGAAGAGAGATAAATGAGAACAGAGCAAAGGAGGGGATGAGGCCAACTCGAGAGCAGATGCAGGGGATCATCACCACTCACTGGACAGTCTGGCACATTCAACAAATCCCCCCAAAAATCATTCTTAACAGGCTTGACACAAGTGGACATCAACAAGTGGCTCAGTCATCTGCTCCTGCCTTATCTCGGGAAAGTCCCTGGAGCAAATGCATCATAAACCACAGATAATAAGGAAATGGCTGATAATGATAACAACTGCGAGTGCAATGTCTGTCTGACAAAATATTTATAAAACTCATTGACATTGAGGGAATGGGAGAGGGCAGGAGGGATGTGGCTGAGGAAGACATTGCCCTGTATTCTTTGTATCTAGCACGTCTGTTGTTCCTAGGTTTTAAAACCTTTTCTCAGTTAATCTGGAGTAGATGGAACAGGCCAGGGAGGCAAGATTAGAAGAAAGGAGGCAGGGCATGAAGTGGTGCCAGGCTGATCCTAAAAGGGAGACCGACACAGACAGGCAGACACAGAGGGTTTAGGGATGAGGTGGAACAATGAGACGGCAGCTCAGGTGTGTCTTGCTGTTGCTGATCCTTCCCTCAACTGGCTCACTGATGATTCGGCAGTGCTGGGTAAAACCTGTGGATTTCCTCAGCTCTGAGTTCTCTCTGAGGCTTCCGGCTCAGTCTGGAGCTAAGATGAGTTCCGTGGGCTTAGCCTAAGGGGGACTCAGCTCTGAGAATAGCCTGGAATCCTGGAAAACTTCACGCAGGAATCCCTTGGGCTGGACCAGTGCTCATAGAGCTGCTGTGAGACCAGCTCCATCGTCAGAGACATGGGCGTGGACCATTCCATGGGGAAAAGGGCTGAGACTGATGCCAAATCAGATAGGAGCGACAAAGTGTGTTCATTCTTATGTGACTGGGCTTTGTGGCCTGCCTCACTGGTGGCAGGCTTAGGATGGTGTCTGGCAGAGAAAACCCTGGCAATGGGTTTGAGATGTCTTGGACTTTCTTGTTAAGCTTTTTGTAATACATTCTTATCAACTATCCATCCTGAAAATGCCAAATTCAAAACTGAAAGAATGTTAGAAGTTGCCTGCTCTAACTGCCCAATGGTAAACACACCCTGCTACAGTTAGAGAGCTGGTCAGGCAGCCTCTGCCTGGATATTTACAGTGACGGGGAGTTCATTACTTCCAAAGGTTACAAGTCGGCAGGAAGGTCAGACAGAATTTTTGAACCTTAAACAGATGTCTGCCTCCTAGTCCTTGCTGAAATGCAAGGAATAATGAGGATCCCTTCAAATGTAGTTTTGCTGATTGTTATCTCTCTCTGCAAAAGCACCCCAATTCTTAACATAAATTTTTCAAAATTCAGCTTTGATTTCTTTTTATCAAACTAATGCCATACATTCAATAAAGAGTCAAACAGTTCTCGAACACCGATTGTAAAAAGGAGCAGTTCCCAACAACTGCCCCATTTCCTGGCCAGAAACAACCACGTTCAGCTCCTACTGCTGACTCTTGGAATACTTACTCCCTTTCTCTGACTAATATCCTTGTAACACAGCCTAATAACTTTTTCAGCTTTATGTATCACCTATTTAACTTTCTATTTTGGAAAATGAGGGTTCAGATCTCTTTCAAACCCCATCTCATCTACATACCCAAACCTTCTTTCTTCCAACCTTTTAATACAGTTACATTATAATTTTCATCAGCTCAGTATCCTTGCTTTACATTATTATTACTCTGTACAGACTATTCAAAGCTGTAGCAATTTGTGCTAGTCTTACCTTTTCTTCCCTACTTTGTTTTCCTGGAGTTAATAATTGTCTTGGTAGTTCATAGCTTAGATTTCTGTGCACTTAACAATTCAACCTCAGACCTTCTCTTAACGAACAACTTTCACAATACTTTCCAATACATTGTCTACAAATTTCATCTCCTTGAATAAATCTCTTCAGATCTCCTTCCACATGGATTAACGACATGCTAGTCTTGTCACAGAGCTCAAGGGGCCACTAGTGGGAAGTAACAAGGGAATACATGGACCAGGAGCAGGGAAAAGATCAACATAATTGCCTTAGCAATACATACTTAAAATAGTGGGAAAATTGTTTTCTTTACAAACACAAACACACACACAAACCCCAAAAGCCCATAAAGAATGATTAAAAAGTGGTCAAACCCATTGCCCTGCCTTCAAATTCTGTATAACACAAAACAAAAATAACAGAAGGAAGATATCAAATAAATATGAATCTCAACTGGGATTGGGTACACTCAGTGGCAGAGTGTGTGCTCAGCATGCATAAGGTCCTAGATTCAATCTTCAGTACCTCCATTAGAAAAAAAAATTAAAAAGAAAAAAAATTATCAATTTTAAATATTTACATATTAACAAATATCCTCCTTTAAAACTGTGTTCTAAAGGATAACCCGGGTTAAGGAGAAAGTGCCTCTTCGTGACTGATCCTGCTGATAATTGAGGGAGGAAATTAGAGTATGACCACATGAAATAAAATTCCTTATGAAATAATGATCCCGGGTGACAATCATTTTTGGCTGCTGTCATCACAAAAAAGAGAGTCAACTGTAATATTATGTACCTTATGACAGGAGTACAAAACTTCACATAAAAAATATTTTTGCACAAAGTTGAACCTCAATCAGACCAAGCTTTTAGGGGAGGATTAAATCACTTAGCTAAAGCCAATACATAGGATGGAGAAACAAGTCTAACACCATAGGGGAGAATGAAATCAGCCAAACAGGAAATAGAGAAACCCCTCAGCAATTTCAAGGAAAATGAGAAACAGGAAAATTATAGATTAGAACACACTTGAGAGATATGCTAGCTGCAATGTCTGAATCTTGTCTGGATCTTGATTTCAACCCCAAAACTACTTAAAAGTGTATTTTTGTGACAAGCAGGGAATTATTTTGTAACCCTAAAAAAAAGAATATTCCAATTTTATTTGAAAGAGACCTTGTCATTTCACTAATGAAAGGTTAAGCTATGTAGGATTGTCTTCAAAATGACCCCATAGTGGGGGAGGGGAGGAGATGGAGATGAAAGATGCAACAACAGTGACTCTGAGTTTATAATTCTGGAGCTGGGTGACTGATACAGGCAGGCTGGCTGTACTGTTCTCTCTATTTCTGTACATGTTTGAATCTTTCCATAAAATGTGAAACAACAAATAGACTTCAGTGTTTTAAAACCCTCACTTTGAAGGTTAAGAGGTTTGCCCAAGTAGATGGGCAACTGCATGGGGCACTGAGAAAAGAAAGAACAGACACCTGGCTCCAGACCGACCTGGGGCTACCTTGACCCTCCTCTTCTCCTAACCATCCACAGCCAGCCCATAACTGCATCCTGTCAGCCCCACTCCCCAAACGCATTCCTCATTGGCTCCCACCATCTCTCATCTGGCCCAATCCAAGAGCTTCCTACCTGGCCTCCCTGCTTCCTGAGTCCCTGCTATACATTCTCCACATTATCTTTGCAAAATGTGAATGAGAGAAAATTACTTTAGTGCTTAAGCTATCATGACTGCTTCTCACTGCGCTTAGAGTCTACACTCCTTTCCGTGCTCCTGATGCCCTTCTAAACCTCGCGTCTCATCACTCTCACCAGCGCTGGCTCCAGTATCTCCTCAAACCTGCTGAGCACATTTGTGCCTCAGGGCCAATAGACAAGCTGCCTCTATTCCATGGGTGACTTTTCCCAGATCTTCAAATTCCAGCCTCCTTTTCACCATCTCAGCTCACATGTAACCTACTCAAAGATAACTTTCTTAACTCACTTCCCCCCAAGACTCCCATCTCAACACTGTGTTATTTCTTCATTTCAATCTGACATTGTTTCCTTATTTGCCCGATTATTTTTGTTTTCTCGGTTGTCCTTGGCCTGTATCCCCCCAGCAGCCTTGCCCAAACAGCATAAGCTCCCGGGGAGCAGCCAGCGCTGGTGCTCTGAGAAGACACATGCTGAGCACGACATTACAATCACGTGGTGTAGTGAAACGGTGTCGAACAGCAGATACAGAAAAGCAGTGAGAATTTCTCTCTTATTTTATAATTTAAATGAAATATAACACTTACTCCTATTTAATGAAGAATTTGGTAGGTCTTTTTTCCCAGTTCCTAGGCAGCAACCGCTAAAGCTTCCAAATTTCCCAAGATAGGAGTGTCTATGCTATTCATGGTGGAACCTTGGATGGCTTGTGTTCATGAGATGACTCAGGATGGGGACTGGCCAGCCAGAGACACCAACCATGTGGTTAGAGGAGTGGGGCTTTAAGCTTTGTGACAAGTGAGTGGCCACCAGGAGAGGAAGGGGCTCAAAGTTTAGGGCTAAGGAAAGGTTTGACTTACAGTTAGGGTTTGGGTTAGCCATGTCGGTAGTGACCCAATAAATCATGGCTTTGTAATAAAGCCTGCAGTAAAAACTTGGGGCAACGAAGTTCAGAGCTCCTGTGAGCTTCCTGGTTGTTAACACTCTTGGAGGACTGTCACACTCAGATGCCATGAGGACAACCCTGAGCCCTTCCCACTGGAGTGCTCTCCACAACAGCTCACCTGATGAGACCTAAGGGCTGCTGCTTGTCTGTGCTTCGAGGAGGAGCCCATTCCCTGTACAGAAGGCCCTGATCGCTGGGGCAGCTGAAGTCCTCTGATGGAGGTTGAAGTGGCACTGGGAATCAGAAGCAAACAGGTGAGTGTCACTGTCACAAAATGTTCACATGTTCTGTTGATAAAATCTGGTGCTAATACTTCATGGTCATTTGTAAATAAGGGGCCCTCACTTGCCAGGAGGGATGGAGGTACCATATAATTTTTCATAATTCTCACCCAGGATTAATATTAACCCCTTGAGGGTCATTTGCAAACGTGGGTGGAAAGGAACGCTTAGATGTCACAGTCCTGGGACCACCTTGCAGATGCTTAATGTCCTACAACCGGGCCAGTCTTCCACAGCAAAAATCTAGGCCACCCAAGTGCCCAAACTGCTGCAGTGGAGGGACACCTGATGGTCCAGCCCCCTCTTTGGGCACCCAGAGGAACCTGGACTCTGGCAGGTTAGGGGCAGGGTCAATTCTAAAACCCAGGCATTTTTGTCCCCACAATTCAGTAGTTATTTGGTGACAGCAAATGGAATATAAACAACAAAGTAACTTGACATGATGTCATATATTTAGCTTACTCAAGAAACAAAGTTTAAATCCAGTCATTCTCCTTCCCACCTGACCTACTTTCCTTTCTCTTGTACTAGCACCAGATTATTACCCACCCAGCCTTAACATGGGTCCTGACTCCACTTACCTCCCTCCCAAACACCACATGAGATGATTCCTCAACCTGGATGTGGGACCAGCAATTACAAGAAGCTTTAGTGGAAAAGAACTGGTTATGCACAGATGCCAACTAAACACTGTAGAATCCTGGTGTCCCACATTAGTAATCATGACAGCTGTTTGCAAGTGTCCCCAAAGTTCATTTAAGACTCTCACTGCTAATTTTGCTGGGACATAAATATGAAACATGTGGACTGCTGGGCTGGACTGCTAAGCTGGGTCTCTAATCCAGGAAGCTCAGTGTCTGCTCCCTGCACCCAGCTCCCTGTTCTGTTCATGCATGTGCATCAAGAAGCTGTTTAATGTCCATTTTAATATCTTAAACAGTGCATTTCAATATTGTCTTCATCCACAAATACGTGTACCACACAGTAGTAATGATCAATCTTAGTATTTGCTTTCTTTGGTCTTAGAGAGTCAGATAAACAGATAGCAAAGATAACAAAGTCATAGAGGGCTATAATATAGTATTTCCTTTATTTCAATGACAAGATTTATTTAAAGAGCTTAGATATAACATCCTTGCATTTATGGCATCATTAAGCATCTGAAGCTGTTACATTATAAAAACTTCATTTCTAGCGAGATGTTATCAGTTAGAGAAGCGCTCGTAAATTTGAGGGGTTGCTGTCATCTCAGACGGAGTCCCTAAAAAATGTCAGCAATCTGCAGTATTGCCATCATGACAAGAACCCAGACAGATGAAATTTGGAAAGCCCTGTGGCTTTCTAGTGCACAGACATAAAATGTTATTTCAGAGGGAAAAGCCTGAATTACAGAAAGTGATAAATGAAATGGTCTAACATGCATTTCTCTTTCAAAGAACTAATACGTCTTTTGTCGATAATAACATCTGTCAGTAATTATGAAAAGAGCTGACAGATGCATAGTACTTAATATAAGCCAGGGCTGTTGTATCACTGACACAGATTCATTAATCCCCATAGCATCTCTACGAGGTTGGTACTACAATTATCCCCATTTTATTGGTGAGGAACTTGATAGACACAGAGGGTAAATGACATTTACAAGGTCGACAGCGAGAAACCAACACAGGTGTTCCAGCTTGAGTCTACGCTCTTGGCCACTTCTCTTTTTTTTTTTTTTGGTGGTGGGGAGATAATAAGGTAATTCTGGTGGGGGAGGGGAGGTAATTAGGGTTATATGTCTATTTTAGAGGACGTGATGGGGGCTGAACCCAGGACCTTATGCTTGCTAAGCATGCGCCCCATCACTTGAGCTGTGCCCTCCCCTCTAGAGTCTATGCTCTTAGCTTCTAATCCTCACTGTCCCACATGGTAACTGTGGGGGAAGTACAGTTTGTTCATTCATTCGCTCGTTAAACTCAGCCTTCCCAGTGCCTGAGATTCAGCAGTGAACAAGACAACATGCTTCCTGCCTTAAATGAGCTTGTTGCCTCCTGATATATTATCTTCATTTTACCCAGGAAGAAACAAGGTCAAGAAGATTAGCCTTTTCCTGTTAACACCGGAGGATACATGAGGTGCTTTATTTCAATTCTGCCATTTGACTTACACCATGGGGAGGGAAAGCTGCCTTGCAAATCCTGGAGCTCACAAACCTGTTAATCCTGAATTTTTTTTAACACTGTCCCTTACTTGATACTTGATCTGAGAAAGGATGAAGTAAACCTAAAAATGTTCTAAGAGAGCTTGTGGTTTATACAAGGTAACTAACCAGCCACTGTTTACTATCCTAACAGGAATCTGTAGGCATATTTCTTTTCTTTCTCTTTTTTCCTTTTTATGGGCAGCTTTTAAAAACCAAATCAAACCAACCAAACCAAATCACTGATAATTCAACAGCAGGTTCTAAATCACCCCCAAGACAGCAGCTAAACTCGGTTTAGACTTACAATGCGGTTTCTGGTGGTTGGATTGGAGAATGTATCTCTATGCTGAATATAAAAGTCATTCACGGAGCTCTTCTCAAATAGGGCAAAGAAAAGCTCTTGTTCCGGTTGTTGATACTTTCATCCACTTGGAGGACTTTCATAAAACATCTCAAGTTATCAAAGGCTGAGGACCGGGTTTTCAGATCATTGGGCTTCAGAGGCAATATTATGTGCAGTATCTCAGCGTATGTACAGAACACCTCCCACAGTGGGTGTACTTTTGCAAATACAAGCTTGTCATCCAAAACCTACATTGGGAGAATGAAAACACAAACCGGGAAAGTATTTTCACATTTTTAGTACACAGATTTTTCTTACGTTGCTGGTAGTTAAAGCACTTGTGTAAACACACACATATGTCACACTGGTAAAAGTGAAGATATAATAAAAATAGATTTGCAATCCATCATACATTTTTGCCTTAAAGATAATTTCTTTGTTGAAATTACTGAAAAGTTATTTAAAATCCTTACAGTTCCTTCGTAAAATAACCAATGTTTTAGATGAAGAAAAGCAAACTTGTTAATTTTTAGTCCAAATTAGTAACTAAAAATAGAAACACCAAAATATTCTTTGCAGTGGTATTGTAATGACAATTTTTTAAATTTCTGAAACCTAGGACTATTTACATATCTGTTCAATATAGTGTTAAACAGCCATTAAAAGGGATTTAAAAGATTTATATTTATTGATATGGAATATATAATAAAAGGAGAAAGTAAAAAAATGTGAAATGATAATTTTCCTTTTTGGAAGGGAAAAATATCTTCATTTGAACAAAAAAAGTTTAGAAGGATTTTATGATTCTTTATGTATAATTAAGGTACAGATGATTTTTAATTCCATTGTTCTTTCATTTTCAATTTTGGGGGGAAACTTTTTATAATAAAAAAATCTTTAAAAATGTTCTTGCATAAATACATTAATAGATATATTTATGACTATATTCTCTGGCTATTAAAAAAGATCTCCTAACTGTAGATCTGAAACATACATTCCATAATGCAGATTCTGAGTGACTCGCCTCCCAGCCCACAGCGAAGGCACGGCTAGTGTGACATGTTTCAAATACCATTCCAAGGAACATGCAGGCTCCCAGCCAATGGCTGCAAGGGGACTGACACTGATCTGGTTGCTCCCAGCTGCAGACCATCACAGATGAGGTTAGATCCACAGGCTCATGTTTTCTCTGTCAAAAGAAATCAGAAAATGTTAGGCTTTTACTTTCACCAGGGAACAAGAAGTTGTTTTTTTATGCAAAAAAATAACAACAAACCAATTTGAACCTGATGAAAAGACATTTACTCAAAACAGCACAGTAGCAATGAAAGTGTTCTGGCAGACAGGGACTTGTTGGATTCCTGTGAGTGCTGGACTCCTCACATGGAATTTCCTTGGCACTCCAGAAGGCCTGTGGTTGTCCTCATGGGTTTGTGGCCATAAGTGGTGCACAAAAGTCTCTGGCTTTGCCACAATTTCAAAGCCTTTTTGGCTTATGAAAGGTTTTGTCCTCAAATGGAGTTTTCTTGAGTCTAGTCACTGATGTCATTTACCAGAGTTACAGTCCAGATCTGATATTCTAGACTCTTAATATCTTGCAGACATTCAAATGGTTCAGGTTTGGATGTGTATTCACCTCTGCAGGCCTGGACCAAGTCCGATAAAGACACCCGGACAAGTTCAGCAAAATAAAAAGAAATTTTCCTCTCTGCAAGACTGAAATGTCTGTGAAGCTATAAAAACATCTGCACCTACAAAAATAGGGAACCAACTCATCAATAACATATCTATCCATAATGCATGGACATTCAAAATAAATACTGTATTTACTCCTATTAAATTCTATCTGGTTTTTGCCAAACTGTGTCCTAAACTGAAAGGAAGGTAGGTAAATGTAGAGAATTTTTTACCTTTTAAGGAAAAAGGAACCCTCCTACTCGATTGGTGGGAATGTAAATTGGTGCAGCCTCTATGGAGGACAGAAGAGAGGTTCCATAAAAAAATGAAAATAGACTTCCGTGTGATCCAGCAATCCCATTCATGGGTATATGTTTGGAGAAAAATTTAATTCAAAAAGACACATGCACCCCAATGTTCACAGCAGCACTATTTAAAATAGCCAAGACACTGAAACAACCCAAATGTTCACTGACAGATGACTGGATAAAGAAGTTGTGGTATATTATATATATATATATATGTATATATACATGTATACATATATATACACACACATATATACATACCATGAACACACACACAAATGGAATACTGTTCAGCCATTAAAAAATAAAATAATGCCATTTTCAATAACATGGATGGACCTACAGGGTATTATGCTAAGTGAAATAAGTCAGAGAAAGATAAACAAATATTCTATGTATTAACTTATATGTATATCTAAAAAATAAAACAAATTAATGACTATAATAAAACAGAAATAGACTCACAGGTACACAGAACAGACTTGTGGTTACCAATGGGGAGAAGGAGAAGAGGGGAGGCAGGGAGGGGTTAGGGGATTGAGAGGTAAAAAGTACTACGTATAAAATGGATAGGTTACAGGGCTGTATCATACAGCACAGGGAAATATAGCCATTATTTTATGGTGACTTTAAATGGAATATAATCTATGAAAATGTTGAGCCTCTATTTTGTACACCTGAAACTAATATGATGTAAATCAATGACTCAATTACAAAATTTTTAATCAAAGTTTTCTTTTCATATTATTTGCAATAAGTTAGAAGCCAGCACTCTCAATAGAAACATAGTGCAAGTCACAATTTTCTAGTAATTCCATTTAGAAAATAAAAAGCAATAAGTGAAATTAATTCCAGTAATAATTACATTTATCCCAAAATATCCAATACACTATCATTTCAAAAGTGTGATTGACACTTTTAAAACTTATTAATAATATTTTACATTATTTTTGTTGTACGAAGTCTTGAAAATCTATTATGTATTTTCCACTTATAGAACATCTCAATTCACAATAGCCACATGTGGCTCGTGGCTACCATACTAGACAGACCAGATTACACCATTCACACTTCTGATAAATTAGCTGCTCTTTCTTATTTAAAAAACTTGCAGAAAAGGGTTTAGATATGGCCTCTATCAAACAAAGCAACCGTGACGGTTGGGGATTATCTTCATTATAAAGTGAAAAATAAAGGTAAGAGAGCCATGCTTACACGTATGTTAATGTAACAATACCTTCTTAATTCATTCAGGACTTTACAATCTTTCTTCATATGCCAAGGATTCACTGTCACTGCGCAATGTTTTTCACTATTATCATCTTCGTGATTGAGAGGCTTCTGATGACCCTGCTTTGTGCATCTGTACATAAATTAACAAAACAGAGAAAAAGACCTTATTTAAGATAATTTAGGGGGGAGGGTATAGCTCAAGTGGACGATCATGTTCTTAGCATGCCCAAGGGCCTGGGTTCAATTCCCAGTACTTCTTCTAAAAATAAAATAAATAAATAAAAACCTAATTACCACCCCCCAGCAAAAAATTAATTTATTACTTTAATTAAAAGTTAAAAAAAGATAATTTAGTGCAGGCTTATCAGGCTACAAGAGCTACAATGAATGCCCCCACCCATTAATTTAGAAGAAGTCTCACAGTATTTCTCAACATAAAGGCTAAAATATAATTGAGAACACTTCCTGATGGTCAGAATCATTTTAACAAAAATGTAGATAATTACGTCCGTGGTGTCAAATTTCTGTAAGAGTTGGGCATGGAACATTTAGTAAAAGTGATTTTGCAGCTATCTTTGAAAGAAATGCTGAGAAATGATCTTTTCTGTTGGAAATTAGCCTGCTTTTAAATTCTTCAGTAGGCATACGTGTTTACAAACCAGGCAGGAACTGGATTATATTTTACATATACTTTAGAAACTGATTTGAATTTTGCCCTTTACCTGCAAGGCTATTTCTTAGGTAATAACATAAGCCCATTTCTTAGGTAATAACATAAGCAGGCCACTATACTAAATTTTTTTTCCCTGTTTGCTTAATCCTCACAACAACTCTGTAAGCTGCTATTATTACCCCCATATAACAGATAAAGAGCTTGAGGCAGAAAATAATTTGGGTAACTTGGTAAATGGTGGAGCTGGGTAAGACTGCAGCCAGTCTGACACTCAAGTCCATTCTTTTCACCAATGTCGGATACTGCTACCTACATTCAGCAATGACCGCTAATTTCATATTTAAGTGTGTCATTTCAAAAAGTGCAAAGCTATATTAGTACTGCTGTGTAAATTATCTGTTTGAGATGTGATTGCCAAAAGAAAAAAAGAAATAAAATCAGGGTGCCACTGAGGGGAGGGCAAACTGCATATGGACGGACACAAGGGGACTTTATGAGGACAAAGTTGCACAAATCTAGAAATAGATAAAATGGCTGACTTGTACAATTATAATGTGTGAATTTTATGGCCTGTAAATTACACCTTAATACAGCTATTAAATTAAGAAACTGGGATACCAAATTAAGACTAAAACACATATATATATATCACACAAAGAACAACAGGCAAATATCAATATTTACTGCACCATTTTCCTTCATGCAGCTTCCGATCCTCACCCGTTCCTGAAAGGATGATTCATTTTTAAAATAGTCTTTAAATTTATTCAGCAAATAATTTTTGACTGCCTACTATGTACCCAGGACTAGTCTAGGCACTTGGAATAGATCAATAAACAAAACAAAATTCCTGTCCTCACGGAGCTTGGTTGGAGTCTAGCTGGGATGGGGGTGGAGATGACAATTCACACAACAGAGCAGCAGAGGAGGTGGCATGTTAGGAAAGAGGAACCATGGAAAAATCAAAAAAGGGCAAGGTAAAGAGAGTTGAGGGTATGGGATGAGGGTGATGTTGTATTAAATACCAGAGCAGGCCACACTGAGGACTGAGGTTAGAACTAAGACTTGGAGGTAAGAAGTCCCAGGTGGACGGAATAACCATCACCAAGGGCAGCGCACACCTCACATGTTCCAGAATGGGGACACGGCTGGAGCTGCAGAGAAGGGTCAGTGCAGGTCCTTCATGGCCTTGGAGGACATTGTAAGGACTGTGGCTTTTACCCAGAGTGAAATGGGGAGGCACTGCAGAAGGACGACACTATCTAACTTAGGTTTTCGAGGCTCACTTGACTGCCGGGTGAGAATAGTCAAAACGGGTCAGAGATGAAAGGTGGGAAGCCTCTGAAAAGGGCTGTGCAGGAGGAGAGGACAGTGGCTCAGGGCAGGGAAGCAGCAGTCGAGGCAGGAGCCATGGTGAGAAGTGGCTGGGTTCTGGATATGGTTTAAAGGCAGTGTTAAACCAGATCTATTGACAGAATTCATGTGGTATGTCAGTGAAAGTCAGAGTAACTCTAAGCTTTTTAACCCAAGCAGCTGGATGGATTAAGTTTCCACTAACTGAATGGGGGAGGTTGCAGGAAGAACCAGTTTGGGGGGTAGGAGAACAAAGGGCTCAGTTTTTACACATGTTGCTTTTAAGATATCAGAGTTTCAATTGAAGGTGTCAAATCAGTAGAAGATTGTAAGAGTCCAGAGTTGGAGAGAAAAATTCTAGCAGGAGACAGAAATGTGGGAATCATGGGTCACACAGGTGGCACAGGAAGACATGAAACCCAGGTAGTCAAACATTAAGATAACCTGGCATTAACCATAGAAGTTGTCCTTGAGGGCCTGCCTAGTAGGTGTGGATATCAGTCCTAATTCCTGACCACTCGAGTTTTAAAAAGCAACTTACAAATGAATTCGTGCAAGACACTGCCTCCAGTGGGTGGGTCCAGAGCTGGAGTGGGAGAATTGGATGGTGCACGCTACTCCCTACGGTAGAATGTGTGTGTGTGTACACATGTGTGTGTGCGCAGGGGGATGAGATACACCTGGCTTAAGAAAAAGAGCAAGTAAGTCTAGAAGCTGAAAGATGAAAGAACATCCAGATATGGTAGAGGGAACAGGGGAAACACTGTGTACTGTAAGACATATGCCCATAATGCCATTTCCCACCATCCTTTCATCAGGAACACAGTTGGAAAGGGGGGAATTATGTAGATACGTGTGATGTACACAAACTTTCTGACTATGTAACACTGAATATCTACATATGTAGCAAGTTAATGATATTTATATCTGCTTCAAATTTAAAAACAAGTTCACAACAGAGGGAAAATAAAATACTGAGGACTGGTAGAAGTATCATAGAAGGCCTTTCAATGCTCAGAATGGAAGCAAAAGCAGCTTCACCCCACAAAGAATGTCAATAAGAGTCAAGAATGTTTATATTTGCTTAAGAAATTGAGAGTTACAACTTCCTGCTTTAAAGAATTAACATAAGACAGATACCACACTATAAGCAACGTCTATACTGGAGATTTCTTAAAGCTATTTTAGTTCCTGCTTGTTCTGATGTACTCCAGAAACTCTGCAAAGAAAACCTTCTATTCAAAGGCTTAAAGGAATAAAAAAAGAAATAACACTGCATTCTTTTCAGTGTTCTCTGTACTGAAAGTCAATTGCAAATGCAGCACCCTGCCACAGGTCTACATTTTTAACAATAAAGACCTTTGCGCAATTTTTCAATTGCTATGTGACTTTGGGTCAGTCTCTCACTAAGAAGCAGAATGGAGTACCAGAAAATGACACATCAGGTCTAAAACTACAGATGTGGGAGATGAACCTACACCAGGAAACAGCTAAGTGGGAGGGTAAGGTTTACCTTTTAAGTTACCGTAAGTGCAGTTACACCTGCTCCCTGCTTCCCCTGTGAAGTGAAGAGCTAGTCTTTTCCAGAAAAGCTCTCATTCTGAGAACTGTCTTCTTTAAAATATTCGGAGATTCTCTTTTAAGGTTCTTTCACTTTTAAGCCTTTCCCCAACTCTACATCCTATAACAAGTGTAAAAATTATCCTATAGCCTATTGTTACAGAACATACTCTACAAAAGCTGAGGTTTCCCGGGGTTTGGATCCCAGAACTCTGCTACCAGATAATCCTAAAGCTTTCCTTCCATAACAGACTCTTCTGCCAATTCCCAGCTGCGGGCAAATTCGGCTTCTCAGACCAGGTAACTTTCTAACTCTGCCTACGAACACTCTGCTGCCAGTAAAGGAACTCTCAGACAGAAAGCACACAATGCCCCTAGTGAGGGTTGCCTCCTTCAATCAATCAAGATGCCATCACCAAGCAAATATTTAAACCAACTGCAAAACCTCTGAAGACAACTTACAAACAATATACTTTCTATGGAGGCATACTATTTGCTCTGGAATAGTGATTTCCATTGGAAGGAACAAAGGACCACATGACCCAAGCAATTTTTTAAAACTACACATAACCATCCCTCTTCACGTGAGGATTCAGGCAAGACGGTCTTACAGGCCTAGGTGTAACAGAATGACAGCACCTCTAGGAGTAGGGTGAAAGTAGCGAGGTAGACTTCTAGTGAAAGGGGGTGATGTAATAGGCCCCATCGCCCACTTACCTACCACCACAGGACAATCATCTCAGATCGAGAACAAACACTTTGGGAAACAGGTTGTTTATATTTTTATGGTATTCTGGTGGAAATAACGCCCTGAGTCATGTGAAGTTGTGGCTGCAAAATTGAACAGGGGACTGGACATTTTCACATTCAGGACAAAAGTAGCCCCTGGATAGCCACCATATCTGCTCTCCCCTTTGCCTGTTCACCCCAAAAGCTGCAGAACTCTCCTGCTTGCAATGACACCCACCACTTCTCACAAATTCTTGCAAAGTTCACATCAGCAGCTGGTGGTGTCAAAGTCGCCATTTGTACTGCTATGAAGTCCCTCCATTACTTTATATCCCTTCTATTTTCTCTGTTGTCTTCCTAGCTACACTTGCATCCACAAGATGGTTACCGCACTAACATTGCCTCTGTAATCAGTCCAGGATATAGGAAGTAGAGATTCAACTGTAACCAGTCCCAGAATACTTGTCATCCCACTCTAGTGTCCCAAAAAATACTCTGGCATCCCTCATCTCACTCAAAGAACCACTGCATTACTTAGAGGTTGTAAAATTAGAGGGCTTTCTCTACTGGGAAACACTGTGGCTTGTGGTAGAGTTGTGATTTCAGTTTTTGCAACTACTTACAGGCAAAAAGACATGGCCCGCAAATTTTCTTCAAGCGTTTGATATTTAAACTTTCATTAGATACAGAGCCAGTGGACTAACCGTAATCTATGAACATATGGTCATATTATCAAATAATGTTCATGTCTACCTTACAGACATGTAAGGACTTGGATTACACCTGCAGCCTCTAGGCCTTTAGAATTGGATGTGAAGCATCCTGTGAGATAAAAAACCTCCTATCCAGTCACAGAACACAATTACAGACAACATGACACTAATGTCACTGAATACTTTAGTATAGTCCATGTATGGTTAAGTTACATCTCCAATTTCTCAGAGCTGGAAAGGAGATGTCTAGAAAAGCTGGAAAAGCCCAATTACCAAAACAGCTCAAAAGTTAAAGCAGACTCCTGCACCTCCCAGAACAGAGGGCGGAGGGGGCATTGCCCACCACTCTGTCCTCCCCCAGGACGTGGCATGTGGGGAAGCAGGCAGGAATGGGTGGCTGGGACTCGGAGGTGGAGAGGTGATGAAAGCAAGAGTGGAACTGCTCTGGTCCTAGAACAACAGAGCTGTAAAAAGCTCGGCTTCAGTTCAACCAACTCCCTCTCCCACTTTCCCTCCCACCTACGTGACAAACAGAGCACAGCCAGGCACTTTCTGCCCATGACGGTGACTACTAGCAGGAAAGGGACCAGGATAAAAGCATGTCCTATAAAAGATCAGTCTGATTTTAAGGCTATGTTATAAACAATGAACAGCACTCTCAGAGTGGGACACTTGTGAGGCGCTCAAGTAGGGAGGAGGAGGTTGAGGATCCATTTCCAGCACTTCCATGTCTTTTATCACTCCTATTTCTGACCTTTCCTTTGCCACTTTTTGTAGCACTGCCATCACTGGCAGGTAAAGGGGCAGCAATGTGACTTGGCCGTTTGGCTGATGGGGCTACATTTCCCAGCAGTGGAATGAAAAGGCACTGGAAGAGGATCAGCTGGAAGATGTGCACTGCAGTCCTGGCCTGTGCCAAACACTAACCAGGTGATCCTGGGTTAGGCTCTTAGTCTCTCTGGGCTTCCGGCTGTTTACTTATAAAATAAGGTTTTGTCATTACACAAATATATCCAATATGAAATGTAACGTGAAAGTCAAACATAATGACATCTCACCTGCTTGCCTCAGGGAACTGTACAAGCACTGAACACTATGTGAATGTAAACACAGTCTTAAGAAAACTATTGAGATAAAGCGCTAAACTGAACATGGAGATAAAGTTTTTTGGATTTTCTTGGCTTTCTTTTTTAACTGCAACACTGAATTAATAGTTATTAGCTATAATCCACACCACCACCACTGCGAATAAATAAAGAAGGCAAGCACTGCCTGGATGCCTGTTATTGCCCGATGCTAAGCAGGGTGAGGGGTATAAAGGAGGCTGAACAAGTGAGTCTTCTCCAGTTACCAGCTAAGTGAGGAGACACATTGGAAATCACCCAGGAATGGTACCAAGTCAGTACTCAAATCCAAGATTACAGGCTACTGATCATAAACAGTACAGGAATACAAAGAAGAGCTAGAAGTATTTGGAATAAATAGGGAAGACTCTATGAAGGGGATGGGGCTCCAACTAGTTCTCAGGGCAATTCTAATCTGTTTTAACTGAGGACTGGATAGGAAAAGGCTGGTGACTCCTGGTTTTTAATAAGGCACAGGTTACCCTAGGAGGCTAAGTTACATAATGATTGGAAAAAATAATGTAAGTCCAAAATGATGAAGGGTCGAGACTCCCTGGCTGAGATCTGGTTGTGTTAAGTCTTTGACTTGACTGTAGATGTTGGAGCACCAAAACTCTAGGTTGACTGAAAGGGGGGGAGAGAATATCCAAGAATTCAGCAGAAGGAAAAATTCGTGTATCAGGGATGAAAGCTCTTCATCAGAGTATCAGCAATCAGAATAGACACTTGAAACCAACAACATACAGTTCAAGAAGCTGACAAAATGTGGAGGGTGGTGAGAGAAAGACAAATCAAAGACCACTCCAAGCCTTTGTGTATTCAAGACCGGAAGAATGATTATCCCACTGAATAAGTGGAGACGCTGCAAGAAAAAAGATTATGAAATCAGCTTTAGACATGTTGAATCTGACGTATGAGCTAAGAGTAGGTTTTCTCTAAGAAGCTCAAAATTCAAAACTGAAGCACAGATGTTGAGTACAGACTTAAGATGCAGATGGAAAAGACATGATAAATCTCCTAAAAGAAAACATAGGCAAAACATTATCTGACATAAATCTTAGCAACATTCTCCTAGGGTAATCTACCCAGGCAATGGAAATAAGAGAAAAAAATAAACAAAAGGGACGTAATTAAACTCATAAATTTCTTCACAGCAAAGACAACCATAAGTAAAACAAAAGGAAACAACAAACTACGAATGGGAGAAAATATTTGCAAATGATACGACTAACAGAGGCTTAATTTTCAGAATATATAAGCAGCTCATAGAACTTAATAACAAAAAAACAAACAACTCAATCTTAAAATAGGCAGAAGACCTAAAGAAGCATTTCTCCAATGAAGACACAAATGGCCAATAGGCACATGAAAGAATGCTCGATATCACTAATAAACTGAGAAATTCAAATCAAAACTATAATGAAGTATCAGCTCCCATCAGTCAGAATGGCCATCGCTCAGAAGTTCATGAATGATAAATGCTAGAGAGGCTGTAGAGTGAAGGGTACCCTCTTACACTGCTGGTGGGAATCTAGTTTGGTGTAGTCATTATGGAAAGCATGGAAATCCCTGAAAAAACTAAAAGTAGACTTACCCTATGACCCAGCAATCCCACATCTGGGTATATAACTGGAAAGAACTCCAATGTGAAAAGATACCTGCACACCAGTATTCACAGCACCACTGTATACAATAGCCGAGACATGGAGGAAAGCTAAATGTAGCAACAGATGACTGGATAAAGAAGTTGTGGCATATTTATACACTGGAATACTACTCTACCATGAATAGGACAAAATAAAACCATTTGCAGCAACATGGATGGAGCTAGAGATCATCATTCTAAGTGAAAGCAGCCAGAAACAGAAAAATACCAAATGATACCACTCATATGTGCAATGTAAAAAAAGAGAGAAAAAGACACTGTGAACTCATCTACAGAACAGAAACAGACTTGCAGACTTAGTAAACAGTCAAGGTTACCAGGGAAAGGGGATAGGAAGGGATAAATTTGGGAGTTCGAGATTTACAAATGTCAGCCACTATATATAAAAAGAGATTTTAAGTTAAGTTTCTTCTATATAGCACAGAAACCTATGTTCATTATCTAGCAATAACCTGTAATGAAAAAGCCGATACAGCCACCAACTGAGGAAGCAAGAGAAGAAAGGAGAGTTAGTTATGCTGGGCTAGAGCCGACTTCTAAAATCCTTGTCAGCCACTGAGGCTGCCCCGAGTACACTGAGCTTTCCTTCCAGGGACAGGCGGACATGACATGCGTCCTGCAAACCTGGGGCAGCAGAGGCCGTCCCCAGGTCTGGCCCTAGGGGAGATGGGAGCAAGTCCACCTGCTCCCCTTGGGGCAGCACCCCTCCCTGCAGCCCCCGCCACCTGACTGCACCACGCCTGCCTCTCAGGAAACCACTGACTTGAAAACAAGTGGTCCACGAACATGGGGCAGCGGCAGGGAGATGGGCAGCGACCTGGCAAGCTGGTAGATTTGCCCCCATCTCCCCCACGGCCTGTCAAGGGCTCGGCCTCTGCTGCTCCAGGCACGGTCCGCAGGTCAGCCTGCTCTCGGGAGGAGGGCACAGTGTGGTCGAAGGCAGTGGCGGGTTATGGTGTCTGCCCATGGGAGCCCTTGGATTTGCTTCAAACTCCCCAGCGCATGGCCTGAGCTTGGCCTCTGCTGCCTCAGGTTCGTGGAACTCAGGTTACAGGTCAGCCTGCTCCTGGAAGGCGGGTGCTGTGCTGTCAGGGAAAGGTGGCGGCTGCTATGGCGGGATTGGGGCTGCCCTGTGAGAGCGGGGGTTGCAACAATTTCCCGCTGCTGCTGCAGCCATCCCAGCACACTGATCGCACCGAGCCCATCTCCCAGGAGCAGACTGACCTGTAACCTGAGTCCCACTAACCTGGGTCTTTAGAGGCCGCCCCCAAGGTCAGGCCGCGGGTAAGATGGGAGCAAATCCAGGGGCTCTCATGGGGCAGTCCCCATTCCATCCGAGGCCCCGCGACCGCACCACACCCGCCTGCCAGGAGCAGGCCATCGTCTGAGGGCCAGTCGGAGATGCTCTGGAACCGTCCACGCGCCCTCCCAACTCCCGGGGCTGTACCTGCTCTCCTAAACCCGGGTAGAAGCGGCGGCAAAAACGCGGTGTTCAGGAACTACTAATACCGGGGTTACCACGAACCACAGCGGCGGCTGGGACCCGCCTCTGGGTCCTAACGGGACGCGCGGCCGGGACCTCACCTCCGCACCCCTCCCTGGGCGCATCCTCAGCTGCACAGCCCAGGCGTCACCCGCCGGGTCCCCGAGAAGCGCGCCCCTACCAGCGCCCTCTTAACTGTCCGGCAGCGGCAGCCGAGCCGCGGGCAAGCGGCGGCCCAGGCCCCAGGCCGTGTTCCTCTTCCAGGAGCTGGTCCAGGAGCAACCGGCTGCCGCCAGCTTCCACGCGTTCTGGGTGGGTTCCGGCGTCCGCGCGTCTGTCCGTCTGCGCGTGCGCGCCCCTCCTCCTCCCGCCCGCAGCGCAAACTGCTCGGGTGGGTCTCCTGCTTTACCGGCCCTGGCCGCTGGGGCCGGGAGGAGCCAGGTGGGGCCCCTCCTGCTTGTCCCGCTGGGTCTCCATCCCCAGAGCCTTCACCCAGCCACCGACTGGGTCCTGGCACAGAACTAGAACCACGACTGCCCTAGGCTAGGCCTCACCCACCCAGCCCCACTTCCCCTGATCAACTTCCCCTCCCTGTTACTACCCTCCCACCACTGGCCAGGCCCAGTCTCCCACCAGACCTTGAAGACAGGGCTCCTTCTCCTCACACCATTGTCCCTGCCCTGACACTCCATCCTGCTAGGTCCTAACCTATGGCCCCTACACCCACAAGCTTACCCCTCATGCCTCAACACAGGACACCCAACAACCTGAAATTATCCCCCTCACCTCTCAGCCAGGTCATTTCCACTCTGATCGGGCCCCACACCTCTCAACCTGTACCCCCACACCATGGGATCCCCTTCAATCTGAGTGCACCCCTACTCTGAGCTCACTCACTCACCCCCACCCTGTGGTTGGGGTGGGGAAATCCGTGCTCCAGTAATGATGACTACTGCCACCAGTGGGGGATCGAGCCTAGTGTGCACCTTCATAGTTAATGTCTGAGACTACAGGGTGAGGCAGGCTGGGCTGAAGGTGGTTCCAATTCCCGCCTTGGCACCCTGATCCCCGCAGCCTGTGCCTCAACTGACCCGATGGGTCAGGTTGATCCCAGGCTGCCAGCCACTGGCCTTGGGCTTTGGGTGGTTGATGGTACTGATGGTGATCTGGACCCCTAGGGCGGAGGCACTGGGCACGCGGACCTTTGGTGTGGGGGAGTTCAGAGTTTGCACTTGATCCCAGGGTTACACAGCAGATGGTGGGCTGTGTGCATGGGGCTGTGTGCATGGCATGGACTCAGCACAGGTGGGTGCAGGGACCTTGTTCATTCACACCAGGCCAGAGGGAAGAGGAAAGGGAGTTTTTAAAGTGTCAAAGTGAGGAATCCAAAGCTTTAGAGCAAAGTAGGAAGGTGCACTGGCCAGGCCACCATGGATCTCACCGCGACGCTTGTCCCTTGCATCAGGGGAGACTGGCAGTTGACTGGCCAATGAGACATCCCCTGCTGTGGTATAGTTTACAGGCAATTGAAGGGATTTTGAAAGGTAATTTTAATCCAATAATTGTCAGTTTCTCTGCGGTAGATTAGGTCCAAAATCATGGTGAATCTGGCAAGGATCCTGCCTGAAATCCAGCCTGGGACAGTGGAGGACCCACCCAGGAATCATCCACTTAGCTCTCACCAAAAGTCACTGTAATAGAGAAGAACAAATCTGACTCCATATTGGATCTGTTCTTTTTCTTTAACCCTCTGCAGTGTTTTCTAGGCTTAGACTTGCTAGCTCTGCACTTTTTGTAAAACAGGGTTGCCTTTAGCCTGAAATAAACAGGAGAGCCTATTCTCAAAAGTCTGAGCTTTAAGGATATTAACACTTTGCACTCCTATAAAGATAACAAGTTGCAGAATAGAAAAAGTTAGTTTTGTTGCAGGTTTTGCAGAAACACCATGATCTGACCCACGTGGACAGCTGCAAAGGATTCCAAGAACAAGGAATTTCTACACCAACAAGTTTGCAACAACCAACCACAGCCCCTCCACTTTTTAGCAGAATAAGAGCCTGAAGTTGACATGTGGAAGATGGTTCTCCAAGATATTAGTCCGCCATTATCTTGGTTTACAGCTGTTTATGTAGACCAGGCCTCTGTAAGTCCTCTAACAAAACAAAAGTAGTTTTCTATTCTACAACCTGTTGTCTTTATATAAGTGCAAAAGTGTTAATATCCTTAAAAATCAGAGCCTTGAAAGTAGGCTCTCCTGTATATTTAAGGCTAAAGGCAACATTGTTTTACAAAGGTGCAGAGCTAGTAAAACTAAGCCTAGAAAAGAGGGCAAAGGGTTAAAGCCAAAAGGACAGATCTTCTATGGAGTCAGATTTTTTCTTTTCTATTATACTATATTCTATTTTTGTTTTAAGTATATAAGAATAAAGTTTAGCCTTTTTCCATTTTAAATTGTGCAATTTTAAGGAGCATTAATTGCATTCACAGTGCTGTGAGACCAGCACCACTTGTTTCAGACTATTTCCTTCCTCAAAGTAAAAGCTTGTATACAAAGAGCACCCCACGTCTTACCTCCCCCAGCCCATGACAAGCCCTAATCCCCTTTCTCTCTCTATGTCTTTACCTATCCTGGAGGTTCCCTATCAATGAAATCGTATAAAAGGTGGCTTTTTTTTGGTTTGTCTGCCCACATATCTTAAGTAGGGACGGGTGAATTATTTTTTTTCACGTGAATTAGCATTTTTGTATTTTGAGAGGAAAGTCCAGATGGATTAAAGATGAGACGTACCATATGAAGCCCTTTTAGTAACTCTGTGTATAATCTCGGGGTAGGCACTGCTGTTCTAAGTGTGAAATCAGAGCCAGAAGGGAGATGCTTAGCTCTTCTTGTGGCAAAATCAAACCAAACAAAAGCAGAAAACAAAGGCCAAGAAAGACAGCTGGAAAGACAAACCACAGCCTGGAGAAACCTTTCCTCATGACCCAAGGTCGGAAAAAAGCTTCACATCCCTGTGGTCCAAAAAGCTCTTGAAGCCCAGTGTTCTGAAAAGAAACAAAACACACAGAGTCAGTTCCAACGAGAGGCAGTGCAGGTGGCCGGTTTGTGCTGGAGATGCTCGACCTCTCAGGTGAGGACACAGGCAGACAGACAGACTGCAGAGACAGCATTGGCCACCATCACCCTGGCAGGTCTTTAGCCCGGTGACAACCAGCCCTGGTGACAATGTGAGCAGGCAGAGGCCCCAGGAGGTACCCTGGAAGGAAGAGCAAATGGACGCTCCTCTCCAGCAGAACAAGGTGTAGGATACATCAAAGTGCCACAGGTGCATCCCTTCCCTAGCAGTGCTGAGCCTTAGAGAAGATCCCACCAAAGTGCTTGCACAATTTTCAAAGATAATGTTTCTTCAGTAACATGAATTCAAAATAATCAATATGTCATCAAGGGATTTTCAGAAGTGACCTGCCCTGGACCCGTACAATACACACACATAAATACACACATATACACATAAATATATACACACATACATACAGGAAAACAGACAGACAGACTGAAACACAGAGAAGCACGGGGAGACAGAGAAACAGAGAGAGAGACAACTCAGAGAGGCACTGAGAGACAGAGACCGAGAGAAAGAACACTGGAGCTGGTAATGAGTGGAACTCACATACATTTTCACAAGTCAGTCTATGTGTCAGAACCTGGTCCCAAAGTCGATCCACCCTCCAGGGGAGGGTGTGGGGATCCCACAAGGGTGTGGGAACAGAAGGCAAAAAATAGGAATCCATTGTGGGGCAGCCCACCACAGAGGCCGAGATGGGACACTGGGCCTGTATGTCAACATGACAGAATGACCTAGGAGGTTGTATGCCAGAGCGGACGATGTCAGAGTTGTATTTAATTTCAGTCTCACGACTGGGAGCGGGGAAGCAAGCAGCAAGGAAAGTGACTTTCTCCAGACCCCAGGGCAGACCCCGGCCTGTGTGGGGTGTGCTTTGAACTCTGCCAGCCCTCTGTGGGGTCCTTCCTTTGCTGAGTCTGTGCACGATCTCCCTGTGATGCGAGCCCGTGGGGGTGACAGAAGCAATAGGTGTTTCTAGGTCTAGAGACAGGATGGGTTCTCTAGGAAGCAGGGGCCAGAATGATCCCCACTGTGCTGATGGGGGATTGGGGAGGCCCTGAGAGGCACATGGCTTGTCCAGGATGATAACACTGCTGAGTAGGGGGAGCCAGGTCTGAACCCAGCTGTGTCTTCAGAGCTGCGGCACTGGTTGCATCCAGGCCTCCCCAGGGCTATGGGGGGGGCCTGAGTTGGTGTCACTGTGTGTGGACATGGCATGGAGTGAGAAATGAGAGATTGGAAGCCCAGAAAGGCCCTTGAGGAGCTTTGTGTCAGGAGGAAGCTTGGAGAAGTGGACCCCAGGAAGTGACCTCACTTCCCTGGCAATAGAGCCCAACAGAACTTGGAACCGAAGTCACCAGGCACCCACTCTGTAGAGAAGTCCCTACTCAGCTCACCTGGTTGGAGACAGAGGCATGTTCTGCTGCATTCCATTATCCTGAGGCCGCAGGCCCCAGAAAGCCCGCAGCGAGGGTCTCTACCAACGCTGCCGGCACTGGGTCAGGTCTCACCCAAGGAACCTCTGGCCTTTTGGACAGAGAGACCCAAAGGTAACACAGGGAGGCCCAGGGCAGGCCCCTCCAGGCTGGGCCACCACTCAGATCCCATCCAGGTAGCCACACGGCCCCATCCTGCCTGGTGGAGGTGGAGCAGTCAAGTTGGGGATGGGTATCTGCCTCAAGAAAGAGAAGGACAGAGGCCTGGGGGGCCCAGTCACATAGACAGCCCAGGACAAAGCTGGCTGGCTGAGATGTGGAGAGGCTGGGAAGGGTCCTGCTGCCCGAGGTGGAGCCCATGCTCTCTGGGTATGTATTTTCCCTCCCGGATGTCTGAGCTGAAAAAGGTTCTGGTCTGATCTAGCAGCAGAGGGTAGAGTCTAAGGAATCAGGAGTGTTCCTGGCCGGGAAGGACTCTGAGACTTCCATGCTGGGTCAGCTGCTGGTCACTATCATTGCAGAGCCAGATACCACATATTGAAAAGAAGCTGATGAATAAGAACACCAACGCCCCCTCCCCAAGTGAAGGGCTGGTGTGTCACTCTTCTGAGGGCCAGCGCAGACTCCTGGTGGGTCTGGATATGGAGGGGTCCCCACCACCATGGCCCACAAATCAGTGGGGCAGGCCTCCGACCCAGACATCACCCAGGGCTCTCCCAGGGACCTACCCGGGGCTGACGGGTAGCTCAGCACACCCTGGTCTGACCTGGAGCACCGTGCCCACCTCGCTGCAAGTCAGGTGGAGGACCAGGAGCCCCCGAAGCAGAGACCAAAGGTCAAAAAGGCAGGGCTGGTGTATGTGTGTAGGTGAGGGTGGGGCAAAGGCTGGGCCACACAGGGAGGTGTCCCTAGAGGCTACTGTTGGGACCAGAAAAAAGAATGGCCTCAGACCACCTGTCTGGAAAAATTCAGTCACAGAACACATCCTGTGGGCACTTTCTGGGTGGGAGCTGTCTGGAAAGCTCTGGGAAGATTTCTGTCCTTGTAGAGGCACATGGAAAGGGAGGCAGGTGCGTAAAATTTTCCTCTCTCACAGCATGAGGTCTTCCACAAGACTTAAAACTCTCTCCACTTCCAATAGTTACAGAGGAGGCAGGGGCAGGGGAAGATGTCAGAGACCAAAAATGGGACGAACTGGATCCTGCAGGAGACCTCGAGCTACCTCCTGCCGCTCCTGCAGCTCTTCCTGAACCTGCATCTGCAGCTGGACTGCTGGGCAATGGAGAACCAGTTCAGGCATCACCACCACCTGGGGTAGAGCCCCCTCTGCACCCACCCACACCTTCTTCTCCAAAATGTTTTCCAAAATCCCACCGTCAGTCCCCCCACAAACTTGACGTCCCTTCCACTGGAGATGTTTTTGTTTCATTTTCTTTAGTTTCCTTTGCTTGTTTCACATCATTTATGACATCCTTTATTTTTCTTTTTAGAGTTTCATGTAATAAAATATAGACTTTTCCCCTTTTAAATTATGCAATTCAGGAGCATTAGGGGTATTCACAATGTTGTGCGACCATCACTACCATCTAGTTTCACACTATTTCTTTCCTCAAAGTGAAACCTTGGATCCAGAGCATGCACTCCCCTCCCTCCTCACCCAGCCCCTGACAACCCCAAGTCCTCTTTCTCTTTGCGTGTCTTTACCTCTACTGGTTGTTCCCTGCCAATGAAATTTTAAAAAAGGATTTTTTCCTTCCTGCCCACATGTTTTCACCTGGGGCTGAGGATTTTTGTTTGTTTTCACTTGAAACAGCATTTTTATTATTTTCAGGGGATATCCAGGGGGATTAAAGATGTGATGCACAAAATGAAGCCCTTTTGGTAACTCTGTGCATAATCTCAGGGTAGACACTGCTGTTCCCCCTGTGACACCACAGCCAGAAGACACAAGGGAGATGCTTAGCTCTTCCTGTGGCAAAAACAAAACAAAACGAATCAAAAAAATTAGTAAAAGCCCAGAAAAATTGCTTGAAAGGCAAACCACAACCTGGAAAATTCATTCCTCATAACCAAAGGTTGGAGAAATTTTTCCCATCCCTGTAGTTCAAAATCCTTTTGAAACTCAGTGTTCTAAACAGAAACAGAACAGGCATGGGCAGTTCCAATGAGAGGCAATGCAGGTGGCCAGTGTGTGTTAGAGATGTTTGACCTCTCAGGTGAGAACAGAGGCAGAGAGAAACACTGCAGAGACAGCATCGGTCACCATCACACTGGCAGTTCTTTAGTCAGGTGACAACCAGCCCTGGTGACAATGTAAGCAGGCAGAGGCTCCAGCAGATCCCCTGGAGGGAAGAGTGAAGGGACACTCCTCTTCAGGAGAACAGGGTGCAGGACGCATCAAAGGGCCACAGATGCATCTCTTCCCCAGAAGATCTGATACTTACAGTTCATCCCAATAAAATCCTTACACACCTATTCAAAGATGCCTTTTCAAGGGTGTCCATCACAGCACTGGTTGAAACAGTCGGAATTAAGGCAACACTAATATTGATGGAGAGGGGATGGGGTCCATTCGTTCTGGTTCATGTGGATGAATGAATGCTGTTCAGTTGGAAAAGTGGGTGCCTGGTCTCAACCCAATGTCAAGGGAGGCCTCAGGGTGGAAGTATGCAGACCCACTCTCTGCATCCAGGGTCCCATCTGCACGACCACATGTGTGTGAAATCAATATAGATGGAAATTGACCTGATTGTGAGTGTGTGAGAGACAGAGATGGAGAGAGACATACTGAGAGACACAGAGACTGAGACATAAGCACCAAATCATTCATGACAGACACCGCTGTGGGTGGGAATTACAAATCACTTCTTTTTTAGGCAATATTTCAATTTTTTGTACTGTGTCTGTATTACTCTACTAATTCTAAAAGGATTAAAATCCTATGCTAATGTGACCCATTCATTACTCATCTATGGAGTAATTAAAGTACATTAATCCTATTTTTAAAAGAATTTAAAGCCTTCTCAGGACTCAGTTCCATGTCAGCTCAGTGGAAGCAGAGGTTCTCCAGGAGGTCGTGTCTCTTCTGAATCAGCATCCAATACAGGTGAGCAAGAAGTACCCGACTTGGACACTGAAGACTACAATAGATGAGAGAGTGTGTTGAGAGAAATTAAGACCTATATTCAAAGAGAATAATCCCATATTCATGGAGCAGAAGGCTTCATTCTACTAAGATGACAAAGGTCCACGAATAGATCTAAGGATTCAAAGAATGCCTACCCAAATCCCAGGTGGTATTTTGCAGGAATTGACAATCAATCTAAAATTCACGTGGAAAATCCAGGAGGTCAGAATACATGAGTGAATCTTGAAAAAGAAGAACAAAGTTTGAGGAATGGAAAGTCAGATGGAACCCACGGTTAATACAAAACCTCTTTAAGCTGAAGATAACTGAGATTCAAAAGATGCAGAAGAAAAGCTGTCATGGAAGCCAATTCTCTCCTTTCCCTTTTCCCTATTAAGTTAGGTTGATAAAAAAGCCTTTAACTTTCACCATTTAACATGGTAGTTACTTTTCTGGTTGGCTCCTGCGTGTGCATAAATAAAACGTTTCTCTCGTTCATCTCCTCTTTACTTCTGTGGGCTCTTTGGGAGGGACTCTGGATTATGGGGACCTGCTCTTTTCTCACCTTCTTTAGTGACATCTTTTGTCCATGGTGAAGTTCTTATAAAAAAGAAAAGTCTCATTGGTTTTGGGTCAGATTTGGAACATGTATACCTTTGGAGACCCCCTGGAGGAACAAGGGGGTTCAATACTGCCTGGAGAATTCACTTGTCAAAATGCCTAACAAGACGCTATTTGCAAGGGTTTTTTTTTAAAGATTCTTACCCTAAAACAAATCCCCTATCTAAACCTCTTGGATGATCAAATATAAAGAAAAAAGGAGAATCATGTCTGGCCTAAGAACACTTGCTTAACAAAACGGAAGGACAGAATCAGTTTCAGAGCAAAAATTAAAATGCATTTATACCATCAACCCTCCCACCCTTTTGTACACTGTCCTCATGTAATCTGCCAGATGGCCCCCTGGAGAAGGCCCTTTGCCCGGAACTCGTGCTCATTTTCAGAGCTCGGCCAAGCGGGAGGTTGGTCCCCAGGGCCTGAGAGGGGCTATGTGTGAAATCTTCTCTGCTGAGACCCAGCGGACTGAAGGTAACTGTGTTCTCTGAGGGAGAGAGAGCACACCGAGCCTCTGTGGAGGCATCTCTGAGACCCTCCCAAAGGCACAAATCTCTAACTCTGGACACGGGAATTTTTGATTGGCATCTTAGTTGGAAATCTCCTCCTGGATAGAAAGAAGCAGATTCAAGATGTTGCAATTGGATGGGCAGGTCGGCCTCTCGAATTAGTCGATGAGGAGGACACGCAATTCTCTGCAGAAGTAGGAACACCCATCCCTGCTCTGCTGACGTCATGTACAGAGAAACAGACGCGACTCTAGGGGGAATTCAAAACCCACCAACCTTTCTTACCGACGTCAACGTCCCCACTTTATTCTCCTGTCAGGTCTCTGCACAAAAACTGTGGCTCATCCCCAAATATCACACACCCATCACCCTGTACCACTCTGTGTCTGTGTCCAACTCGAGCATTAAGGCCTGTGACCGTTACTGTTAAATCGTGTCCCCCTTTCTGCCCGTCTCCCGCCATCATCCCAGTCCAACATCGGTGTCTCTCTCCAGGTCAGCAGCACTCTTCCCACTGGCTTCCCATCAGCTTACCTTGCCCTGTTTCCATTGCTTATTCCCCATACGTTACCCACAACGGTCTTATTAAAGTATGAATCAGATCAAGTAGTTCCGCATTGCAAAATACTTTCGTGATTTTCCATTGTATTCAGAAGGATATCCAGAGTCCCTACCAAGGCCCTATGTGATCCGGGCCCTCACCGATCTCTGCAGCCTCAGCTCTCACCGTTCTGCTCCAGCCCATCTTCACCGCCCCGATGGTCCCCACCAGGACAGCTGCGTTTCTAACTCCAAGTCTAGTACTTACACTTCTTCCGGCCTGGGAGGCTTTTCTTGTCTGTTACCTACGTGGCTTATTCTTTTGCTTTATTCAGGACTTTGTTCAAATTATTTACCCTCAGAGAGGACTTATCTGACCAGATTATTTAAAATAGCACACACATATTTCCTATTCAAACATTTTCTCTCCTAATATGCTTTATGTTTCTTTGTGGCAATTATTAGTACCTGGCAGTACATCATATATTTATTTGCTTACTGGTTTACTGTCTGTCTTTCTTACTAGACCTATATTCATGGAACCACAAATAACTGTTTTAACCAGTAACTTTCAAACCACCTTTAAATGAATTCTTTTATAAGATGAGAATTTCAGAGGCTTCCACGGGTTGCTTAGGGGAAAAAAGAAAAAGGATTCAGGTTGAACTAATTTATTAAGGACCTGAGAGTTGGTTATTTATTTTATACATAGTAGTGTGTACCTGTTAATCCCAAACTCCTAGTCTAGCAAAAGGCCTAGCTGACTACTATTTTTAAAGGAATTTTTTCTTTTTAAACTGGGGTTGTTTGAGATCTCTTTTCTTCTTCGTTATTTTTCTTTTTTTAAAGATTTTTTTTATTATTTTTTTACATTGAGGTACCGCAAATTGAATCCAGCATGTACTCTACCCCTTGAACTATACCATCCCCTCCAAAGACAATTATTTTTATACTTTGACAATACCATATTGAATTAAGATTTTTGTTCCATTTTCCCTTCATAGAGTTTATAACTGAGGGAGAGAGTCAGAGGAAGCTCTGGGCCAACCCTTCCTTCTCAGCGGGTCACTACACAGCAGAGGAGCTTGGCTGTCTCCAGGCCCAGCTCACCTTTCTGCTCTGAGGGCCGACTCAGGCCACTTCTCTTACAGGCGGCATGTTAGAAGCAGCAGAAAGCCAACTAGCGAGCAACAATGACAAAACTGACCCACCTGCAGTTGGACATCATCTGGTCTGAAACGTACCTCTTAAATCTCTTCTTCTTATTAGTGGATGGTTTTCAAAAATATTCCCAAGGAGATGAATCTCACTCCATTTTTTCTGGATTTCTTGGGCCTTCTATGACTTTAACTGCAGGCTTCATTTTCTGCACAACATCTGCAGGGAAGCCAGGCAGAAAACGTGAACAGACCCTGCAGGCCGCGGCTGAGGCCTCCCGTCAAACATCCTTGTTGTGCAGAGCCTACGTTCATGGGACCAGTTTCATTATTGCTGTAATTAGTTCTTGTCCAAGTGTCCCACCGGAAATGTTTCTAGATAGAACGTGGCCTGACGCAGATGAGCAGTGGGGATGTGGGGTGCAGATGACACACAGACTGGAAGGAGAAAAGGGAAATGTTTCTTCAGGCTTCAGTTTGGAAGATTTCTGATTTTTATATGGACATTAAACTTGGTCAGGCTGAAGCACCATTTGCTCTAAGACGGGGTGATGTACACGTATCCCTACAACTTCAAAAAATATGTTGAAGCTGGGCGTAACAGCCTAGGGGACAGACAGCTTTGAGTGACACCTCCGTTCCAGGATGCCTATGATCTCGGGCTCACAAAGAGGAAAAGAATACACATATTTTGCCTCTGTAGTTCTATGTGAAATTATTTTGACCCTTGCCGGATGGTGTAAGATCAGAGAGCATGTAGTCTTTCGTACATCGCAAAGACGACAAGTCTTCTTGATGAGTCAGCACACTGTTTCCGATGGCCCGGGGTCTATGCCAGACATTAGCTGTCTAGACAAATACCACACAGCCCCCCATCCCTCAAGGAGATCACAGTGTGTCGTGGAAGATACAAATTTAAATAGATTTTCAAAACAATGTGGTAAGAGTCACTTTGCATCATATATACTATATGTTCAGAGGGGCTCTTGCACTGCCTGGGGCTGTGTTCTAGAAGATAGGGAAGGTGTCAGAGAGGAAATGCTTTCTGCACTGACATCTGACGGATTCCAGCAAATCTGTAGACCAGGAGAGTGCATGGTGGGGACGGGATTCTCAGCAGCTTGCGTGTCTCGTGCAGACCCCTGGTCATGTCTAAGAGCACTTTGCACTTAGGGAAGGAACGTCAGTGAGGCTAGAGGCTGTGAGGAACTAACGGAAGCTGAGGCTGAAAAAAAGCAGCAATGAGGTGATGAGAAGGTGTGACGTTAAATCAGAGAGCGTGGACTTCCTCACACACGCAGCGTGGAATTCTTTGCGGTTTTAAGGAGGAGAGTGACACAGATTAGTCATTAAAAGTGAGCAAAGTGGATTGTTCACTCTAAAGTACAGCACTGGGGAGACTAGAAAGGGGTGGGAATTAATGCAGTGGGGAGCGAGGAGCAGGGACTTAGTTGGGGGACATTAAGGAATAGAATTGTAGTACTGATGGGGGTGAGGGAGTGGAAAAGTAAAGGAAAACTCCCAGATGTTTGGCACAGAAAAGAGATGGGACAGTGATGCCATTGTTTGAAAAAGTAAAACTAGTTCTGGGCGAGTGTAAATCCAGACAAACAGAGCTTGAGATTTTTATGTGCTAACCAAATGTGAATGTCTACTTGTCAATTAGAAATATATTTCTGGGACTGAACTGAGATGTCCATGCTGGAAAAGATTTGACAGTTAATCATTGGACAGAGGGCAGTTGAAGCCATGGGAATAAATGCCACCCACTGACAGTTTACCAAAGAAAAGGGAAGGAGGGCACTTCTGGTTCAGAAAATATGGCAGACCAGAATCTTGAAGACCCACTCACTTAAGACACATAAAAACGTAGGACAAAATGCTGCCAGTGTTTTCCTGTTTTTTTTTTAAGGGCACGTTTATTGTGGTATGATACCTGTACAATAAAATACACATATTTCACATGTACTACTTGGTGAATTTGATAAATGTCTACACCCAGAAAACCATAACCACGATCAAGATAGCTAACATTTCCATCACTCCCCAAGAGGGGCACTTTTCGAATCCCCATATTTATCCCTTCCCATCTCCTTCTCTCCCTGTGAACCGTAAGTTTGTTTCTCTATGTCTGTGGGTCTGTTTATCTTCTGTATTTAAGTTCATATGTTTCTTTTTTTGATTCCACATATAAGTGATATCATATGGCATTTTTCTCTTTTTCTGGTTTACTTCACTTAGAATGACTATCTCTACGTCCATCCATGTTGCTGCAAATGACATTATTTGTTTTTTCATGGCTGAGTAGTATTCCATTGTATAAATATACTACTACTTCTTTATCCAGTCACCTGTCAATGGACATTTGGGTTGTTGCCATGTCCTGGCTATTATAAATACTGCTGCTGTGAGCATTGAGGTGCATGTGACTTTTTGAATTAGAGTTTTCTTCTGACATATGCCCGGGAATGGGAAGGCTGGATCATGAGTTAAGTCCATTTTCAGTTTTTAAAGGAACCTCCACACTGACTTCTCTAGTGACAATGCAGCCCATCTTGTGAAAGCAGAGCCATGCTCAGAAAGTAATGGGTATTTCTAAGGGCCAGACATGAAGTGCAGTGAGTGTGGCCTGTTCAAGAATCAGAGGGCAGTCTGCCAGGGCTGGAGGAGAGTGACAAGGGAAGTGTGGTACAGGTAGGAGTCAGACCATGTGGGGACATGGCAGGCTGGGATAAGGAGCCTGGACTTCCAGTAATCCCTTGGTAACCATGGGGCACTGGTTCCAGGACTCACCCTGAAGTCAACATCCATGGATGCTGACGCCTCTTGTATAAAATGACATAGGACTTGCATGGGACTCATGTACATCCCCCCATCTACTTTTATATATATATACAAACTTTTTTTATTGAGTTATAGTCATTTTGCAAAGTTGTATCAAATTCCAGCATACAGCACAAGTTTTCAGTTATACATGAGTATACACATATATTTGTTGTCACTTTCTCTTTCACTGTGTCCTCCTGTGTACTTTAAGTTATCTCTAGATTACTCATGGTATCTAATACAACATGAATGTTATGTAAGTAGTTGCCAGTGTATGGCAAATTCAAGTGTTGCTTTTTGAAACTTTCTGTTTTTTCAACAATATTTTCAATCCACCGTTAGTTGAATCTGCTGGATAGGGAGGCCCTAGATATGGAGAATCCCCAAGCTCCTCCTTCCCACATCCTATATTTTCACTGCAAGCACTGAAGGGGTCCAAACATAGAAGAGACCCATCTACCTGCTGGAAACCCTGAGGAATTCCGTCAGCGTATGTAGAGCAGGAGAGAAGGTTTAGGGCCAACTAGTGGGAAAGGAGGGCCTGCCTGGAGAGGATGGAGGAAGGACAGTAGTGGAAGCCATCACGTACTCTTACTGGAACTAGCTGACAGCAGTGAGGGACGCCAAGGAACTGGGTACACGTCACGTGTGGGGCGATCCTGGCCACCAGGTGCAGGGTTCACATAACTGGGACCCAGTTTGCAAGATCAAAATAACAAGGAGGCAAAGGGGCTGCCTCAGTCCCAGGATCCTGACAACGGCCACAGCGACGTGACCCCAGCTAATGCGGTTCCCCTAGTAAGCCAGAAAAACGAAACTCTGAGCCAAGATATTGCAGATTCCACTGCAGCCACATGGATAACTAGATCTCTAACCTGACAAAATGTAACCACCAGAAACAGGAATCTTTCCTTTTCTCTTCCTTTGGAACTTTGGACAGGGAGTCACAAATCTTTGACGGGAACCACCTATAAACCAATTGAGAGCTCACTTTTTCAGGAATAAGCATGGAGAAAAAGAGTGGGGTGATGGTTTAAAGCAGAAGTCAAAGTTGAAGCCCATCTGAGAAATGGTAAAAACATGTTTCTCAATGAATTCGAGTTATGGCAAAAAGAAGGAGGAAGGTTAAGGAAATCTCTATTAATATCCATTCACCATAAAAGACTAGCCAGCCATAAAAAGACAACACCTTAAATTAATAATTTTTTTTTTTGGTGATGAAAAACAATGCCTTAATTTAAAACAAGGCTTGGGCCATCAACAACACTCTGAGAATTGTTGACGAGGAGAACATAAATCTGCATATAGATATGTAAGTGTTCCAAGTCCACCACTCAAAAACAATTAGTCAATCATGTGTCCAGTTGATTGGGAAATCCCAATAAGTAAATAACTCAAAAGTGGGAAAGACATGGGATTAAATAGTGGTAGTGAGCAATGAAATCCAAGATGTATATACCTATATTTTCTTTGTTAATGTAACAAACTTAAAGCAACTGTCTAAAAAGTAGTAACTGGAGCACACAAACACACACACACACAATTTAGAACAACAGAGAGGTAAAATATGCTAAATTTATCATTATTGAGGAACAGGATCTAATAGATTATTTCATTTTTGAGACTCTTATAGGAATACTGGTCCAATTGCATAAAAATTTATGAACTTAGAGATGATTTATAAAGATTTAGAGAGAATTTTCTTTAAGAGGCAATATAGCTTCCAAATCACTGAAGAGAAAATTAACAATAAAAAAATTAATTAATCTAGGTAATATGGAGTAACACTGACCATATTTACCACCCAAAAATAAACCACAAAATGGATAAAATATATGAAGCAATGATTTTTAAGACACGTGGAAACGATCATCCACTAGGACCTTGCCTTGCCACCTCAATACCAAGGCTCCTAGTCCTCCTACTGCCATCACAAAGGATGTCCACCAGGAGGCGACATTTCCTTCCTCTGCTCCTACTGCAGAGCCAGTCCTGAGCAGTCCTTTTCCAGGTGTTGGCAGGCAGCTCCCAGAAGTGCTCTCGTGGGCCTTGGTCCCTTTTGGCCACCAGCAAAGGGATCAAGGATGAGCAGTGAGCCTCCTTCCTCATCCAAGACCTAGGAAACTATCTGACTTCTGAGCAGCCCTTCACTCTTGTCTGCTGTCTGGTACTCTCCACCCGGCTTCCCGAGTCCCCGGCACGGGCAGCCTGCACACTGGCCACAGCCCATCAGAATCTGTTCCCCCGCCAAGAGGCCACGCATGATCATGAGCAGGGCTCCAGGCCTCTGGAGCAGTGCGGCTTGGACTGGGTCCTGGCCCTGGGCGCGCGAGCTCCATGCCCTTGGTTGAGTCAGTCAACATCTCTAAGCTACAGTTTCCTCATCAGTAAAATGAAGACATAATCAATATGGAAAAAAAAACAGAATCTGAGGGGGACTAAATTTCTGGTGATTGAAGATAATTTTAATTTTGATTTATACAGCAAAGGACATCATACAATTTTTACTACATCGTATTTCTAAAGGACAGCTTCTACTATTAAAAGTAATGCATGCACGTACACACAAACACACGTGCAGACACACTGGCTCTAGTCCACATACATCCCCACGGGCACACACACATGGAGTCATGTACCACCCACACACCCATAACATACGCACAACCACACACATCCTCAGGCGCACACACACACATAACATACAGAACCACATACATCCCCAGGTGCACGTGAGCACACACAAACACACAGTCATGTACAACACACGTCCCCAGGTGCGCGCGTGCACACACACACGTCTTACACACTTTGGCGTTATTCTAAATCAATTTACAATTGAGGGTCACAGTGTCCATTGTTTTATCCACTCAGAAGGTCCTGACTTTGGAACGTGAAGCAGGAGCTCTCCTCTCTGGAGATGGTCTTTACCAATTACAGTCTCAGTAGAGCCAACATAACTGCTCTGGACCTTTGGAAGTGCAGGCCAGAGCATACCTGGGAGCTCACATCCTGTACATGTAAACATGTTAAGTGCAGTAGGTTCTAAAGTCCTGCCTTTACAAATATACGTTCATTATAAGGGGGAAGACCAGGTTCAAATTTAGAATTCCAAGACACAGGGGAGTCCGGCAAAGAAAGTGAGCGTGTGGGGAGAGCTGATTCCCAGTCTCTGACCACTAGCCTGATCCTTTTCTTCCCAATGCTGGGTCCATCCCTTGCCACAAGTGGCCTTGGATGTTCACAGGGGGACACTCAAAACTCACATTCGGGATCTGCTCATACCCTCCATACATACAGCTGCCCTTTGGCCTCTCTGTGAGTCCTGGGAATCTGAGCTTCCGGGAGAGCCGGTGCAGGCACTAGGAATGGGTCAGGGGCTGCTGAGACAGGGCATCTGGGGTCCTGGGCTTCTAGAGCATGGGATGGAGCCAATGACCCTGCCCCCTTGGCCCTGCTGACTCCACCCCATGGAGGGCGTGGCCAGAGGAAGTGTCAGGGCCAGAGGGACCCTCTGCAGTGCAGGACCCAGGGCAGCGGGCCCCCTTGCCAGGGTCTAAGAGCAGAAGGCCTAAGGAAAGATCTGAAGAGGCTGTAAGGTATCTTCATTCCCATTAATTAAACAAAAATAAAAGCATACCACAGGCGTGAGTGGAAAGGGATTTGTTAGAACAAGGGAAGGCACTTGCCAAGGTCTGGCCATAGAGGGCTGGTGGGTTTGTCAGGTTGATGAGGAACCAAGAGGCTGTTAGTCCCTTCTGGGTCTAAACACCTCTTGAATTCCTCCGGGTGACACTGAAATGCAGTGAGACACGGAACTCTCTTAAGTTGTTAAAATCTTCATGGTGAACCATTCAACTCTCTCCTCATTCTTGGCTGCGAAAGCACGATAAACACAGGCCAGAAACTCATCAGCCTGTTGGTTGGTTCACTATCCGTCTGGCGCCTCCTCTTGTAGGAGCCTTTATCACATCACCCAGGGCTGACCCGGCTCAGGATTATAGCTGATTTTCCGCAGGTGGCATCACTTGCTAGTGACATGAAGCAGGCACATTAGCCACCTCCCAAACACTGAGGCTCTTCCTGGGAGGAGCCTTCAGACCCCCAATCCAGCCTCTGCACCACGATGTTCCTTAGTGTCACTACCGGTTTGCTGCCTTGGCCTCTAGCTTTGACCAGATCCTCGCCAGATTGTCGATAAATATCACCCATATACCACATCTAAGCTTGCGGTCCAGATGTGACCATGGTTCTTATTTTCTTCCCATCGATGGATTGTTTGATCTTTGTGTAATCATGTCGACAGCAAGGCCAGTACAGCCCTCTTGAGGCCTCCCCGAGCCGCCTCTGTGTATAACTGTCCTAGCACCCCAGGGGATCGGGTCTGAAGCCTGGCACTCAGACACGAGGATGTCAGCTGGAGAGACAGGAATCCACTCCTGCTGTGGCTTCTGCTGTGGCTCAATGTGGCCATAAAAACGGATCCCACAGGCCCTGACGTCACTTGATTCACTGCAGGGATGCTCCCACACTGCCGCGTTCCCCAAGAGACTGAGGGCTTTCTGCTTGTTCCGGAAGGCCCCACCCCCGAGGGGACACTGGGTCCAGTGGAGCGTCCAGCCTGCTTCCCCGCCAGCCCTTAGGGCCTTTGTGGGGCCTGGAACATCAACTAACCTCCCCTTAGGGACCCCTTTGTCCTTTGCAGCCAACAGACCTAGGTCATAAGCAGTTTAACTCACCTGAGGGTGTTTTCCTCACTTCAGGGGCAGTGAGGACTGGGCTTCTTCACACTCCAAGTGCCCCCGGTCTGGATGCAGACAGTCTGGCTCTCCCCCCAGTCCTGCAGGTTCCGGCCACACCTCCTGCTGGTCACGGAGTCTGTGCTGTATTCTCTTCCAGGACAACAGGTGCACTCTGCCCCCCACCCTGTCCCCACCAGCAGTGGCAGAGGTGGAGGACAGGCGGGTGAGCTTGGGCCTGAGACACTGCCCTGAAATCAGTGCCCCAGAGGCCGCTGGTGACTAGAGGGACCACGGGGAAGAAGGCAGCATGGGATGGGAGGGGGAGGAAGGTTCAGGATAACGAGACGAAAAGGGGAACAGATAGCACCGTGAGGACCTCGACCATGAAAGGGAAGAAGATAGACAGTGACAGCTGGAGCGGTGTTGGCGTTAAAAGCTGCGGGCATTTTCATTTAATTTTATTAATTACCATTACATATAGTGACATATTTTTATTTGATTAAAGATTAGGTGCCATGTCATATAACAGGATATAGTATATTATTTATTAAATAATACATAATAGTAGATATACTAGCATGTTATGTTCTGTTTATTTATTATCAGATAGTATATAATACATATGTAGTTATTTATATACATAATATATAATTCATGCATCTATATAATATATAACACATAACAATGTAGGATTATGAATATTATATTTTATAACAAGATTACATAACAATAATGATGTAATATTATCCATTGTATATCTTGGCTCATGACACATTCTCACCTTAGGTGCCTGTCAGAAGTATTTATGTATTAAAATTAATATTATAAGAAACAGTTGTGAACCTGTCACCCAGCACCAGAACAGGACTATTGACAGTGACATACTGTGTCCTATCCTGCCCTAGGCCTCTTCTCACAGGAAGTAACCAGCATCCTGAATCCTGGCTTACACTTGCCTTGTGTTACTGTCACACACACAACATTTAAGATCAGTTAAAACAAATGAACTGCAGGTACATGCAACGAAGTGGATGCATCATACACCCTATGTTAAATTGAAAAAGTAAGCCCAAGAAGGTAGCCTATAGTGTGCTAAGCTTTTAACTGTGTATATATATGTCAACTAAACTCACTAAATTAAGAACAACTACAGCTAGAGTCCAGGTGGGAGAGGGACAGATAAAAGGTGAGGTGAGCAGATTTGCTGCAGGTGAGCGAGTTCCCTTCAAGTAACATGTCATTCTCTCTGAAGCAGGAGGCAAGGCCATCTGCTGGGAGTCAGGGAAGAGACAGAGGGAAGCTTAGAGGTGTGCAGAGAGCATAGAATGTTGACACCACTGTGTGGCAAGTGGGGAAATGTGCTCACTAGAGAAATCCTGGAGGATTGCCTGGCAGTGGCAACATGCTGGGCATTGATTTGTAGTCTTAGAAATCTGTGCTGGGAGAGCCTGCTGCCTGCAGGCTCAGAACAAATAGAGCTGGGTGAACCGAGATGGAAGTCATCCTGGTGAGGAAATGAAAAGATCAAGGGTCAAGGGAGTTTTGTTTGTCATAAAGAGAGTGCTGACTGTGGATGCAGAGCTGGAAGGTGGGGAAGTGGAAGTAAGAGGAACGTGGACAGGTAGGAAAGCAGAGGAGTCAGTGCATGATGCCCCAGTGAGGGTGAAGGAGGGCCAACGAGGCTGGTGGAGAAGCAGCTGGATGGCTAGAGTTGGGCACATAAAGGAGAGAGGCTGGACCTGGGGTGGAGACACGCCCGGGTATGAGCCCGGGGGTAGGGTGAATGGGAGGTGTCTGGCTCAGGCTGACGGAGAAGAAGACCCTACAATGACCATACTGGGTGGTGGAGGGAGAATCAACATTGACGTCTTGATGGTAGGCGGTGAGGCAATACAGAGTTGGTGGTCCAGCTGCTCCTGACTGAGGCAGATGAGCAGGGAGGCCAGGGTGGCAGGCACTGCTAGGAATGGACTGGGTTTTCCAGGTGTTCCCAAGAGAGGAGGAGAAATCACCTCATGGGGGAAAGTGAGCACAAGGAGGTCAACCCAGGCTCCTGATCAAACGGAGAGTGTGAGGGGGCAAATCGTCAACTCCAGAGATGGTGGCCTAGGAAGCAGGGACCATGGGTGAAGTGAGGGGACACTCAGAGAAGAGAGAGAGATGAGTCTTCTGGGTGTAGGGGGAAGAGAGGCCCCAGGACAAAGGAGCACAGGGGCACAGTGATGAGGATGGACTGGCTCTGTTGTGACACTGCAGGAATGGCTGGATCTTTGTCCTGAGGGCTTAGTTTGGGGGGGCTACTGGCCTCATGAGGGCCCCCCTCTCAGCAGCCTGGACAGATGCTCCCGCTCCTGATAGCTCTGTGGCCACCACTGTTCCCGGAAGGGCTCTGCCTCCATCTTCTATCAGACATTCCTGCCCAGTCCCCGACTGCCAGCGAGGGAGCCTGGGCCTCAAAGCCGTTTGCCGTGGAGGGACACAGGCTCCTTGGAGAAGCAGGCTGATCTTATTTTTCTCCGTAACCCACGGCCTAGCAAAGCGCCAGCCTATGGGTGGGCCATTCAGGGGCTCGGATACTTCTTAAATTAACTCAAAGCAGTAGAATAGCAGAGCTGGAGGAAGTGACCACTGAGCTCACAGAGTTCACTGCCCACACCCCCATTCTACAGATGAAGAAACAGAGGCCAAGCAGCCAAGGTCATGCTGCTCTTTAATGCTGGCCTCTGTTGGGCATACCAAGTGATGAGCTGCACTGAAGGGCCTGAGAGGGGGCTCTGGGGTCAGACAGCTTGGGTTCAAGTCCCACCCCTGCCATTTACTAGCTGTGTGATTAATGACTGTCCTTCCTGTAAAGTGCCACCTCATTTGTTTGTCATGAACACAGAGTTCCTTGAACAGCAGGACAGAATTCTTTAAAGGTTTGCTGTTGCTTTTGTTACTATTATCACCAAGTGAACCCTGAAATGAAGAACAAAGACAGCAAGATTTTTTATTTTAAAAGATTTTAAAATACGATGATGACTGTTTGATTTAATCTATTCAAGTTTGCATTTGACCATTATTAACAACTGCACAATGGATGACTTTTGAGGAAATGTTACTTCATGTCTTTAATTCTCACTAACTACACAGGCTATTCAACAGGAAGCAATTTTTTTTCCAGGAAGAGGGACAAAAAGTTAACAATATCTCTGTACCTCTCGGTTCCCAGTGAGTTGGTTGTGATCTGTCAACCCAACTTTGGGGAAATGCCCTCTCCTCCTGGGCTCGCTGCACTGCCACGTGGCCTCCAGGGGGCGATTTACCCCCACACGAATCCAGTATCTTGGTTCATATCTTTGCTTCAGATCCCTCAAGGACTGCCCATGCACCAGGGCCCCATCTGCCCCGCCAGTCTCACCTGCTGGCCTCCAGGAAACTATCCTGGGTCTCAACCATCCTCTGTTCCTATGCCCGCCCCACTACTCTTCATTTTGTCCTTCAAGTGTGGGCTCCTGTGGCTTGCCACCAAGCAGGGGTCTCCCAGTCCTCCACCTTGGGGAACTGCATCGTCCTGCACAGTGCCTAGCGAAACTGTGTGGAGGCCGGGAGAATACAGAACAACAGGTGCTCAGAGGGGCTGCCTTTCCCACTGCAGGGGCCCTGGAGAGCTTTCTCCCAGCTGGTTATTCACAGGCGCTGAAGCTGTGGAATCTCGATCTTACCAATTTAAAGGGCATCATCACTAATTACAAAAGAAATCATTTTTTCAGTAGCAAAAGGAGAAAAGACTTTGTGCCCCATGCCCCCATCTTTCTTCCTCCGCCTTCAGAGGTGATTCTCACTCTCTGGGCAAGGGTAGAAAGCAACAAACAGAATATTATTTTTCAATGATTCTTCTTTCCCACTCTGAAGATTGCATCCCAAGACTGATGAAGGCTAGGATGGTTTGGCTTCCCTGTACTGAGTATTCAGAGGCTCAGGGTGGAGGGGGTTAGGGAGATAATTCAGCATTATGGAACCAAACAGAGACATTAAAAGGTTCTACTCTAAACAGAAAGGAAGCAGGATGCTATAGAAATGGGAAAACCATCATTGGAAATGAAATAACGAGTTACAAGACAATAAACATGAAGATGTAAAAAAGAAAAAGTATATCAAAATACAAAAAGGTGGGAAAGGGAGATGGTAGCAAGAAAAGATAGATTTTTTTCTCTTTCTTTTTCCTTTTTCTCATTATTCTTAGGATGTGTTGGAGCCTACGTGATTATCAGTCTAAAGGAAATAGATATGATAATGGGTTGATATACTTGAAAAATAGGGTAACCACAAATCGAAAGCATATAATAGAGTTGAAAAAAAAAAACCAAAAAAGAAACAAACTCTAAATGGCTTAAAGACTTAAACATTAGACAAGACGCTAAAAAACTCTCAGAAGAAAACATAGGCAAAACATTATTTGACATATATCTCAGCAGTGTTTTCCTAGGGCAATCCACCCAAGCAACAGAAAATAAAAGCCAAAATAAACAAATGGGACCTAGTTACACCTATCAGCTATTTCAAAGCAATAGAAACCATAAGCAAAATGAAAAGACAACCTATGGAATGTGAGAAAATATTTGCAAAAGATGAGACTGAACATGGCTTAACTTGTAGACTATAAAAATAGTTCATACAACTTAATAAGAAAAAAAAATAAACAACCCAATCCAAAAATGGGCAGAACAACTAAACAAGCAATTCTCCAATGAAGATATACAAATGGCCAATAGGCATATGAAAAAAAGGCACAATATCGCTAATTATCTTAGAAATGCAAATCAAAACTACAATAAGTTATCATCTCACACTACTCAGAATGGCCACCATTCAAACATCCACTCACCATAGATGCTGGAGAGGCTTGGAGAAAAGGGAACCCTCCTACATTATTGCTGGGAATGTAGTTTGGTGAAGCCAATGTGGAAAACAATATGGAGATACCACAAAAGACTAAAAAAAGACATCATTTGATCCAGCAATCCCACTCCTGGGCATATATCCAGAGGGAACCTTAATTTCAAAATATACCTGCACCCCAATGTTCACAGCAGCATTGTTTTCAATGACCAAGACATAGAAGCAACCTAAACGCCCACTGACAAATGACTGGATAAAGATGTAGTATTTAGATATAAAAGAATATTACACAGTTGTAACAAAGAAGGAAATAATGCCATTTACAGCAACATGGATGGACTTGGAGATTATCACACTAAAGTGAAATAACTCAGACAGAGAAAGACAAGTAACATATGATACCACTTATATGTGGAATTTTTAAAAAAGATACAAATAAACATTTACAAAACAAAAACAGACTCACAGACTTAGGAAACAAACTTAGGAGTTTGGGATTAACAATTACAAACTACTATATGTAAAACAGACAAACAGCAAGGATTCACTGTAGAACACAGGGGAAAATGTTCAGTATCTTGCAACCTATAATGGAAAAGAACCTGAAAAAGAATAGACTATGTATATGTACAACTGAATCACTATGCTGTATACCTGAAACTAACAAAACAGCTGTATATCTGAAACTAACTAAACATTGTAAATCAACCACATTTCAATTAAAAAAAAAGATAAGCTCTAAATAGCTGTATTCAAAGAAAATCTTCAAATCTTACCTCCTACAAAAAGTAAAATGGGAAGCTTGAGCAGGACCAAATTATACTGAATGAGAGGTTACATACCTTCTCCAGCACGTGGCCCATGGTACACATACATCGTGTTTTCCTTCAGGTAAGAATGGCCCTTACTGCCCAGGGAGCGAGTCCTGCTGGGACAAGGCCTCTGTGGCAGTGGCCTCCTTGTCACCGCTCCATCTCACCAGAAGGCCAGGGTTTTCAGAGGGGAGGGAACACAGAGCTCATACACTTCAGATATATTTCCTGAGAAAAACTGTGGAAAGACCAAATTCACCTGCAGTGCAGGAAACATGAGCACGGCCCCTAAGCAGACTGACAAACCCGAAGCAAGACGGCCCGATGTTCACATCGGAACCAGAACAAAAACCGTCTGGCCCCAGTTAAACGATCACCATCTCACCTGCAATGAACTGTTCGTACTCATTGTCAGGGATGTTTCTGTTGAGACTTGAGAGATCAAAAAAGTCAGACCAGGGAATCCGGACCTGGTGGATGTCCAGGCTCTGCTAATGGTAGAGGCGGCCCCAAGGGGGTATCACCAGCACCGACTCTTCCATTTTCAGCAGGGTCTTCAGGAGGAAGGCGATGTGGATACAGACGCCCCTACGGAGGCTGAAGCCCTCCGGAGGGTTGACATAACACAGAAGGTACCTGGCAGGGAGCAAAGGAGAGCGGGTCTTCAGAGCCAGGTCTCTGCACAGGAATCCCGGCTTAGATAGAACAGATACAATGGGAATCTCTGCACAGCACATGGCCTAGACTCAAGACACGTTCAGCAGCTTCTGGTTTGTATAGTGGAGGCACTGCCCACCGATCTCTGTGTGGCCAATTATTTCGAGTCCGGGAGCACATGCAGAAGACATCTTGGCATCTGTCTATCAACGCTAAGCACCTGACTAGTACCTGAGCACCCGTTCTCCAGGGAATCTCAAACTTCTTGGCCTAAAGACCCCTGTACACTCTTAAATACTGAGGACTTCAAAAGGCTGCTGTTTATGTGGGTTAAATCTATCAATAGTTCCTGTGTTAGAAGTTAAATAAGAACTTTAAAAAATGCTTATGAGTTCACTTAAAAATAATAACAACCTACTACATGATACCATTAATACTCTTAAGCAAAAAATAAGTATATTTTTCTAAACAAAAATCATTAATGAGAGGAATAGCAGTGATTTTAATTTCTGAGAATCTCTTTTGGACTGGTGAGAGCTTAATTCTATCTGCCTCTACATTACCTGTTTTGTGATATCACAGACTAGGTTTTCCCTGGAAAACCCCACAGGAAACTCGGGAGTGCAAGAGTGTGCAAAAGGCAGGTGACTTCCCGGCGTTCCTACGAAAATAGTCTTGCATCTCAGGGGCCTCGGACTCACTTTGATAACTGCTGCCCTACCCTAGGCGAGACTCTCCTACACAAGAGCCAGGCAAGTGTCCTGGCTTCTTTAATGAGTTACCGCAGCAACACCCCTCCCTTCTCTGTGTTAATGTTTCCCACAACCTCCATTACTGCAGATGAGGATGTAATCCTCAACTGAGGCCTCTAATCCCAGAAGACTACCAACCTTGAAAGGGAGGGCCCATCTACCATCTCTACACCCCGCACAGTCTATTTTGAGTCAAGCCCTAGATAACTGCTAATTGACACTGACCCTTGTCTTATTCCTGAGTTTTAGCGAAGGAGCCAACATCTGGATGGAACTGAAATTTCCCTGCTGATATACAAGGCTGATAAACCACCCTATTCCAACATCTGATTCTGGGGCTCTTCAAAACGCGGGTAAGGCCCCGCTTCATAAAAGACGGGTCCTCCACCTGCCCTTCCCAGGGGTTCTGGGAGGCCGCGGCCACGCAGGGCTACCCGGAGTCGCGGTCCAAGCCCCAGAGCCCGAGGGGGAGGAAAGCCGGAGGCTGTGCCCCAGCCCTGTCCCCCCCGCCCCAACCCGCTCCCCGGCACCACAGCCCTCCCCGGCCGCCACACCAACCCGGATCCCACCCCGGTCCATGTCCACTGGCCCCGCCAACGGCGCTGCCGTACGTTTACCGTCTGTGAGACGCCGCCCCAGAAAGGATGTCGGCCGCCGACTGACGCGGCCAGAACTAGTGGCCCGGCCAAGCAAGCCGCCATCCCCAGCAGCAAACACCGCCATGGTCCCGGGCAGCTGCACACTTCCGGAGCCCGCTGCCTGCCCCAGAAGCGCACGCCAGCCCGCGAGGAGCGCGGCGTCTTTATCCATGGCAACGCCGCGGGGCCCTCCCCTAGCGCTTGCGTCTGCGTCCTCCCGAGGTTAGACGTGCGAGAGCAGAACTTTCGGAGCCAATGGGAGCAAGGGCGCGGCCAGGACGGGGGTGGGGGGAGGCTTATGGGGCAGCTGGGTGGGGCCGGGGCGGGCGGGGCCGCGCGGAGGTCCTCAGCTGCAGGTGGCACCGGCCGGAGGCTGGGGCAATGCTGCCAACAGTGGGCGCGGCGGCGGGGCAGCGGGGCGGGGGCACCCTCACCTGTCTGTGTGCGGGGCTCAGCCTGGGCTCCGCGGCCTCCGCTTGCACCGGAAGTGGACCCAGGCTACCTGTGGGCAAGATAGAGGACTGAGCCCAGGCAGGCACGGCTGGCCAGGTAGGGCACCTGAAGTGCAGATCCGCCAGGCCGGCTGCCGGCCTTGAATACGCGCTGCTAGGCAGTTTCCAAGAAGACGGGATCTGTCCCAAGAGGGGAGGTAGGGCAGGGTGCCAGATGCCTGGTTGGGTGCGGTCTTACAGGAGAGCCACGTTGAGAGGGTGCAGAGCAGCCCCTGTGTTGGCGGGGCTAGGAATTTGGGGTATAGGGTGGGGATGATGTGTGCCATTCCCTGTGGTCTCCCAAAGAACTCGCACCCCCAAGCAAAGGACCCTGCTCCCTCCACCCTTCACTGCATCCCCTGCCTTCCCCAGCACCACCGCCCCTGCCCCCGGAGGGTCCCATGACCTCTCCCCACACCAGGCACCGTCCCTGTTACAGGTACTTATCTCCTGGTGGTTCCAGCCCAAGGGTGGGGGCTGTATCTGACCAGTTAGGATGCCTGGAGCCTTTGTATGAAACCTCAGACTATAATGCAGGCGTGCACAGAGGCCCCTCAAACAGGATTCCCTGCATTCCCTCCCCACCACGCACCCACAGCGCAGCTGCCACACCAGGCCAAGCCTGCTGGAGGACCGCTGTTCCCTCTCCACCTGTCCCTGATCAAGAGTGCACCGCCCACACTGCTGGGTATTTAGTGGGCCTTAGAAGAGCAGCTGGTATTTTCATGGACAAATATTTGCTCTTTTGGGAAGAGTTGAGTGCAAAGGGATGTAGGGTATGCCTTTTCTGTTGTCCTGGAACTGGTGACTAGGATGCAAACTTAAGTCAAAGCAGTTTTTAGAGAGAGCCGCAATATATCTTACCCAAAGATCACTGTTCCCCTACAAAGGCAACACCACCTGGCGGGTGGGGTCCTGGTCCCTCTTTCTGGAGGTTGGGCTTTGCACCCTCCAGCTGGGACAGAGCCCGAAACAGCTCTGAACACGCTCCAACAGGCTTTCCCAGCACAAACTGCCTTTATTTTGAATCTGGCTGAAGGAAGCAGCTGAGAAATCTGGGTAAATCTTCCTGGGTGTAACCATGCCTTTTGTGCTGAATGAAAGAGCGGCTCTCCACATGCTAACAGCTTAGAACTGAATGTGTGTCGAAGCCTTCATGCATGTAGCATGTTGGGAACAGCGTTTCATGGTGAGGGGAACTCTATAACTTACATGTGTATGGGGAAGCCCTCACTCCAACAGGGTTTTCCTGCACAAACTGCCTTTATTTCGAAATTGGCTCTTGCTGAGAAATCTTGGTAAGTGTTCTTAAGTGTAGCCATGCCCATTATGCAGGATGAAAGAGCGGCTCTACACTTTTTCACATCTCAGAAATGAATGTGTGTTGAAGCCGTCATTCATGTAGCGTGTTGGGAACACAGAATTTAGTGGTGAGAACTATGTAAATTACATGTCTATGATGAAGCACTCTCTCGAGCCGGGTATTCCAGTGCATACTGCCTTTATTTCGAAACTGGCTTCTCAGAAGCCTGTGGTCTCCACTGCAGGTCTGTCTCCAAACCCAGGGCCAGCATGGTAACTCTGCTCCCCCTGTCTATTCTGGAAGTTCTAGGTGTCCTCCATGGCCCTTCTACCATTATGTTTTTGGAAAACCCCGCAGATGGAATGGGCCTGAGAACAGGAGAGCTGGATGCCAGAAGCCACTGCCCAGTGTGAGGCTCCTGGGAGGGGCATCTCCTCTCCGTGGGCTCTGATCTAACCTCCCCTCTCCCCCACCCCCACCCCTCTCCTCCTGCATTTCCTGATTGATCCCTGGATAATGGTCCATACCAGGAATGACCTGGGAGAGGTTTTATGAGTCTTTAAGTGGAAAAAAAAAAAGAAATCTTTAGACAAGTTACTGAAAGTAACTTCCAGCTTTACCGGGAAAGACCTCATTCCAATGTTTAAGGCTAGTTGACAGGGTGTCAAATTGCTTAACCACTCACATCTGAGCAAGTGCTACCTCTCTCTCCAGCTCCCCGCAGCATCCACCTGTGGCAACTTGGCCAAAAGAAGGCAAGAAAGCTCTTTCCCCTCGCCAGCACCAGCGTGGCTTTGGAGTCAGTGGAGGCTGAGAGAAAGAGCCCCGCCCTGAGGTTTGAGGGGCCTCCAGCCACAGCCAGAGGAGCGGGGGTTTTCAGAGTGGCCCAGCAGGGAAACCAGGCAAGGCCACCTGGCCCAAGTCTTCCCTGCCCAGAGAGCCCCATGAACTGCTTTGGGCCACACTCCCCGTTTGGGCCCCCTGCAAAAAGTTACCACGGGAGCCACACCTGAGAAGGCAGAAGGACAGCCCTTTAGCCTGGGGTCCCAGCAGGTGTGTCCTGTGAGACCTGTGGCCACATAAGTTACTTGTCTCTCCAGGTCACTGAAGGGACTGTGCTGGGCATCTTGGTGGTCAGGGACATGGGAACACCTCTAAACTCTGAAGAAGGACAGAGAGACTCTTCCTGGAAGCAAGGATTCCAGGGAGACACCTTGCCCAGAACTGGGGGACTGTGTCCTGAGCAGACCCCTGGGAGGCAATGTGGGGCTGTGGGGTCCTCTTCTGAGAAGGGAGCAGGTGAGTTTTCCGTGGGTGGGGTCCTGCTTTGTCCAGACATGTCCTTGTGTAAGACTCATTTACAAACACCTCCAAGTCCACCTAGGTGTGGCCCCAGAGGTGGGGGTAGAGGAGGAGAGTGAAGGGTGCAGACTTAGGGCCCCCTGAGCCACCCAGGGAGCCAAGGGTCAGTGGGAACATCTTGGGAGTCTAGTGCAGGGGTGGAGGACGAGCACTAAGAACATGCCAAGTCATGCAATAAAGTGACCCGTGACCACGAGACACAGGTGGCCGTACACCAAAAGAGGCAGATAGAAATTTAGACCCAGGATCTGAGAACCTTGAGAGGGGCTGGAGGGTCCCAGGAACCCTCAGGAACAGCTCTTCTAGGGGCACAGACATCCCAATACACACATTTCTCATGGAAGCTTTTTGGGGTGCAGAGTGAGTTACCAGGATCCTGAACTTAGTATGGAATCCCACCCCCTTGTTCATCACGGTACCTGGCAATAAATTGCTGTCATTTGTCCCTGGACATGCACAGGGGAGCTGACTGCTGTGGGGGTCACTGCAGGACTAGAATCTTCTGGTGTCTGCTCTGTGACCACAGAAACCCAGGGGGATTTCTCAACGGGAGAACCTGGAGACCATGCCTGCAAGGACCACCCTCATGGGATGGCCAAGGAGCTCGTGGTACCCAGGTCACCAAGTGACGAAGTTGTGAGGTTGCCTGGGGTATCCTGGGGGCATGTAGATTTCTGAGGTCAGCACGTGGGCCCAGCACTGCTGGATGGTCTGCACAAAGAGGGGCCTGCCCTCCTGATGATGGCTCTTAACACCTGCAGGGAAACTGCTCCCAGGGCTCCTGGAGGTCCATATTGAGAGTGTCCTGCCAGCCTTGTGGGGTCACCTTCCCCTGATGCAGAAGCAGACCTCTCTCCCTTGAGGCCCAGGGGACACCTGGCTCAGGTGCCACCTGTGTGCCCTGGACACGCAGAGCCCCAGAGCTCTGGCACAGCCTGGGGTGTGGTGGTGTCCGGGCAAGAAAGGCCCTGGGAAGGGGGTCATTCAAGGGCAGAGGCCACTCTGCAGGGATGCTGGACCTGGCAGCAATGCACTGCTTCAGTACTCCCTTGGGTTGGGTCTCCAACCTGTGGGATGGAAGGACCACTCCTTCCTGCGGTGCAGTCGGGGGAACTAGATCCATCGTCAAGGTCAGCCCTGAAAATGGAGGCTGCGCTACCTCCATTCCTGGAAAGAAAATCAGTCCCCTCCAGTCCAGGTGATTCAGAAAGTCATTCAGCAATGTTCGGGGCCTCCACTTTAGGCTTTGAATTAGAGCTGAGCGGCTTAGGAGGCCAGATCCCTGTCCGTGGCTCCAGGAGCAGGCTTTCTGCTGGGGGACAGGATCCTCACAAACACCTGTGTCTTTGTGGGACACTCCCCTCTGACAAGCTGGGAGGCAGGGTGCAGTTGTGGGAAATCGTGTTTACATGAGCAGAGGGCCACCATGTGGTGGGGGCACAGGAGACTGTGAGAATGAGTCCCACAGCCTTTCTGGAATCAAAAAACTGGCAAATGTGAAAAAGTGCATAATTTGTTTTATTGAACAGGCTGCTTATGTACGTTTGGAGGACCAGGTTCAAGGACTCAGCATCCCTCCAGGACAATAGCCTCAAGAGAAGAACAGACAGAGCAGGAGGAGATCTGGGGTTTCTCCCAGGAATGAGGTGGAACAGGGATTTCTGCAGATTTGCAAGGAGTCCCCGACCACTGAGCATGGGTTTACAGCCCCACGAGCCCCTGTCATGTTTGGCTTGGGCTCTGGTTCTGGCCTGCTCATGTATTCTTCCAGCAGAGTTCCAGAAACTCAGAGGGTGGAATTAGAGGGGCTGCGTTTGGAACCTAGTGAGGAGTTGGAGGGTCCTTTATATTGAGTCCCTTCATCCTAATCACCGTAGCTGAAGCCCAACACCCCCCAGGCCCCCATGGTTGCCGTGGAGGGAGAACAAGCCTGGCAGGCGACCTAGGGGTCCCACTACTGTGTCCTTCCCTTGTCTTCGTTCCCTTTCACCCCGGAAGGTGTGATTGTCTCGTGTCATGGTGGCCTCCACAATGTCCCTCCCAGTAATCTCTCTTCTCCATCAGGTGGGGTTCCCAACCCCGCTCAGCCTTCTCTGCATGGATGCTGAAGGACCAGGCCCACCTGAAGTTCTGAGCTCGAGCAGTAAGGTGGAAAGAAAGAAACCAATGGAAAAAAGAAGCAAGTGATTGTGGCAAAGCTCCCCACCACAGAGAAGCTGCCCTGAGTGGAAGGGAGAGTGTGGGCATGCCCGTTTGTTTCCTATCTCCCAGTGCTCTTAGCTTTCTTATTGCCTACCTGCATGGTTACAACAAAATGATCTGCAAAACTGAAAATATTTACTCTCTCGCTGGCCAGCCTCTGGTCCGGTACCAGGCAAGAGATTGGAGTTCCTTTCCAGTTTGGAAACATCTTGGCAGGCCCAGGTTTGCAAAGGTCTTTAAGAGTAGTTACGGAGTTTTGCTTTTAAACTTTTTTACGGCTCTATATACTTGTGAGATGTGGTTGTGATGTATAATTCTGAGTCGGGATTTTCTCAAACTGTTTCTCACTTCTTATACCAGACATTCCTAAATTCCAAGTGGAACTGCATATTAAGGAAGCCATGGAATTTAGCAAAAGGATACAGATCTCATTTCCTTTTAAGCATCGGTGTACCTCCATCATGGCAGTATTTGTTATGTGTTATTGATAGGGGAACTAAGTAGTAAACAGATTAATAGAAAATAGGGGATTTTAGGTACACAGGTTCATCTTTTCAACATTGTTTGTAATATTTGCAGTTTAAGATGACCATTCCTGAGAAACAGGCAGCCTCTTAGAATGAAATAGCATTTCCTCTGAACCATAATTAATTTTTATTTTGTAGACAGCAGGAAGGGTAATAACACGTCACACATTTGGGGACGTCAAAGAGAAAATGTAACTTTCTGGGAGCGCACTCCCCCGCCTCCCCCTGCCCTTTTTACTGTCCCATTCTCCCTGGAAGGCTCTTTCTTATCTTCTGCTCATGGCTCCAGTAACTCTTTCTTCCTCCTTGTTCCTCAGCTGGTAAGGTTAGTTTTCTACTTTGAACAAGCAAACAAGCCAACAGAAGAGAAATTTCACAAGCAACTCCCAGCACATCCGCTCGCCTTCTGATGTCTGTGACCTCACTCTCGGTGCCCCACCGCTTATTAAAAGTGGCATCGAAAGCCAGTTCCTCCAAAAGTCCCCGAGGCCCCATCCCTCCCATCTTCTCTGGGTTGTCACTCCCAAAACCATCCTCTCTTTCACTGCCTCATCTATTTTGTTCTCCTGCTAGTTGGCACCATCAGTATATAAACGTCCATCCTCTTAAACCAACAGCACTCCTTGACCCTAATTCACCCCCACCAATTGCCACCCTGTGTCTTTGCAGCAAATCTTTAAGGAGTTGTTTAAACTCACTGTCTGCATCTTCTCTTGAGCCATCCCCTTTTACACCCATTCTGGCTTTTCGCCTGATCCCTCGCTCTATGGAAACTGCCCTGTCAAGGCCATCAGTGACCCCATGTTGCTAAATATAGTGGTCAATTTTGACTCCTCATCATGCTTGGCCCCTCGGCAGCATTTGACCCAGCTCTTCCATCCCTCCTACCCCGTGTTCCTGCTTCACTCAACCCCCAGCCCATCTCTCTGTCTGTTTCTGCTTTTGGCCTGCTGGCTGGTCCTTTGCCAATGTCTCCTGTTTTTTCCAAACATATACTGTGGGTGTTCCCCAGGGTGGGTTCCTGGGCCTCTCCTCTCTCTCTCTGCTATTCCTTTGGTGGAAGCAACCCAGCCTTGGAAATTGGCATGCCATCAATTTCTCGATTTCTCCAAAATTCCCTGATTTCCCCTTTCCATCTGAGCCTTTATCCCTGAGACTCACATCACATTCTTTTCCTTTCATTCATCTTGCTTTCACATTCATACATATGTTCTACTATGAAATTACTTTTCCAAATTTTGAATCAGTACATATATATCATGTAAAATGCTCAAATATGTATTATTTCCACTAAGATGCTAATTCTACCTTAGAACATTTCTGCACTTCTGTATTTATGTGAATAAAGCGAATAGTATTTCTACAAGCCTCATAGTTAAACACTGTTAGTTTGGGGCTATTATGTAACATGAAATAATGGTACATCAACATAGTCGTTTTTCATTTATTTTTATGTAACACCGAGATGAGGTTTTTGCCCTGAAGACTGGTTTTATTGAAATTTTACCTACGTTACGGACAGTCAGTTTATGTGAAAGCCCTCATTTCTCCCCTTTTTGATATATGCTCCATTTGGCTATATATAACATATAACTTGGCATGAAACAAAATTCCCAAATCATTCACATAATACAATTAATATGTTTAATTATATTTTTTAAATGTTAAAAAGAAAAAGAAAACAGATTCCTCTACCTATTAGGCACTTCTGTGGCAATATGTAACACACCCCTTAACCATGACATTGAAGAACTGAGCTGATACCAGCCCCTTTCCACCTGCTCAGCCCCACCTTTTCCCATCCCCTTTCCCATCCGGAGAGGACATCCCTCCCATTGTCCAGGCCCAGATGTTGGAACCATGTCCTTTCTCTCTCTTTCTTTTACACTCACAGACAGCAAATCCAGCTTGTTAGAAAATTCTGGATATTCTGTCTTAATTAAATACCTGCTCTCTGCTCCCCGCCCTCCTAAGAGCCACCTTCAGCCTTTCCTGGATACCAATAGCCTTCTGTTTCCATCTTTGCTTTCCTACAATCTCTCATCCACACAGAGTCAGAGGGAGCCTGTAAAAACATACATTGGGGGTGGTGGGTGTTGCTCAGTGGTAGGGCGCATGCTTAGCATGCTTGAGATCCTGGGTTCAATCACCAGCACATTTCATTAAAATAAATAAATTACTTCCCCCCAAAAAACACAAACACAAAAGCATAAGTTGGACTACATCACCCCTCCCCTCAAAACTCACTAAACGGGTCACCATGTCATTAGGAGCCAAAGTTGTCACAAAGGCCTCAGGACCCGGCGTGCTCTGCCTCTCTGCCCACACTCTCCCCCTCACTCTGGGGGCCTCTGGCTCCGGCTCTTCCTTCTTCCTCCGGATCTATTCTGCTTCAAGTTCATTACTCCGTGAGATCTGCCAGGATTGCCTTATTCTCTCCTGCCTGCCTCCCACCCCACCGCCATCACCCGAGTTTGCTCATATCACTCTTTTTTAAAAATTTATCCAAACTCTTGCTACCCCAACATGCTGCCTGTTTCCTCTGCTAAAATTCTGAGCCCCCAGTGATGGGGAGTCATGTCTATTTTGTTGACTGATAAAGCCCGAGAGCCTTGGGAACGGTCTAGTTAGGAGATTCCCGTATGTAGTAGGAGCTTATAAACATTTGCTGAATGAATGTAGATGCCCTGGTCCAATCCGATGGAGCACTTCTGTGACGTGCTCAAAGAATAACTCTCCTTTCCACCTGAGAGGGGGTGACAACTTCCCTGGTGATTAAAGGCAAGAATTTTTTGCTTTATGCTGTTAACCTTAGGCGGGGAGACTGGGGGATCTTCATATATATTTTTAAATTTGGTTCACTCTGCACTTGGTCTTTGGTCTCTGTATAATTTTGAGAAACTCTTTATGAGTGATCATTCTTTGATCAGATTGAACAGGTTCCAGGGGGAAGGACCAAGCCTGTCCCATCAGTCATTCTATGTGTCTTGTCCTGGGACCCAGTGGATGCTCAGCATGTAAGTGAACCGACAGGAGTGAGTGAAGAGATGGGAGCATCTCATTATTGTGGCGGATCTCTGTCCAATGCCTTGAGATTTGGGGAAGGGTTTACGAGTGCAGAAGGGAGAGGTCAGGTCCTCTGTGCTTTTCCTGAGTGCCCTGGCCTTACCCATTCCCCCAGCCCCCTCTGGGCAGCCAAGCCAAGGAGCTGGGCCACCAGGGGTTGTGCTGATCAATAATCCACCTTCACCCCAATTCCGGGGGTAGGTACACATGGTTGTAGACACTGGAGTCAGGTCCTTGGAGGAATTCCTCACCGAACTATGTTTTGGACCTTTTATTTTTCTCTAGAACCTCCAGCTGAAGAAGATTGTCTTAGACACATGAAAGTTGAGGACACCTTCTGTCCCCTCACAACCCAGGTGGGGCTGGGAGTCTGCTGTTTCTATAGCCGGTGGGCTCGTGTTGATTTGGGCATCCCTGTGCCTGAATTCCTGCAGTACACTCGGTGGTAAGGATGGGGGTGCCTGGCAGGGAGGGAAGCGGGTTGGGAGACTGTACAGCTGGGCTGATGTTAACCTGGGGTGAGCGGGAGCTTGCTGATGCATGGCATCTCGGGGCAGGGAACTCTCCACACTCAAGAGGGGTTCCCACTCCCGCAGGGTCCCTTTGATCAGGGTGCTGGGCTGTCAGGGGACCACAGGGGTCCCAGTGAGGATTAGGGTGCCTTCAGGCAATGGGAAGTGTGGGGTCCAGTGGCAATTGAATTAACTCTGCACCCAAACCCAGCCCCCACCTCTTTCAGCCTGTTTCCTAATCTGCAAAACTGGAATGTTATTAAACATCTCACGGGGTCATTGATGGGCTGGGACAGACTAGACAGTCAGGAGCTGGAATTCCTCTGTCCCCTGATTGTTTGCCTTCTTTCTGACTATTTGCTCTCACAAGCTCAGTCTCTCTGTCTCTCGCTCTTTCACTTCTAAGTGTCTCTCATGCTCTGGTTTCATTTGATTTCCAACCACCGCCCCTCCCCTCCGCCAAACTCCAGATGAGTGAACTTGATTTCTATGTGTCAGTTCCAAATTACCAGGAAAGATGCTCTGTCACCTCTGGATCTGCTGTCCAACCCATGAGTTGTGGCCAGAGGAGCGAGTCCTTCTGGGACCAGCAGAGGGTCTCTGCCGAGCCCCCAGCCACCACTGTGGGAGCACATAGCTCTCCGTGGAGGAAGTACTGGCTGTGACCTTGTGTCACTAAGTGTGAATTTATGTCTTCTCTTGAACCACCTTCATCCTCCTAAACAAAGATGAAAATTAAACACTCCCGGGATTTCTGTCATGGAACACTCAGGTTGGGGGCTAATGGGGCTGGAATTTCTGCTGTATTTAAGGGGCTACACTGAATCCCCAACGAGAGCCTACAAAGGGAACAGCACCGGCCCCACCCGGCACTTAGGGCGCTGAGTCTGCGTGACGGTGAGCCAGGCTTCTGACCACAGCTCAGGGGTCTGTTCTGACCAGTTAGCCTTTGAAACCAACCAGCTTTGGATTCCTCAATCCCACCCTGAGGTTTTACCTGAACCATCAGCTTCTGTATCTCTGAAGACAGATGCTGAGGACCCTTCACGTAAGCCGTTCGCACAGCCCTGTTCAGGCCTTTGTGCTGCACGGTCTGCCCGGCGAGCTGACCGAGGTTGGTATTTTACTGATGTTAGAAGTAGTCTGGTTTCCCGATGTACTGTTTCACTGAACAAGCAACAGAAGCCACTTCTCGCTGATAAAAGCAGAAAAGGGACATAATGAAAAGATACTGGGAGGGTGTGTGGAGTGGCCAGGACCGGAGCCAACCCAGGAGCTGTAGGAGGTGTTAGGGAGCCCCAGGCACCAGGCTGGGAGGGGTGCTACCGGGCCCCCTGCCACCCCAGAAGGGACCCCCCTCCACCCGACCCTCCACCTCACTCACTGCAGGTTCATGTCCCGGCAGGGCCAGGTCACACTGAAGCCACCAGCACACACCTCAGTTGGGGAGCTGGCCCCGTCTGAGCTGCGGGCGTGCCTGGTGTGGGGAGAGGCCCAGTTAGAGGAAGGCAGTTCCCCTACTGTTCCGAGTTAAGGTGCAAGTCAGTGCCCATCACTCAGGAGAGCCAGGCTGGACGGACCTCATTGTGGTGACTAGGCTGTCTGAGTTCACTTATTACTTTCTACATTTGAAGGCCCTGGAGGGAGAAAAAGTGAAGGTTCTAGTACTTATTTTGTGTTTCCCACGTACCAGGTGTGGTAAACAAGCCACTTCAGACAAGGCCCGGAGCAACCACGTAAATAGGCCACGGAGCAAGTCGTGCAGTCAGGCCTCTGTGGTCCCGAAACCCGTGTCCCCATCGGCTCCATAGTTACCAGTGGAAACTAGGGGGATTTATGGGACTGTGTGCTCCTGTGAGGGCTGGGATATGTGTGTTTAAGTCCACATCTTCAGAAACTCGGCTAGAACCACAGCCACTGATTGCACGGTGGCAGAGGAAGGGAGGATTCCAGCCTCTGGTCCAGCTCGTGTGGAGCTCAGAAGTTCTTCCTCCTGTCCTGAAAATAACACCAAATCTGAGGGAGCTGCAAACCCACTGCTCTTCTTAGATCCCAGAAGACTGAGGGGGAAAGCTGCTTCCAACCCAGAGAGGTTGCAAAGGGAACAGCGGGCAGGCTTGGAGAGTCACAGCTCCCAAGGCAGAACCTGCTTTTGTAAGAACCCTGGGGGCAGGCAGATTTAACAGGTCCCTGAGGCCAGCAGGAGGCTCAGTGTGGGGAAATCAGAGTGTGACAACTCCAGGGGGCCAGTCAGAGGGGCCCCATGCTCTTTTTCATGTATTTTACATCCAGGACCGTGTCCTGTTCTCAGAATGAAGGTCAGAGGATAACTCCTCATGCTTCCTGCCTGGAGAGGAGAAAATAACTGTATTGAAATACACCCAGAACATTCTGTTTCATTGGGGGAAGTTGTTTTTTGTTTGTTTTATTAATGAGAAATTATTTTACCAGAGCCTAACCAACCTGGGAGAAGGGAAATCCCTTCTGTGTCACCCAAATTGGGGTGGGGGGAAAGAGACACACTTGTGGAGGTCACAGCTCAGGGCACAGGCTCAATGAGAACTAATCACAGGACTGCAGATGCCCTGCTCTGTCCCGCTCCCCCAACACCTTACCTCCATGTCAGTAGGGCCCGTGTGTAATAACAGGAATAATACTAACAGAAGTAAATGTCTCAGGAGTGTCTAGGGAAAACCCAAAGACAGCGGGGAGATGAAAACAAGGACACACAGGCTGTTTTAGCCTCTCACACCAATAGCTGTAGCAAACTACACACAGCCCAGCCCCAGTAGATAAACAGACAACCTCACAGAAGAAATTATTTATTTTGGTTCTCTTACCCAGTGCATTCCATGGTGCATCCTCGCCTAGAATTGAGTGGAAGCAAGTCCATCTCAGAAGGGACATAACTGAAGAGGGATGGCTTCCCAGACTCTGAGGGGCAGAGAGAGCACCAGCCTGGGTTAGAGAAAGGTGAGGGGTGGGGTAGGGTGTGGGCTGCCTTCTTCCCCATATAAGGAACCTTCCTGAGGCCAGCACAGTAGGAGGGAGGGCCATGGGGTGGAAGCAGCCAGACTTCATCCTGAGAACTGTTGGGATGCCTCAAAGGGACCATTCAGGTGCCCAAACTGGGCCCTGATTGAGGGAGCCAGTCGGTCTGACTCAGAGCCCAGGACTGAGGTGGGCTCACAGCAGGCCGGTATTACTTGGCCGGATCCATTTCACTTCTCCGAAGCCCTGTGTAAAACATGAAGCGTGGACGGCCTGGTGAGCACAGCTCTGCCCTCAAGACCGGTTTCAACTCCTCTCTTCCCAGAGAACAGCATCTCTGAACCCGTCCTGGGTGACCTCACAGAGATCACCCTAGTGGCCCAGGCTAGTGACCGGGAACATGTACCTTCCTGCAGGCAAACCCTGACGTCCACTGATGCATCATATACTGGCAAAGAGTGAGTCACTGTGCATTGGTCTAACAGCAGAGACTCTGCCAAAGGCCCAAGAGGTGGTGTGTGGGACATGCAGGGGTGCAGGAGTGTAAGCAGTGCAAAAGTGTAACTGGTGACAGGGGTGCAGGGGCTGTGGAGGGCGCAGGCATTTCAGGGGATGTGGGGGTGGAGGGATGCAGAATTGCAGAGAGTAGCAGGGGTGCAGAGGTGCAGGGAGTGTAGGGATGCAGGGAGGTGCTCAGGGACCTGGCCAGGATAAGAAGGCAAGTGCACATCCTTGCAGTCAGCCTGACCCCGGTAGGCTATTGCAATGCTTTTGGGCGGCGGCGGCGGCGGTGGCGGTTGGGAGGCTGCCCGGGCAAGCCGATCGATTTCTTCTCTTCCCTGCAGCCTGGCCTGGGGTGGGGCTTGGCCGCCGGAGATTCGCCAGATGTTGCACTCCAGGTAAGCTTGCTCCTGGTAGGTGGGGCGGTTAGGTCAGAAGGCAGTGGCAGTGGCAGCGGCAGAGGGGCGGAGCGGGTCTACCCCTGGTGAACGGGTGGAATAGCTGCCTTGTCCCGGCTGCTGGGCCTGGGAGCGGCCTCTTCTTCCCCAGGTCGCCGGACACTCCTGTCCCACTCAGCTTGCTGAGTGCGGAGTGGGGGCGGGGCCGTTAAGGTGCGGGACCCACGGGGGGAGGGAGGCTGCCGCGGGGGAGCCGATCAATTCGCTCCGCTCTCCCCAGAGGCGGAGCCAGGGGCGGCTTCTGCTGCCCTAGAGGCGGGACGCGGGTCTCCAGATGAACTTGCTCCTGGGAGGCGGCGGCGGAGGCGGCAGGGGCAGGGGATGTGTTCCAGGGAGTTGCTCCATTTCTTCTCTCCCCCACGGCCTGGCTTGGGGGCGACGTCTGCCGCCGGAGATTTGCCTCAGGTCCGACTCCAGGTGAGCTTGCTCCTGGGAGATGGGTGCGGTGCGGTCAGGGGGCTGGTAAGGTGGTGGCTGCAGGCATAGGGAGGCTGCCCCGGAGGAGACTGTGGATTAGCTCCATGTCTGCACCGCGTGGCCTGAAGGCGGCCTCTGCTGCTCCAGGTCCCGGGACACCCCTGTCCCACTTTGCCTGCTGGGGGCGGGAGGCAGGGTAGTCAGGGTGCAGGGGTGGCGGTGGTCGGGGGCCTGCAGCGGGGGAGCGGACCATTTGCTCCCATCTTCCCCGCGTCTTGTCCTGGGGGCGGTCGCTGTTGCCCTGTGTTATGAGACGCGTGTATCCTAGTCGGCCTGACCCCGGGAGTTGGACTTGGTACTTTGGGGGTGGTGGCAGCAGCGGCAGGTTTTCCCATGGAACTTGTCCATTTGCTCCCACTTCCCCCCATGGTTTGCCCTGGGGGCGGTCCCTGTTGTCCCAAGTTCGTCGGACGTCCATCTCCAGGTCAGCCTGCTCCCTAGAGGAGGCCACTGTGAGGTCATGGGCAAGAGTGGTGGCTGCTGCGGGGGTAGGGGCTGCCTTGGGGAGCTGGTGGATTGGCTCCCGTCTCCCCGATGGCCTGGTGTGGGAGTGGCCTCTCCTGCCCCAGGTCACCAGACGCACCTGTCCCACTCAGCCTGCTGGGGGAGGGGCGCCCTGGGCGGTGCCTTTAAGGTGCGGGGGTGGCGATGGCGGGGGTAGAAGACCTGCAGCGCGGAGCCTGTCAATTTGCTCTCCTCTTCCCCGTGACCAATCCTGGGGGCGTCCTCTGCTGCCCAAGAAGCCGGATGCCCGTCTCCAGGTCAGCTTGCTCCTGGGAGACGGGCCCGATGTGGTCGAGGGGCAGAGGCAGTTGCGACGGCCGGCTGCCCCGCCTAATGGGGCCACTTCTTCTCCTCTCCCCTGACCTGGCCTGGGGACGTCCTCTCTGGCGCAAGATTCGCCTGACACCCCACACCTGGTCTGACTGCTCCTGGAAGGTGGGCGCGGTGAGATCAGGAGGTGGAGAGGACAGGGGCTGCCCCTGGAGAGCTGGAGGATAAGCTCCAATCTCTCTGCAGGCCTGACGTGGGGGCGGCCTCTGCTGCCCCTCGTTCCCAGGTCACACTTCTTCGGGTCATATTTCCCCGGGGTTGCGGTAGGGTGCGGGGGCGTCGGGGTGTTGGCGGGGGTATGGAGCCTGCCGCTCGGGAGCTGGGGGTTTAGCTCCCATCTTTTCCGCAGATTGGCCTGAGGGCAGCCTCTGTTGCTCCAGGTCGCAAAGCAATTTCCCTGACAGCTTAGCCACCAGAGGCGGGCAGGATGGGCTGAGAGGGCTGAGGCAGCCGCCAAGGCAGCGACGGAGGGGGCTGTCCCTGGCCAGCTGGTCAATTTGTTCCCATCTCAACCTTTGCTGCCGCAGTTTCGCAGAACGCCCTTCTCCAGTTTATTCTTCTCCAGGGAGGTGGGCGCAGTGCATGCAGCCCGAGGTCTGGGCTCTCCCTTGGGAGGGGCAGAACTCTCTTGTTCTCCTTTGTCTTTATTCTTCAGCGAAGTGGTTACTGGACGCAATTCTTAATTCTGAGAAAGTGTAGCCTGTGTTATGGAAGAGCTGCTGGACAGTGAGGTTTCTGGGTGGATTTTCACATCAGCTGATGCCCCAGGCAGGCAGGAAAGCTATTACTCAGAGCTTCTTAGTCTGGGGTTGGGGATGGCCCCGCCATCCTTGCCATGCTTTTTAAAAATGTGTTACTCCCCTCTTTTTCCTAGGTGACATTTTAGGTTATTGGGTCTCAGATTGCTGACACACTCATCCCAGTTCTCAGACATCTTTTAAACTTGGGTGAAGTGATAAGTAGGGGAAGATAATTTACTGAAAGTTAAGAATACTTAAATTCGCATTAAAGCTACATTCTGTCAATCTTTCTAAAATGATTTTCCTCTGATTCTAAATCCACGACCTAGTGAATGTTGTACTCCTGTGTAAATTATTGATCTTCACATCACATTTGTTGAGTGGTCAACGAGATTTGTTAATTAGATTATTCCTGAAAGGAAAAGTTCAGGCTTTTCAGAATTCCTTGTCTGATGTCACCCAGGCAGTCACAGTAGAAGACAGAGCTGATATAAAAATCCCTCAGCTGCCTGAACTGCAAAGCTTCTGGGATTACTGATCCCTGAAATGCAGGTGACTCTTGATGATAATCTGGGGGATGGTTTAAATGATCAGATTCTTCCAGTCCTATAAATGGGTTCCGTGGCCCCAGCCCCGGGAGAACTGGACATAAGGGCCATATCGTGTGTGGTGGGATGGGAAGGCAAGGTGTAAGAGCTGGAATCACTGAGATTCCACACTCGCTAAACACAGACTCCAGAGCCTAATTGTTGTCAGGTTCTGTTCTGGATTTGAGAGTGTGTTCATACATGATTCTTGCCCTTCTGGAGTCACTGCCTGGGTGGAAGTAACCTTTACATAGATCTGTGGAGGATGACATTTAAGTAGATGGGCTGTTATGGTTCTCAATGTGCCCAGGCTTGCTCTTCCAGGCACTCGTGGGACTAACGCGAGTCATGTTATTCACTCATTCACTGATTTATTACCCTTGAATTGATCACTCGTCCCACAGTAAGTGAAACAAGGTAACAGGAAGCTGAGTTTTGTCCCCTCTCCTATCACTGATTGTTTTTCAGTCGGGCGCCCTGCGTATGCATTGTGAAACGGTGGTATTTCGTGCCCAATGGGGCAGCACTGTCAGTTCTGAGAATCAGGGGAGACACATGGGTAGGACAGCACCCTGACACACATGGCACCCCCCATCCCGTGAGACAGAATTGTCGATGCTCAGGTGACCCGATGTAGACTGCGGTGCTAAACCTGAGCATGTTTAGTTATCCTGGTGGCTATGAAAATACAGACTACCAGTCGCTACCTCTGGAGACTCTGAGGGTGTGCACCCCAGGATTCTGCATTTTAAGAAGCACTTTAACGAATCCTGATGAAGAGATCTGAGTGTCCCACGGAGAAACACTGGTGTGTGAGGCACCAATATTGAGGATTCACAGGGAACGATGTCTTTTTAGGATGGTCCATGGGCCCTCACTTTAGACTTTTGCCTTGGGTTTAATTGTATGTGTTCAGAAGTGATGTCTTTCAATTCCAGTGCATGTCAGCATGCCCTGTGCAGGGATTTACTCTCAGTAGATGGCAAAAACTATGATTCTTCAGGTCACCGAGCTACACTGTGAACGATATTTTATTTTGGTTTTCTTTGTAGCAATGCAGAGTCTCCCGAGAAGAGATTTAGACTCAACAGCTTTGTGTCAGACTTTGGAAGACCGCTGCTGCCCAAGGTGTTCTCTGGCAGTGCAATGACGAATCTAGGTCCCTCTTTCACTGCTACATCAATGAAGTGGACCACTTGGACAAGGCCAAAGCTGGTATCCCTACCATAGCCCTTTACAGTGTTATTCGGCTCCAGGAAGCCATCAGATGCAGCAGGTGGCCAGAGGAGGAGCCGAACAGACTCATGAAATGTGACATCCCCAACTTTATCAACACGGACCAGAACTCTGCCTTTGTGGAAGATGATTTCCTGATTTTGTAACTACCGATTGTTCTAGAAAATAAGCCAGTTGCCCAGAACTCACACAAAGACTTGAATTGAGAAACGTGCTTTCTCAGGTATCTTTCTGAAGATGTGAAGTCTGTCTTTGTATGGAAGGAAGTCCCCTTTCACAAAACTGAATGTGTTTGTGTCTGAGAGAGGGAAATGGAGACAGAAAGACGAAGAAGCAGAAGAGAGCCCCCTCAGAAGAGATCTAGTTAAGGTGAGTTTTTGTGCCTTTAAAAAACATTTGGGGTTTTAGGGGGAACAAATTATTTACACTGTCTTATTCTCCTCATTGGAAACCTTGGCCCCGTCGTCAGAGTCAGCGGCCTTGAACGGGGGTTGCACGCTGCGTTTCATCTGGCACTGCCACTTCCACGCTCTGCCTTTAGCACGTTGCTTTGCCTGTCAGGGTTGCCACCCTTTTAACTGTAAGGTGAGGAGTCTGGAGTAGATGATCCACCCCAGCTCTGCTGTTTTGCAAATTTCTGATTTCGTATTCGGATGAGTCTGGGATACACCCAGAGCAGTATAAACCAGGCCCTACCTCCTGCCTATTGCTGGGGCATCCCTCAGGTCTGTGCCTTCTACTCAACCCTTTGCTGAGCCCAGCTTTTGTCAGGAGCCCAAGTGCCTACCGGGATGGCAGGGGACTTGTCTTTCGTGGTCACGGTGGCCAAGAATTCTATTGGTGTGCTGAAACAACTCTTCTGAGATCCTCCACCCACCCCTGCTCAAACCTAATGACAGCACTACGGTTCCTTTCCTAGGAGGAGAATCAATCCATGGTGCATTTTATGACAATCCTGTCCCCAGGGATGCACGGAAGTTTATCAGCTGAGTGAGGGGAGGTGCCTCTGTGTCCCTGTATCTCTGTCTGCTGACAGTTCGCTGCCACCGGCTACTGAACAAGAAAAGTGCTATTCACCATGTTGTGTGTTTTCCAAATGTGTAGGTGATGGTCTTGTGGCTCGTGCGTGGGCTTTGATTTGGGATGGTGAAGGGCTTATAAATACCTCATCAACATGTATTCGAGGTGGCCTGGTGCCACACAGATTTGATTCATGAAGGCATCAAGCCTGCACACTGGTTTGGAAACAACTTGGTTTTGATCATTCACACTGCGTGCATGACTCGCTGCTAATCTCTGGGTGGTTTTTTCATTTCAGATTTATTCACCCCATGTCTTGCTTAAGCTGAAAAATACATTTATTTCACCAGAATATTCCCTGATTCTTTGTTTACACACATCCAGTTTTTTTAATTCCTTTAAAAATGATTCTGTGTTTATAATGCCTCCTAATTTCTATCATCTCTATGTTGCCAGTGGCCTGAGACATGCACCAGATTTGATGCCGGAACAGTTCCACCAAAAGAAATCCCTTTGCCGTAATATCTTTTGAGGAAAATATTATTCTTTAAGGCTCTAACAGTAAATCGTAGAAGAAAGCATGGAACATTTCTTGTAGTTAATACATGTTCATGCGAAAAGAAATGATATTTTCATTAAACAATGTTGATTTTAATAACTTTTACAAATGTGAACATTATTATTCATAATTTAAGTAACCAGATAAAACCACAGTTATTTATTATGAAGATTGAAAACTATTTACACGGTCTCTTAATTAGAAGTAGCTTTATTAGAAGACTGAAGGGTATTTAAAAGATGGAAAAATACCCATGATGACACCATCATTTTTATTAACTAAATATCAAGAACTGTGCAGGGATAAGATTTAACCCTCTGCAAACTGCCAAGTTAGCATGAGGTAGTTTGTGGATGCTGCCAGAGGACAGGACACTCCCCCAGGATCAGAGACAAAGGACTTCCTGCCAGCACAGCAGGCAGCCTGTGGTTCAAGTTCATATTGGTTCCTGAGTTCCTTTCCTATTGCTGTTGTAACAAAGGACCACAGACTCAGTGGCTTAAAGCAATACACATTCATCTTCTCACTGTTCTAGGGTGCAGTAGTGCAAAGTCAATGTCAGTGGGCTAAAACCAAGGAGTGGCCAAGGCTAAGTTCCACACCGAGGCTCTTGGGAGGGATTCGTCATCCTACCTTTCCCAGCTTGCAGAGGTGCTCACACTCCTTGGCCCAGGGCCCTGTGTCACTGTGACCTCTGCTGCCACTTTACATCTCTGTCTCTGACTATATAGATATAGAGGAAGAGTCTTCTACATCTGGTATGGACCCTTTTTCCTACATGGACATTGTATCCCTATTTATGTGCAGATGAAAACCCCTTCCCTCCAGGGTGCGGTGGCATCAGCTCACAAGTTGACCACTCTGGGCTTTAAGTGTCCTCTTTGTATTGTCATCAGGGAACTTCTCTCTCCATAGTTAGCTCTGTGTTAATTTGTTGTTATATTTTACCCAGAATTACTGAAAGTTTTACTTAAAAGGGATCCTAATTAGCTCTGTTTACCTGTTTCCAGAGCTGAAAGCTTCAGTTCTAGAGTATCAGTTTGACTTTTCCTAAAAATACATTCCAGTATATTTCTCTGGTGAAAGTCTCTAAACTGTTATCTATTGTCCCATCATTTCCTTATTTTCTTGAATATATTAAAAGTATTTTATAGCCTTTATTGGTAACTCTGATGCCTACATCACCTGGGGTTTGCATCCTTTGTCTAATGCTCCTTATTCTCATGTTATCTGTCATATAGTCTGGACATGTTGCATGTCTAGAAATTCTTTATTACATGGCAGACATTGCAAATGAAAAATCCATGTTATCTTCCGTGAGAGCTTTTCTACCTTCCCGTTAGGCAGACAGTGTGAGGGACTGATCATGTCACTCCAATCAGGCGCTGAGGTGGATCAGGACTAAAGTGCCTTTTTTCTTAAAACAGCTTTGAGGTATACTTGGCAAAATAATTTTCACACGTTTAAAGTGTACAGCTTAATACGTTTTGACGTAAGTATACCCCAAGGAACCATGACCACACTCAAGACAGTGAACATACCCATCACCCACAAAGCTTCTCTCCTGACTTTTGTTGTCCCTCCCTCCCTCCCCGTCTCTTCCCCTGGGAACCATTGATCTGCTTTCTATCACAACATAGTGGTTTGCATTTTCAAGATCCTTATATGAATGGATTCATGCAGTATCTACTCTATGTTGTCTGACTTCTTTCATTCAGTGTAATTATTTTGAGAATCATCTGTGTTGCTGTATTAATAGCTTGTTTGTCTTATAGTAGAGTATTGTTTAGTGCTGAGTTTTTACTGAAGAGTTTATTGTGAGCAGTGTTTGTATAGACCATCATTCCTTTCTGCATTTACTTCTTGATGGATGCATGGGTTATTTACAACTTGTGCTATTATAAATAAAATAGCAGTGAATGTTTGGTTACAAGTCTTTGTATGGACATATGCTTTTCCTTTCTAAAGCACCAGATGAGGAATGTCTGGATTATATGGTACACAGGTGTTTACCTTTTTAAAAGATTCTGTTAAAGACTTTTCCAAAATGGTTGTACTATTGTAAATTCCTCGTGGTGTGTATCAGTTCTGGTTGCTCTACTTCCTTGCCAGCACCTTGTAAGGTCAGTCTTTCTAACTGTATTCATTCTAGTGTGTATGTGAACTAGTATCTCACTGTGGTTTTTAAAAGCATTTCTCTAATGACTAATGACACCTTTAATCAGCATCTTTTCATATGATTATTATCCATCTGGATATCTTTACTGAAGTGTGTTTTCTGGCCTCATTCATTCAGGTGTTTGAATTATTATTGAATTTTGAGACCTCTTTATTCTGGATCAGATACAAAGAGAGACCTTTATCAGATATATGATCTGCAAATAGCTTCTGTCTATGGCTTGTCTTTTCATTTGCTTAGCAGTGTTTAGAAGAGCATTGAAGAGTCTTCATGTTCATAAAGTTCACTCTATCAGTTTCTTTTTAAAATAGATGATACTTTTGGTGTCATAGCAAAGAAAAATTTGCCAAACCCAAGGCCATAAACCTTAAGCCTATGCTTGTTCTCCTAGCTGTTTTATAGTTTTAGATTTCCTATTAAGATCTATGATCCATTTTGAGGTAAATTTTGTATATTTTGTGAGGTGTGGATCAAAGTTCATTTTTTTTTTTTGCGTATCACGATCTAATTGTTCCAGCACTACATGCTGAAAAGATCCTTTCTCCACAGCATCCTTTTTGAGAATCAATTGTCTGTATAAGTCTTGGTTTAGTTCTGAACATTCTATTGTGTTCCATTATTCTATTTTCCTGTTTTACACCAACACCCTAATTTCTGATTACTGTAGCTTTACAAAAAAAGTTTGAAAATCAGATAGTGCAAGTCTTCCAACTTTGTTTTTCTTGTTCAAAGTTGTTTTGGATTTTTGGGATCCTTTGAATTTTTATATGAATTATAGAATAAGTTTTTAAATTCCTTACATCCTGTTCTGCCAAAATTCCACCCATGTCTTTGGCCGTCTCCAAAGCCACATTTTCTGAAGAAGTCTCTCTAGATCCCAGGTGAAAGGAATTTCTCTTTCGTCTGTGCTCAAATCACATTTGATATTATTTGATTCCATTTAATCATATTTGCCTGTATGTACTTGTCTGACCTTTCCAGCCATTTAGTAAATCTCAAAAGATTAGGAATCTTGACTTGGTTCCCTCTGTGTGCTGAGAAACAAGTTCTATGCTTTGCAGGAGTGAGCCCTGCAGTAAGAGGTATCTGCAGCACACATCTAGCTCATTGCTTGAATATTGTCAAGGAATTCTGCAGATTTAGAATTGTTTATTGATTGTTGTCTCCAAGACGGCTCAGTCTTTTTTATTTCTATTGCTACTGCTGCAGTTTCAAAGAACAATGGGCTAGTTATTTTCCAAATATCAAATCATACTCTAATTGTGTTGTCACGCAAATTATGTGCTGCTGTGTCTTAACAACCTGCTTAGGGTTCACAGGCTCCTTCACTCATGGAAAATTTGGGAGAATGTCATATCCTTAGAGATAGCAATGCTGTCTTTGGCGACCTGAGCAGCAGTATCTGAATTCACTCCTGCTGTTTTTCCAGTGTCCCCTCTAGACCTCCTCCAGCCCTCCATGGGGGGCCCTGCAGTTCTGCCCTAGAAAAGCCTGTTGCTTCTCAGGAAGACTTCCCTATGAAACATAACCATGTCCTTCTTGTGGGGACATTCAGTCCAGAGACCTGAAAGCAGGGGAAAATATTTAGCCTGCTTTTGGTAGAACCTAAATTCTTCCATACTTGTTAGAAGCAATTTCAATGAGGAAACTGTTTTGGCATCTAACAAATCAGCATAAATGACTGATGAGGAAGATCAGCTTCCCCATCCCACTCAGTCGTCATGTTGATGTGACACACACATTGGCAAACATTTTCTCCTGTGAGCAACATAAAGTTCAAGACGTTATGAATGGCTTTTTGTTTTTATTTCTTAGTCTTTCCACATTCACTGTGTCTCGTGAGATTATATGAATCCTGCTTATTTTCAGCCCAGCACTAAACTTTTTAAAAGGATCACGTGTTTAAAAGGCTAGTGGACAATTTTTTAGAAGACAGAAATCCTTAGATTTTGGTCCCAGAGTTGAATCTTGGTTAGTGGTGAATGAAAATTCCCGTTAAAATTTTAAATTCAGTGATATAAAGTCTTAAAAATAGTTAAATATTAGTCAATTTCATTAAACACTATAAGAGTTATTTACCTTTAAGCCTGTTTCTGGGGCAATTTTGCAATGATTCCCTCCCTTTATCGATTCCCTCTTTATCAGAATCCTTGAGAGGCCCCTGTCATCACTGTCAGTATCATCATCATCATCATGGAACTGATTCTTCTGGAAGATTCTAGGAAAATAAAGAGATGGACGGGATTATGTGTAGGTCAGTGTGTGCATATACAATAAGAACAGCTGTCAGACATTAGATGCAAGATACCCATTTCATTTAGGGGAGAATGTGGTCATGAAATCCTGATGTGGTGAATGAAGGAAGCGGTGGGAACAGGATAGTCAATGGAAAGGAGGAGGAAGTGAGTGAATTGGAGAGCATAGATCCTTGGTTAGTTGATCAGCACATTGGTGAGAATGAGGGGAGTGTGATGGCAGAATCATGTCCCTCCCCGGCCACAGGGTAGCAACCTGTGACATGTTACTGTACATGGCAAAAGGGATGACAGATATTTTAGGATTAAAAATCTTAGAGGATTTCTGTCTCCTAAATTGTCTATTAGTTAGCCTTTAAACCCATGATACATTATTATAGATTAGTGCAGGGGCACAAATAAAATGGATTCATATAATCTCACCAGACAAACTGAATGTAGAAAGGATAAGGAAGAAAAACAAAAAGTCACTTATAAGTGCCTTGAACCATAAATTGCTCATGAGGAAATGTTACACAAGGTGAATGTCACAGCCACATACACACTGCCTGAGTGGGATGGGACAAGGGGATCCTGAGATGAGACAATAGGGTGAGTAGTCTGGATTGTCCAGGTGGGCTGAATGTAATCACAGGGGTCCTTAAATTGGAGGATATTTCCCAGCTGAGTTTAAAATCAGAGGGAGGTGTAGCGATGGAGCAATGTTCAGAAAGGCTGCTGACCATGAAAATGGAGGAAGTTGAGGGGCACAAGCTGAGGAAGGTGGGTGACCTCTGTAAACTGGAAAAAAAAAGGAAACATTCTCTTCTAGACCCTCTAGAAGGAAGGAACCCTGCTGGTATCTTGAATTTATCCCAATGAGAACTATGTTGGATCTCTGACATCCACAGCCATAAGCTAATAAGTCTGTGCTGGTTTAAGCTATTAAGCTTATGGGAATTTGTTACAGTGGTAATAGGAAAATAACATAGTGAGTGGTAGTGTAAGGGATTAAAGGTCTAGGATGGGGTGTGGAGAGAATTCTGACATTTACACCTAAAAAACAACCAGGTGAAGTGGGAAGGTGTTTTAAGGAAGACCTACCTGGCAGGGCTGTCAAGCAGACTGGAGTGAGCGAATCCTTGGAGTTAGAGGAATCAATTAAACCTCACAAGGAAAATAAGAAATAAAATGTAGCAGGGCTTCAGTGTTAGTAGATGTAGGAATGGAAATGGGCAGAGAGATATAAACATTATTTTGAAATTAGCTACAGGTTTGATGACTGCATGTTTGGGAGAGTTAGCCGATGTGTGGACTGAATGCATCCCCTCAAAATCCATATGTCGAAACCTCATCTCCCAGGGTGATGATATAGGGATGCGGGGCCTTTGGGAGGTGATTAGTAGGATAAAATGAGGTCATGAGAGTAGAGCCCTCATGAATGGTATTAGTGTTCTTATACAGGGCCCCAAAGTGCTTGCTTCTCTCTCCTCTCTGGGCCATGAAGATAGTGGGAAGACAGCCATCTTCAAGCTGGCAATCCTCTCCCAGATACATTGACCTTGAAAGCCTCAGCCTCCAAACCATAAGGAATATGCTGGTTGTTTAAGCCACCCGACACACGGTAATTTGTTACAGAATCCCAGACTGACGAAGACAGTGGAGAATGCCACTGTGTTTTGCACTGATTGCCTGGAGAATGCTGAAACCCAGGGAAGTGGGCAGCACAGACGTTTACTCATTTAATCCTGCCAACACTGTAGGGGATAGAGTCTACATTTTCCTCGCTATTTAAAAGGTAAGGAAAAGAGGCACAAACAATAACAATGACAACGACAACAACAACAACAACAGCAACAATAATTTGTCCAAGATTCACACAGAACTCCCTGGAGGGAGAGTGAGAATTAATACTTATGCAGGCTGGCCCCAGAGCCCCTGCTCATAACTACTAAGTCAGATCACCTTGCTTATTTAATCAGTTTTTTTCAACTGTGATATGAGTGTACTGTGTCCAGTAACTTATAATTTCAAAATACCTCACTGTAAGGGAAACATTAGTCCCAGGCATTACAACCCACAGAAAGCTAGACATACAAAAATAACTTGTTAAGGCAAGATAACCAATAATGTTTTTAAATATTATACCTGCTGACCCTTTGCAATAAAGTGTTTTTTATAATTCTGTCTGGCTACAGAATAACATCATAATCCTGCATGTGGCTGGTGGCTCCCGTGTTGGACAGCACGGGTCTAGAGAATTTAAATGACTTGCCCAGCCTTGCCCAGGAAGCGCGTGGTGGGATCAGAGCTATAGTCTGGGACTGTTCCTTCCTATCCAAGTCCCTCATGGAAGTTTAGAAGCTTCTCCTTTGGTGCCCAGCTGTCTATCCGTACTTATGACATCTTGTCAGGTGCCCCGGCCTGCTCCTGAACATCAGCCAGAACCCACTTCTGCTCTTTTTTGGCCAGGTAATACCTTCTAGCAACTTCCATTGCCTTCTTGGCATCAGTTTTTACATGGAAGGGTAGTGGCTAGAGAAGGAAATGTGTCCACATGACAGGTTTTTCATAAATAAAGTAGGAGTGGTCAAGAGAAGAAAACCTCAGGAATACGAGTGGAAGCAGGTCATTTAATATACCAAATGCGTACTTTCAATGTATGTTTGTGTTTCCGAGTCCACGCTTGTTCTACTCGTGCATTATAGGCCAACACATCAGGAGACAAGGATTTGGGGCAAGAAATAGCGGCTTTAATTTGTAAAGCCAGTGGAGAAGATGGTAGACCAATGTCCTGGAGAACCATCATCCCAAGTCAGAATTCAGGCTCTTCTTATATTAAAAAGGGGAAGCGGGAATGCTTGGTTGTTGCAAACTTGGTGTATGAATTCTTTGTTTTTAGAATCCTTTGTTCTTGCAGCTCTTCACCTGGGTCAGATCCGTGTAAACCTCCAACAAGCAAATGTTATTTTCTATTCTGTATCTTGTTATCTTTATACGAATGGAAAAGTGATAATATCCTTCAAAGTCAGAGCCTTGAGAATAGGGTCTCCTGTATATTTCAGGATCTAGGCAACATTGTTTCACAAAAGGTGCAGAAACAGCAAGACTAAGCCTAGGAAACAGGGCACAGGTTTAAAGTCAAAGGAACAGATCTAATATGGAGTCAGATTTGTTCTTTCCTATTTCAGTAGTGCCATGGAGAAGGCACTGTGGGCAGCTTTCTGTAGGGTCCTGGAGGCTTTCTCTCTCAGCCTCTGTGCGCCTCTATTGAAAACCCGTCATCGCTATCTGGCCTGCTGGAAAACCAGTCCGCCTGTTTTGCCCTGAAGTTGTGTTCTGTTTATAACTCATCTCTACTCCTTGGAAAACAACTCAGTAAAAACTCAGTTGGTTTCCCACCAGCCCTGAGCAGGGGTGAGGGATAGCATGTTATTATTTTATAAAAAAAATATATAAAAATGTTTTAAAACAGCACTGGGCACATAGGAGAGAGACAATCAATGCTTCCTGGCTTAAATCGAAAATGATGACTCAGTGAGTCTATGGCTGCTGTATTTGCTGAGCTAGTTACTCCTTTGCTCCATTACACATTTATTTTAACTGAAAAAGAAATATATGCATATGGTTAAAAAAATTCAAACAGAGCAAAAAATACTCAAGTGAAAGAAGTTTTCCCTCATCCTCTGTTCTTACACGCCTCCCTGGAGATGCCAATGTTTACAATCCTTTGTGTGCTTTTCCAGATATGCTATGCAAGTTCCCACCAATGTATGTAAATTCCTTTAAAGTTTTACTTATTTTTAACTTTAAGGGATTTAAATCCTCAAGTGGCTTCTGCCACAGTAATAGAAAAGAAGAAATCTGACTCCATATTAGATCTGTTCCTTTGACTTTAACCCTGTGCTCTGTCTCCTAGGCTTCTTCTTGCTTGTAAAACAATGTTGCCTAGAGCCTAAAATATACAGGCGAGCCTATTCTGAAGGCTCTGACCTTTAAGGGTATTTAACACTTTTCCAATCATATAAAGATAACACGTTGCAGAATAGAAAATAACGTTTGTTTTGTTGGAGGTTTACAGGGATCTGACCCAGGGAGATAGCTGCAAGAACAAAGGATTCTAACAAGAAGGAATTCCTACACCAAGAAGTTTGCAAAAACCAAGCACATAGGAAAGCAGCCTGAATTCTGACTTGGGGAGATGGTTTTCCAGGACATTAGTTTGCCATCTAGGTCTACAGAAACTTGCTATTCCATGCCCCAACACTTGGTCTCCCAACTTACTGGCCTGTCCTGCACTGAGGAGAATGAATTTGGACTCAATAACACTTCTACCTACCTAGCAAGTTGGACACTGGGACTGAGGGCAGCTCTCCCACACACAGGGGCCTACGGTGAGCCCTTGATTATTCCCCGAGGTTGGGGTGTGGTTTACCCAGGAGGGATGGGGACTCTACACCAACACTCAGGCAGTCTGCTCCTTCTGGGGCTCTGACATTTTACCTCCCGCTCCCTGCCAGCCCAACATTTGGGACAGTGGAGCTAAGGCAGAGATCGTGCCTGCCTGTTTCCCAGCGTGTAAAAGGGGAATATGTACTCTTCCCAAGGTAGTTCTGAGAAACAACACCTGCGGGTGCTTGGTTCCCTGAGCAACAGTAAACCTAGCTCCTTGTGGGGGCAACGGGTATGATACCCGTAGGGTTTCTGCAGAGACCTTAGCTGGAGGGCTGGGCCAGGGACGTAAAATATGAGCTGTGGGCAATGACGGGTAAGAGAAGGGTGTATAGGCAGGACTGCTGCCTCCTTCGGGGTGCCACAAGAGGTAAAACGCTTTCTCCCCATCTCTGTTACTCCCCTCCCAATTCCAGATAACTGCCTTCCCTCTGCTCCTCCTGTCCATGTGTCTCCCTCCACTTTTCCCCGCCTCCCCTCCTCCTCCCCTATTCTCCCTCCCTCGGTTCCCCTTCTCTCTCAGGACCCAGAGCGGATCGCTGGCCCTCCTGCGCATGCGCAGTTGCTGCCAGCTGGACCGCGGGTTGGAAGCTCCAGCTCCGAGCCGGGGATCGGCCCCAATGGCTTCTCAGCTCTGTCGCCCTGTAGGCCTTTGGCTACTGCCTGGGGCCGGGGCCTCTGGCTGTGGAAGTGCAAGGTGAGGGGATATCGGGAAAGGGGTGAGGCGGCTGCGGGAGGGCGGTCGGCGTGTCACAGCCCCCCAGGGCGCCAGTCAGCGTGTGTTCAGCTGGATTGCTCGGGCCAGACCCCTCTGCCCGCGCCACCTGCCCCGGCGCCCCGGCCACAGCTGTCCAGGGCCAGGTGTGCCCCTGCGCCTCTTGGCCCAGCCGGGCTCCCCTCAGTCCGCGGCTGGCGTCCGCTTCCCCTCTCCCGCCCGCGAGTCCTCCCCTCCCGGGCTTCCTCTCCTAGGCCGCCGACCCGTCCCCACCACTGGGCGGGCTGTGTCCCGGGCGGGCGGGGTCTGCACACCCGGACGGGGCGGGCGGCTTGGGCTGGGGCTGGGGCTGGCCTCCGAGCGGGGCTGCAGCCCGCGTCCCCCACCCCGCTCTCCCTGCCCCGCGACCCCGGGGCTGCCTTCCTCTCCCTTTCCCGATCCCTGAGGTCCAGATTAGCGGCGTGGGCGCTGCTCCCCAGGCTGAGAGCCCGCGGCTGTAACTCCCAGCTTCTCCTGGTGGAGTCGGGAAAAGGGAGCGGCAGTGCTGAGGGAGCTTCTGTCTCCTTGATCAGGATTTCTGCCCCAGGTAAGTACCTTGAACACTTTCAGGTGTTATGATGGCGGTGCTTGTTGATGTCACATGTTTTTATACTGAGAGGGATTACAGTGGTGAAAGCAGGGCTTGGTTCAGTTAAAAATGAGCTGAAGGCATGAGGCTGTCTCATCCTCCATCATTCACTCTCCCAGGGTGAAACGTGAGACCGTCGATCTTAAAAAGATACTTATAGTCCCTAACTAGTCCAGCCCAGCTATTGTGTGTTAACAGGAACAGCACAACCTGAGGCGTTGGAGACCCAGGGACATTGCACTCCTAAAGAGCTCCTGGCAAAATCTGGTTTGTTTTGGTTTTTTTTGTTTGTTTGTTTTAATTAAATTGTGGGACAGACTAGTAGTATAGAGGGAAAAATAATTGGCAAGAAGGATTTTTTCATATAACAGCTTTATTGTGATATTGTTCACACACCATGAAGTCCACCCACTTGAATGTTACAATTCAGCAGCTTTTAGCATATTCACATTTGTGCAACCATTATTATTCCAGAACGTTTTCATCACATCAGAAAGACCAGTTGAAATGCATGACCTATCCACCCCTTCCCAGTGGTGGTTCTAAAGAAGTTTCTTGGCTGTTCCTGACCATAAATTAACTTGTTACATTCCATGAAATATCTGGGAGGAATTCTAATCAGAATTGCAATGAATCTGTCTATCAAAGCAGGAAGAATTAATGTCTTTATGGCATAAACTTCTTCTACACATGAATATATCTGGGACCCTATCTTTTCATCTGTCCAGAGCCAGGCCTATGGGAAATCTTGGGTTTGTGAATGATGAGATTCAATACATCATTAGATGCAACTGTAGCCTTTCACTGAAGAGAAAAGTAACCTCGTAGAAGCCAAGTGATTCTCTGATGGTTAGAATGAGTGACCGCCAGTGCTGGAGTATTCGAGTGGACTTGGTGCTTGCAGAGTTCTCCACCACCTACAGCTAAGGGGATTACCGTGTTCTTTTACTTTTTTTTTTTATGGCGTTGCTTTTATTTTTACTTATTATATAAAATTATTTTTTATTGAAGTGTTGTAAATTTACCATGTTAGCTTCAGATGTACAGCAGAGATTCAGTTATAAGCTTATGCATATGTATATAAATGTTTTTCAGATTGTTTTTAGTACAACTCATTACAAGAAATTGAAAATAGTACCCTGTGCTATATAGTAGGTCCTTGTCATTTAGTTTATATTTATTAATGTGTATCTGTTAATCCTCCCTTTCCTGCCTGCTAACAACAGTTTGCTTTCTATGTCCATGAGTCTATTTCTAGCAGCACCGTTTTTGCTAGCAATATATGCTGGTTGGCTCTTTTCTGTTTCAGTAGTTCCATCTTATGTGTGGGCGTTTTTCTTCTGGTGGGCCTGTGTGTGGTTTGCACACGTGATAATAGAGATCTGTATTTGGGAGAACTCCAGGCCTCGTGTAGTCCCTCGTATGGAGCGCCCACTGAACTGATGCTTGAACTTGGAAAAAAACAGTAAATGTTGGAATTTCCACTATGGTTGAGACTTCCAGGTTTCTATAACCTCTTTAGCCCACCTAAATTTTGGCTGCACCCAATACTGGATAATTTGGTGGAACTTCATGGTATGGTGGTGTAGAGACAGGGCCTTGTATGCTTCTTCTCTTTCCTTTTTCTAACAATCATTCTCCTGGGCCTTCCAGGTACTCCCCCAGAAGGGCCCAGGGCTGGCTTGGTGTTGCACTGAGGCAATATTTGTTAATAAGTCCCTTTCCTCATCTCTTCTGAGCCTCCATTTCCTTCTCTGCACAATGAGGGCTTAGACTAGATAAGTGCTTTTCAGTTTCTTTTAAAGCCATGTTTCCTTTGAGAAACAGAAAATTCAAATCTCTCCTCCCATCACAACCCTTTAGATTTTGACACGTCCTCCAAGGAGTCACATAGCTCTTTGTGGTAAATTGACGTGATTGTGATTCCACGTGGCACAGAAAAGACTCTTCAGAGATTTATTGCAGGGAGAGGGCAGGAAAGGGGCAGTATGTCACACTTTCTTGTGTGAGCACTGGAGCAAAGGCTTGGGTTTAAATACAGTGTCTGATGTGGCATCTCTCTAATCTTGCACAATGTGATAAACCTCTATCCCTAGTTTCTTAATGTGTCAAGTTGGGGTGGTAATGTTTTAAGGCTTTTGTGAAACATTATACACATAAGCCATTTGTGTCTCGGTAGATACAAGACCTGCTAGAGAGTCGGAATTTCTTTAAAAATACACATATATTGTCCACATCACTCTGTCTGTGTGTATTTTGAAGTTCCTGGAGGGTGAGGGTTGAGTGTAATGTCCATCGTGGGACAGGTGGCCCATGGGTCTGTGTGCCTCAGATTGCCCCCTCCTCCCCAGTCCTCTTCCTCTCAGTCCAGGATGAAGTTCCCTAGTAGATTTACACACAGGTCTTGTGGAAATGGCTTTTCATTTTATTGTTTCACCAAGGAGGGTTGCCATCATGATCTCTGTGGTCAGGTTTTGGTGACCTGAAGGCTATGCAATTGGGGATTTCTATTTTATAAAAAGAAAAAAAATTACAAATACAAAATTAGACCTAGGTTGGTGGCAGGGGCTTTTGAAAGTGGGGACCATTAGCTTTTTTAGCTTCAGGTGCAGTGGCCTCTGGCCACGAGGACACATCCTCATGCTCTGAATTTGGAGGGACCAGTGGGTTCAGTGGGAATATTTACTGAGTGCATCTCATGGGCTGCGCATTCTCTTATTTGTACTGTGTGTTCCTTATTTGAGACGGTGAGCTGATTTAAACTCAATAGCCTCTTTAAAATAATAGACTTTTTATTTTTAGATGTAATGTAGATTCCCATGTAGTTGTAAGAGATAATATGGAGAGGGCCTATGGACTCTTTGCCCAATTTTCTTTAATAGTTCCATCTTGCAAAGTTGGGGTACTATTCATTCGTGACTCACTAACCCTTTTAGGTTTGTGTTATTGCCCTCATTTCTATTTATGAATAAACTGGTGTTGAGAGAAGCACACAGGTCTGCCCAGGTCACCCACGTGGTTAGTGAAGATTTGGGTGGAACGTGGGCTTGGGATTTCCAGGAAGTACCATTATGATGGTCTGTGGCAGGGAGCAGCATTCACTTTGCTTGTTTATTCATTCATTCAACAAACATTTATTGAATAAACTCTGTGGGTCAGATGCTTTCATAGGGTTATCTGATTCTTCAGCAGTATGGAGAATCAGGTAATGTTTTCTTTTTCTTTTTTTTTTAATATGAGAAAAATATCTCTGAGAGGTTATAATCTCCCCAAGGGAAAAATAGCTCATAAATGAGGGATAGTACATTTGTACAGTTCCTTCTTCTTATGCAGGTGGTACCCTAGGCATTTTACATTTGCAAACTTCCATAATCCAGATATATTCTTGTAAGGCAAGAAGTTTTTTTTTTAATTGAAGTATAGTCATGTTTACAATGTTGTGTCAATTGCAAGGTGGTTTTTTTTGAATTTTGAATGGAGAAAATATTTTTTGAGGGGGTTAATTAAGTTTATTTATTTGTTTCATTTTTCTAAAATGAGGTACTGAGGATTGAGCCTAGGTCCTTGAACATGCTAAGCACGTGCTCTACCACTGAACTGTACCCTCCTCCCCAAAGCAAGTTTTCTTACCCATTATTCTGCACCTTAGGAGTTCAAATAAATTGGCGTTGAAATCCAGATATTTTGATCCTACTATGGTTCTTTGCATTATATCCTGCTGAGGGGTGGGGAAGCAGTTCCTTTATTCATTCATTTATTCAGCAGTTTTGAGCACCGACTTTGCATCAGGGCCTGCCTAGGTGCTTGGAAACAGAAAACAAGAAATGATCCTTTTCTGCAGGGGATGGAAGCCTAGACCAAAAGCTGGGTAATGTGATCTGAGCTTCAGTAGCCATGTGCAGATGCTGAGGACAAAATTATCCCCGATTTGCTTGGACTTCCCTTGCCTTCTGGCTGGTGCACACCAGGTCGCCGCATCCCAGTGAGGCCCGCAGCCCACAGCACAGTATGTACATCGATTTACCCTCCCTTCTCGGCAGGGCCTGCAACATGAACACCCCTGACTACGTGCAGTGCGCTGAGGACCACCAGACTCTCCCGATTGTGGTCCAACCTGTGGGGATCATCTTAGAGAATTTCTTTTGCATCTATAATGGAATCTCCTTGGTGAGCCAGATCAGACCTTGCGGCTCCCAGTGGGCACTCTTTATCTACTATAGGTATCTCTATGCGCCCGAGAATGGATGGAGTGACTTCCAGACCCACCGCAATGTCATGGGCCTTGTCACCATTACTGACTGCCTCTTGGCCAAGACCTTCTAGAAGCTCCACGCACAGAGGAGCTGTATGGCACCACGCTCTACGACTCTCAGCTCTTTGTCTTTATGCTGTATGGGGAGGTGGCCGAGCAGCCGCACACCGACGTGGCCTTCAATCTACGAGGACTGCGGGTGGTGGAGAAGAGGATCGAAGACTTCACTGAGTCACTCTTCATCTTGCCCAAGTCCAAGTGGCTGGATGGGGACCCCGAAAATTCTGGGGAGAAGACCCCCCTCCTCTACATCCTATTTGAGAAGGAGGACTTCGTGGGACTGGACACAGACAGCAGGCAAGTCAACCTGAAGGCCGGGCCACCCTGGCTGTGTGACAGATTGCTTCCTTACATCCAGAATGGGATCATCAAGGAGGAGGGCTTTCTTGTAGCCAAGGCGGGAAGGAGGTGTAGCCCGCCGGTTTTCAGACGTTTAAAACTAAATCCGCCTTTGTTTCAGAGAGATCCTTTTAGGGTTAGTGTGGACACTTACTCCCCCTTTTCAGCCAGGACACTTGGGGGGACCCCTGGAGTTGCTGTCCAATAGAGTAGCCACAGCTACTGATGTTAGTAGTGCTGGGGAGGAGGCCGGTCTGAGCTGAGATGTGCTGTAAGTCAAATGCACATCAGACGCTGAAACTTGTCTAGTAAAAAGAATATAAACTATCTTGTTACTTTCTATATTGATTACACGTCAAAATGATAGTATTTTACATACAGTAGAATAAGTAAGGTCTGTTCTTAAAATCAGTTACTTGGTTTTTTTTTTGTTACATTTTAAACGTGGCAACTGGGAAACGTTATTTACATGACTCTCATTTCATTCCTGTTGGACAGCCTGTCCTGGGACAGTTTCATCCCTTTGCTTATAAATGAGACTCTGAATCCCGAGACGCAGAATGAGGTGCTGGTTGAGCTCAGGGTGGAGCCGATGTCTCCTGCCTCCCAGGCCCAGCACCAGCACGGCTCAGGCCCTCTCCCCTGCCTGACAGCCACCATGCCAAGTTAGGACATCAGAAACACTGCCAGGGGCTTCCGAATTAGCTCCTTACGCAGGGAAAGGCGTGTCACGGTGTATGGGACACAGCAGGGAAAAATTCGTCCTCACTTTGTCCCTGTGATTAGGTCAAAGGCCCCACTCTGCCTTGGAAGTGCAGACGATCACTTCTGGGCTGCCTAACCCCTCACCCTCTACTATGTTTCCCTGTGTATCTTTCAAGCTGTCCCTCGGGCAGAAGAGGGTGAGACGTCTTTGCCGAGAGGTGGTCCCCCTTTACTGGGGAGAGTGAGGTGAGCTGTGTCCCCCCGGCCTACGGCCTCGGGCCTTGAGTCTGGAGAGCGCTCATGGCGGTCCCACAGGTGACGGTCGGAGGACATGGTACGTGCTGCCGGGCCCGCTGTGCAGGAGGGGCTCTGTGATTCTCTGTGATTCTAAGGTCAGATTCTACTTTCTTGTTGTTGGTAAGATGGAGGAGAAGATGCCAGAGAATTGATAAAAAGAAAATCCACACCAGTCCTGTGAATGACAGACACAGGGGATCCGTGTCCCACCTGCGTGTGGTGCCTGGCAGGCTCTGGAATAATTTTCACTTCCTCCCCGGACATTCCTCTATGGCTTAAGGAAGGGGAGAGGCATGTCGTGGCCATGATCTGTACTTGTCCTCACAGGGCCCTGTGATCGACATGCCCACAATACACTTCTGCTCCTTGGAGATGAGGTGTCAGGTTTAGGAAACTGGGCACTGCTGAGGGCATAGCTGCCAGAACCGTGCTACACCAAGGCTGGCTCCGTTCACCTCACCTGTCACCTCCTGTTGAGTCCTAAGGCGTCATTCAAGGTAGGTGCATCGGTGCAATGAAAGCAGGGACCTCCTTCACCCCCTGGACAGACTGGTGGGTGATCAGTGGAAGCCTGGAACCCTGCCCCAGCCCCACGCCAGTGCCTCCTATTTTGTCATAGGAGGCACTGGTGACATTTTTGCTCAGCAACTGCTTGGCTCTGATTCTGCAGAGCCAACAGAGAATGCCAGCTTGTTTTTGCCTTTTGAAGTCTGCCCTTGGGATTTGGCGGAGTAGCTGGATGTGTGCTTAGCCCATAGTGGTTGACACTGTCACCATTGTTTACCCAGAACCTCGTGTACCAGGCATGGCTGCCGGCATCAAAATACAGCAGCGCATTAAACCTCCCTCCTGGTGGGTCTGTCTGTTCTGGTACCATAAGGGCTCAGCCAGCATCTGAACGTCAGTGAGATAACGTGGCCAATGAGATCGGGTCAAGCACGTTCTCCGCCAGTGACTTTTACTCCATTGTTGCTTTTACTATTACACAGTCATTAATTTTTTAAACAATGCTTTGGTTCAGGAGCAGAACCTAATTCTCCCCTGTTCCTCTTGGTGGGAGTGAGTAAAGTTGTCCAGCTTGAAATGCGACCACATTTTGTAGCTCAAAAGCTGTCTACATGCATCTAGGTGAAGTTTTGGTTTGGGGCGCTGACCACGTTGGGGTCCCCCGGCAGCATCGCTCCCCTCAGGCCCCTGCCTTCCCTGGATCAGGAGGTGAGGGTGGGTCTCACCGTCCCTGCGTCCCTGTCCTCATCACACTGACGTAATTTCTTGTAAATGCTGTCAAAGTCATTTTTGTTCTCGTGTGTTTCTAATTTTGGCTGTTCCTCTATTCCTTTTTCTATTTTCCTTTTTCCCTTATACCACCCCTTGAGCATGTTGTTGGGTCTGAAAATGTGGGCTGTGCACACCCTGCATTGGAATAGCCAGATCGCCCTCTGTGCCGTCTCCATCGCTATAAAAAGCAAAAACTTAACAGTTGCCATGATTCGTATATTATCCTAGTCATCTTATTTTCTACTTTTTTGGAATTTTTGCTATGTTAGCACATCACCCACTGGAGTTTGATATATGTTAAAGTCCTTGCTTTGAGGAACCTGTTAGTTCGTCCTTATATTTGGTAACAAATGCTCTCTTACTAATTTTGTTTATTTGTTTTGAAGAAGTGAGATGCGAATTGATTTAGGCGGCTGCTGAGGGATTTTTTTCATGGAGTATTTAAACTTGGAAAGTCAAATTCTGCAGCACCTTGCTTGATTCTGGCTTTTACACAAACGTGCTCGGCACGAGGTTCCTGGCTGTCGCTGTGTGACGTGCGTGACGGCGCTTCCTGGCCGGCGGTCACTGGTGAGGAAGTGGCCGGCTCGGGGGTGAGCAGCTGCAGGGGACGCTGTTGGAGGAAGCAGTCACCGGTTTTTTGTTTTTTGGTTTTTTTTTTGCATTCACCTTCCCAGTGCCATTTACTTTACTTTGCATTCATAGAGGGGCAGGAGCGGGCCTAAAACCATGCCACTCTTTTGTTCCCTTTATGAGGCTGGTTTTTCTAAGTATCAGGAAAACATTGCCTTGTCCTAAGTAACTGGTTCACTTGGATCTGGTGGACACAGGGACCGCTAAAGGGGACCGTAGCTTCCTCTCTGCTTCAGCCAGTGGGCATTCAGAGCCAGGTCTGTGGTTTGCCTCAGCAGCCGTGCAGGCCTCCCTGCACCGGCCTTTACTTTTACCCCTTTTTGGCAGTAAATAGCTGACTCTGTGCCTGTTGCAGCTGATGTCCACCACTGACGGCCGTGTGGTTATTTTGCGGTAGTGAGTCTCCAACACCCCTGTCAGCCGTGAAGGGACCTTGCATTCTCACCCCGACCCTGGTTCATCTCACCCAGGGAAAGGGCTTGGCCACCACCGTCATGCTGGACATGAGGCCTTGTTTCTCCTTTCATGCTCTGGTCCAAATGTGGACACTTCATCCTTCACTGACTTGGTCTCGCTTGAGACAGTCCAGACTTTCTGAAAGAGTCCATCACATTCTGGGGGGAAACAGAACAGAAGTAAGAGTCGCAAGTAGGAGTCTAGGCTGTCTGGGTTGGCAAATGCAGGCTGGGATCTGTGATGGCCGGTCTGTGCCCTGGAAACTGGCCTTTCCCGTGGCTCCCGAGAGAAAAGGGGTCGGAGCGAGAACAGACTTGCCTGGGTTCCTACCATCCTCATCTGCTCACTGACAGGAGTGTCAGCTAACTAGGAGCTCCCCCAGACCTCGGGCCCTTCAAACCTCAGATCACGGGAGATCCTTGAGTCCTTTTTCTGGTCCTTCTTTGTGAGAATCCAGTGCCTTCTGAGGTGACTGGCAGCAGGAGATGCCTCCCCCTCCAGGGAACTCCCTTCGGAGGACTGTGACTCAGTGCACCTTGCTGTGAGCTTGTGGGTTTCCATCGTGCTCCCTGCAGAACCAGACTTGAGACTGGCTTAGCGACAGAAATAACAAGACTGATTCCAGGGCAGGGCCAGGTGGAGGGAACAGTGGAAATTGAATGTGACCTCAAACACCTAGGTGGGTGCTGGGGCTGTTACTAAAATGGGGAGCCTGGGAGGTACCTGCCAGGAATCGAAGTCTAGAGTAAATGGTGGACATAAGGCCTTTTTTTTTGACATATGGCATTTTTAAGATGCCATTTGTCATCCAAGTTAGGACTTCCAAGAGGCACTCGTGTCTATGAGCCTGGGGCTCAGGTGAAGGAGCCGGACTAGAGATACACATTGGGATTCGTCATTCTTAGCTGGTGTTCACAGCCGTGCAAGTGGATCAGCTCATCTCAAGAGGTGCAGACTGTGTCTGAGGGGGGGCAGGGCTGTGCCTGGTTTGGAGGAAAGCCCGGACCATGCAGCTTTGGTGTGTCAGTCAGCGGCGTTTGTGATTTTCAGAGCAATGGCATTTATCCTTAAGGTTCTGGGGGGTGGGCAGGGCCACACAGGAAGAAATCTGAAGAGAGGGTTTTGGCCACGTGTGCGCGTCTTGGGACGATCCAGAAGCTGCAGGGTCCAGAAGGGGAAACTCCTCAGAAGCTGGAGTCGGAGTGGGGAGTTGGGAGAATGTAGTCACACTCTCCTGTGATGAAGGGAGGGAGGCCTAGGGAGTCTGCACCCTAGCGGACTCTCTTTCCCACGAACAAAAGGCAATCAGACAGAAGATTTGAGGTAAGAAGGGATGGGCGTTGGGAGAGGAGCCAACCTGGAGAACGGTGGTTGAACAATTCTTGAATAGTCTCCCTGAAACATAGAGTTAAAAAAACCCAGACTCTTAAGAATATTGATAGTGACTGGGGAGGAGGCAGTTGTTTTTCTGACCTCCTAAGGGTAAGGTATGTATCCGGGGATATACAGAAGAATCGGGCAGTCTGTTCCTGGGGCTTCACCCTTACCAGGGGGAACAGTGCAAGTTTAAAGGGGGAGAAGGGCAGCGGAGGGAAACTAGCCAGGCCCCGTGTCACGTACCAGTCGGCCGCCCTACTTGCGTGTTGCATTCACATCCATGCCTCCCAAGTGGGCGGTGGCAGCCCCGTTTTGAAGATTGGGAAGCCTCCTCAGAGGTTTAAGGAATTGGTTCATTTAGCAGCTAGTAAATGCTGTAGCAGGATTCCAGCAGGGCCTTGTCAGACTTCAAGGGCATGTTCTCTCTACTAATTCCGGTTGTACCTGAAATGGTGAAGTGAGTCAGTTTCGGAGCCTTTCAGAGAAAGTACGCTTTAAGTGCCTCAGGACTGTTGCACAAAGCTCAGTGTTCTTTCATGGTTCAGAACCACCGCAGTGCTTTTTGCCCCACAGATGTAAGGTCTTACTCCTTTGACGATGGCGTGGTTGTAAATGACATACAGGTGCAAAACCACACTTAGCAGCTTCTGAAGGGAAACTCTCCTGTTCTCCCTTGATCGGCTTTCTTCCACGGGATGTAACTGTGCTGCAGCTAAGGCCTGAGCTTTCCGTATGGAGTGAGGGTTTGATATCCAAATTTAGCATAAAACAGTCAGATGGAGAAAATCGAAGATGACAATATATTTTGGGGTTTCATTAGACAAGACATACTATCTGTTAATGGCTCATAAAGCTAATGAAATTGAGTACAGAACATTGCATTTCTTACTTTCTACTGAGAGCTGTCTTCCAACATAAGGTTCTCTGCTTTGGAACTTCAGCTCAGCCACTAGGGCGCCTGTCATTGTGTTGGTGTGATTGCATTTACACAGTGCATGTAATCTGGGCTTCCTTAGCCCCAAACACTCCAGTGCAGAATCATAGGCTGTAGCCATCACTTAGTTATACAAATACTTCTAAAACTATATGATACCAAAAAAAATAAATAAATAAAAATAAAGAGAGAGAGGGAGATTGCCTTTATCAAAGTTCCTTTGGATTTTAACTGCAAAGTGTTGTTGAGCAGCTCTGGTTTCCTTTGGATATGAATATATACATTTCTTTGCATGTAACTTGGATTTCAGGCTTGAACACCAAGCTCTTGTTTTCCATGAGCCACAAAAATCATAGCCAAATGACACACGTATGAAACAGTTTATTCTTTTTATCTGAGACAGAATCCTTGAATTTGGGACTTGAGCTGCGACTTTCCTGTTTGCTCTTCCCACCCCTCTTGTCACCTCACTCCTTTTTCCCACGTGGCCTCCAAGAGGTCATGGTCTCATAAGAGCAGGTGGACAAATACCAGTTGGTCGCCAAGCAGTGCTGCTGTAGATGGAGCCCAGCCAAGAGCTAAAGGGCATCATCAGGGAGGACTTCCTGGAAGAAATTGGCTCTACATTCAGTTCTGGGGACAGAGTAAGAGTCAGCCAGGGGAAGGAATCAAGAGGGTGACTCAGGTGGCAGGAGCAGCCCGGGTAGAGGCCTGGAGGCTTGTGGGGTGGGGACTCGGGGAGACTGCCCTGTGTGGTCCAGGGTGGTGGGTGACCCTGCTTTGAAGGACACTGGAGAGGGCCTAGGGGTGGAGGGCTTTGGAGGAGCTTGGTTTTTACTAGAACTGACACAGAAGAGGCAGTGAAGGGTGTCAGCAGGAAGTGACCCTTAGGAGAGCAGCTCTGCCTGTCCTTTTGAGTCCCACCCCTTCATTCTTTTATTCACAAAACACGCAATTCTGAGTGTCTAGGGGAGAGGGGGTGGACCCACAGTAGTAAGCAAAATGTACTTGCTTCTTGAGAGCTTAGCAGTGTCAGAAGTTGACTTAGATTAAAATGTTTTATTAACACAGCAGGGCACCTAATCCAAAGTGCGGAGGTTGGAGGGAAGGAAGACTTCCTTGACAAACAGTTAAAATGAGCCTGGAGGCTAGTGGGAAGTAGCAGCAGGTCACGGGGCCCCTGAGGTCACTGGGGACCTGGTACTGAGGTGAGGATGGACAAGCAGGGTCGGGGGTGGGGCTAGAACTCTACCAGGGAGCCTCTGATGGGTTTGAAGTGGGGGAGATGTAATCAAATTTGTGCTTTGGGAAGGCTGCCTTGGCTGTGTGTGTGTGTGTGTGTGTGTAGCGGGGAAGAAGGGGAGGGTGTGACCAACTGGGAGGGTCATTAGAAGACCATTCACAGGCTCGGAGGCCACCAGTGGGAGAGGGGCGTCGGGACTGCTTGGGGACCGCAGGGGCAGAGTGGATGCCGGGTTTCCTTGTGTGGAGGGCTTGTTAGCGGGGTCGCTCTAGCGACACCTTGTGGCTGGAAGTAAACAGATGGAGGCCGCCAGGTGGACTTACCTCTTCTCTCCTTCCCTGCCTTGTGTGATGATCTTAGCTCTGCCAACATATGGAACAGAAGAGCTAAGTTCCAGAGTAGCCCAGGACTTTGCTGGGCTCGTTCAAGTGAGAGCAGATAGGATTTAGGCTTGTGTTGAGATCTGTAAGTTAACTTAGCTAGAAACGTCCTGTCTTTTGGATTTTCATAGGGGTAGTAATTCTTGATAAAGATTGCTTTCTTGGTGAGAGGAAATTTAATACAACTGATGTCTTTCTCAAAAAATATCTTATCTTTAAGAAATTTAATATTCAAAATAATAGGAATATTTTAAAATGATAAACTAAGGCTTTCGTGTAGTTTCTTTGGTTTCTGAGTTGATGTGTAGGTAGACCCTTTGCATTACATAATAGCACATCTTTGACAGTATTTAAAGAGCTGTTAGTGAGCGCCCCCAATTTGAAAGCATCATTAAAGCTTGCTCTGAAATAGTGAAGTCATATAGGTCTTGTTTGCAGAAGCCAGATATTTGGTTTATAATCTGCAGCATAGCTCCCTTTATAAAATAATAATAGATTCAAAATTAACAAAGTGGAAAATAATTGATTTTTTTTAAAAAATGAAACATAAACTTTCTTGTGCTATTGTTGCAACTGGAAATTTTGAAAAGAAAAATCCTATTGTAATATCATCTAAGTGAAATACATATATGTCTGTCACATTTGAATAGTAACTGCACAGTGGTTTTTGAAGTCAGGATCATTCCAGCTCAGATACTGGCAGTGATGGTTGCTGGTTTTCAATGGAAGAGCCTAAATTTGCTTTCTTAGCTTTATTCTTTTCTTTTCTTTTCTTTTCTTTTCTTTTCTTTTCTTTTCTTCTCTTTTCTTTTCTTTTCTCTCTCTCTCTTTTTTTTTTTTTTTGGGGGGTAGTGCGAGGGTTGAGTAGTGCTGTGCCAGCATGATTTGGGGGCAATTTGTGGGCAGATGTCGTGCAGCAGCAGTGAGATATTTCCATGCATTTTACTTTCCGGACATCACCAGGGAACATGTGTGGTTTGTGCCTGCAGGATGGGATGCTGCAGGACTCCCTGGTCCATCAATGTTATGTCTTGGAGCTGCTCCGGTCAGTGAATGATTTTCTGTGGCTTGGAGCTAATGTGGTCTGATGCAGATGATCAGATGTGTAACTAAAGTACTGTTACTTGAAATAAGAGAAAAGCTAGCAAAAATGTCTCTAAAATACAGGATGAGGGAGGAGAATTGGCTGAGCTGCTTGCAGTGGGGAATATTCTCAGGTGACTCCCTCACTGTGTCTCCTGTCACTATCCCCCACAGCCCTGCATGGCAGTCCTACTGAAGCAACCATGCACTTTCTCAGAAACGCGCTGAATTTCCTTGTGCCTCTGATTGTTCACTTTTTTTTTTGAAAGCACATCTTGCCCTTTGCTTAAATGCCATCCCTGCTAGCCACCACTTACACTCATTCTTCTGGACCTCGTCCATATATAGCTGCTGAATGAAAGAACAAAATGTAGTATCTCCATTTAGTGGAATATTATTCAGACATAAGAGTGAATAAAAAAGAAAAAATAAATAAAGGGGAATATGAAAAAAGCCATCTGCTCTGGGTAGTCCACCCTGACTGCTCAACCCGGCCTTTTCCCTTTGAAACCCCATCCCTTATACCCCACTCTACTATTTTTTATAGTATTTACCACCTTCTAATAAAGTTTAACATTTTCAAAAAAAAGAGACATGCTGATACCACTTCAACATGGGAAAGCCTTGATAACAGCACGTTAACTGAAAGGAACCAGACACAAACAGCCACATATTGTTGATTTCAGTGATCTTAGAAATGCCCAGAATTGGCTCATGCAGTGGCAGAGAGCAGATGATGGTTGCAAGGGGCTGGGTGGAGGGGGGTTGTGGAGTGACTGCTAGTGACAGGGGTGTTCTATTGGGGTGATGAAGTGTTCTGGAAATAGATGGTGGTGAGGGCTGCACAACCGTGAGTGTGCAGAAGACTGCTGAGCGCTGTCTCTGGGAGTGCTTGTTGTTGGGGCGGCTTTATTTTGTTCTCATCCTGTAATGTGAAGGGTCATCTTGTGCTGAGACCATTCAACTCCTGTGAGTGGTAAGGCTAAGAGACTTTGCAGAGTCATGTTTCTTTTTTCCCCCTTGCTGAGTGTAGGCAAAAATGGTTTAAGCCTGAGAAAGTGCTCCATATGCAGAAATGTCTTTCAGTTTTGGCTGGTGTAAAAATCTTGTGAGCTTTTTAATCATTTAGGACAGTCTGTAGGGGGAAACAGCCTGTGAAGCCTGGGTGAGACTTGGAAGAGCCGCGCTACCCTCCCAGACACGGGTGGGGATTTCACCCCCATTCAGGCAGTGAAGGGCCAAGACCCGTGAGAGGAGTTGACAGTCATGAATATTTATGTGTATCCGCTGCTTCATCTTGGATATTAATTTCTAGCTGAGTCATTTTGTGGCAGCAGCCTCATCCTACATCAGGAATTTATAGTATCTGCTCTTTGAGGTGAAGAGCTGACAGACTTGATTATTTAACAGTCTATCTTGTATTGATATCTCAGATTCCTTTGTCAACCGCAAAACAGCAGAAATACAGACGTCCTTTAATGCCGATGTGACCTGGAGCAGGTTTAGTTTCTGTACCTCAGTGACCTTATCTGCGTGTGGGGAAGATGATAACAGTGCTTCCCTCAGAGGGGCTGGTGAGAGGAGACTGAGAAGCACAAGTGGAAGACTTACACGAGATGCTCATGAATGACAAAATTTAGTGCTCTCAGCCTGGTGAGGCCTCAGGGGCAGAGATGTCAGAACAGAGCAGTCCTAGCCGGAGTTCGATCCGCATTGTCAGGTTTTATGATCACTATCACCACTGTGGGTTATCAGGTAGTTTTAAGACTTGGTAATATGAATTCATGAATAATGTTAAAGACTAGACAACTCAGATCCGGTTTACATAGTTCTCAAGATTTCCTGTGAGAAATGGATATTTTTTCCCCATCTTAAATCTGAGTGGATTCTCTAAAAAAATTCTGTAGTCCTCCATCTTTTTCCTTTAATTCTCCTTTTTTTTAAATAAAAGTTTTTAAATGGAGTTACTGGGGACTGAACTGAGGGCCTCATGCGTGCTGAGCACATACTCTCTCAACTGAGGTATACTCTCCCCCATAATTTTTTTAAACTTTACTTTCTTAGTATTCAGAGGTTAGAGGCCTCTAATTCTTTTTTTGGAGACTTGTCCATAAACCGGTAAATCTAAAATTAATGGACAAAATTTGGTTTATTAAAAAAATCATTAGAACTTTTATCAATCCATTCAAAAGGAAATGCTTATTGAGTTAAAATGTTTCTCCTTTATGGTGATTTCTAATTTTTGGTCTAGCTTAACTTATTAAAAGTAATCCTCATCATCATAATGACCAAGCTTGCTGTGAGTGGACACCTACCAAAGGCTAAACTGTTTTTCTCATGTTTTACTTCAAAGCAGGTGTTTGACGGTAGGTATCAATGTCTCCTTTTTGCAGCTGAGGGATTGAGAGGTGGGCAGCTTGTCCCAAATCAAACGCAGCTGGCGGTGCCTAGCTCGGTGCTGGAATCCAGGCTGCACAGGATGCATTCTCAATTTCTCCTCTGATCAGCCTCCCGTTGAGTGGTTTCCCGAACTCCTGTGAGTCCATAAATGACCGATTTTGGCGATCTCAGCCTGATGAGGCCTTCAAAGGAGAGACACCAGTGAGAATGTGAGACAGAGCGGCATAAATTAAAATTGTACATTTTCACAAATGTTGCATTCTCAGGTAATGACTTAAATAGTTTATGTTTTCTTTATATTAGTGCTATGTAAGCACTAAAAACAAAACATTAAAAATGATTATAGTGCAAAATAGGAGTGGGCTTTGAAAGTCCAATCATTGCTAATGATGTTGCTTGTTTTTCTCTAGTGGTGCTTATTGACAGAATAATTTACAATGACTGAATTTGTTTTATGTATGTAGTCTTAGTATGGAGGAAAAGTTTGTCAGTGCATATTGAAAGTAAAATCTTTACTCTTTTCTTTCCTGATGATAAATATGTACGTTGTTTCCATGGCTTAAGTATATTTCCTCATTTGTGAAATTTGAGTGATGCCGTTTACCATGTCTGACTGTGAGAGGTAGACGCCTTGTATACAAAGCATCCAAGAGCTGCTTAGTAAAAATGTGCTGTCACAATGACAGATAGTTTAGAAGGATCAACTGTGAATACTAAAGAGGGTGGCTTGTTTCTGATGCATATTCAATATGGATATATATGAATATGGCTTAAAGTAACAAGGATTCAGGGTTTTGTGTGTGTGTGTGCGTGCAGTATGAAGTTTTAATGAAATCTGTATCATTCTATTGAGACAGGGACTAGTTAAATTGACTTAAGCAGACGACCTTGAAGATTATTTACACAGAATGTGTATTGTTACAACTCAGTGTTCATGCTGCCGTGTAACTATACACTCAGACATTTAAATTCGTAGGACTCTGACCAGAAGCATTAAGTTTAGAAAAATCCACATTGATCATTTTCAGGGAATAAGCTTCTCTCTTTTGTGATTAAAGAAAATTTTGATTTATTTTTCTGCACTCTTAATAGGTTTTAAAATATCAAAACATTGATTTGACATGTCAGCTTTTTTAATAGAAAAAAGCTCATGCTGTTTTAATATGTAAATAAATGTTTTTGTATTTCAATACACTTCTATGATTTCCTGGCTCTTTGAGAAGTATTTTGCAAGATACTTAGATTACCTCCTGTTGGAAAAATACAGACATGACTTTTATGAATATAGGCCTAGTACAGGTCTGTTGGTTTTTGCTACAGTGCAAGACATGAGGACTAGGAGAGCAGTATGTGCTACATAAGCTTTTAGTTATCTGATTCTTGTTTCTGATCCACAGGCAATTTTTGTGTTGCACCTTTCCAGGCAACCAGGAAGGCCTTTTAAGCCATAGGTGGCGCTGTTGCACCTTCTTACAGTCTTAACTTTCCTGTTTGTAAAGGAAGTCTTAAACGTTTTTTTTTTTTTTGATTCCTTTGCTTAGTGCTTCAGGGTAGCACAATGTCCATTATGTCTGACTACCTGGAACTATTATTCTGCTTATGTCTTAGTTTTATTCTATCATCTCGCTGTGAACATTTCAGACTTCCTGTGCAAACAGTTGCAACATCGGACTTTTCTTGCAGTGTTAGAAACCAGTGAGCCGGGATTTTATAAAAGAGCTAGAAGCGGCCTCTGGAGCACCTTAAAGCTGAAAAGTGTACTGAGTTCCCTAAGTATTATCCCCACCGCTGTGTGTCAATGGGTGGTAGGAGATTTGGTACATATACAAAGGGGTGTGGTGTTTTGACTTGGGTTTGCGTGCACGCGCTGCCACTGAGCTACGTGATCCTGAGTCAGTTCTTTCTGAGTTTTTCCCTCGTCTGTGAGATGGGGACACTCATTTCTGCTTTGTAGAATTGTGAGAATTAGAAATTATGTAAAGTGTTTAGCACAGTGTGTGTGACAAGAGGGCTCATAATCTTAACTGCTGTTTGGTGTGAAGCCATCATTTGATAGTCTTTGGCAATTACTGAGAAACAGGAAAATAAGAAAAGCTGGTTTTATGATGAAAGATATTTGAGGAGGTTCCATAGTTCCTATACACATAATTTAGCATCAGCAGAGTCAGGACATTTACACAGTCGCCCTGAACCAATGTTAAGCCACAGAATTTTTGTTACTTCATATATGTTGGGGCTTAAGGGGACCCAATACTTATACACATGTTGTGTCCAGCAGCCAACTGAGAGATGACAAAGAAGAACAGGCAGGCGATAAATGTCTCCTTTATTACTGATGAAGCCACGTTCTCCATGAAATTCAGGGCTGTGGGAGAGTGAGTGTCATGACACTATGTCCCAGAATTAGAGACTTACGCAGTCCCAGGTAACTCTGGTCCACAGCGAGCATTCCCTTGAGAGATTCTGACCCATAATGCACAGGACTGTCTTGCCATGGAACTGAGCATCCCGGCTGCTTCCTAAGGGTGGCCAACACTGGAGGGGAAGGAAAGCTTTCATATGCCCTGCTTGTCTCCCCGGACTCACACCTCAATCTGTTAGTGTGAGGAGGGCTAGCCGTGGGCCAGTGGTCAGGGGTGTGAAGGGAGAAGCAGTCTCCCATGGACCAGAGGAGTGGGGAGGAGGGAATTCCCCCTCAGATTAAACAGGTGGTGGCTTGAAACAGAAGGGTGCTCCTCAAGAGTTTATAAGAGGGGAAATAAGGATTTCCTTTGGGACTCAGAATAGTCATGAAACACAGAAGATGATTAGATGGGAGACTTGTAAATCACTTTCTTATTAAATTGAAATTTGTTGGGCACCAAAAATGTGCTACATTCTTTTCTGAGAGTTTTACAGAAATGAATCCTCCAATTTTCACAACAAGCGAGTAAGAAAGATTTGATTGTTATCCCAGGTTTACAGTGTGGAAATTGAGGCACACAGAGGGTAAGTAATTTGGCCAAGGTAACAGAGCTAGTAAGTGGCAGAGCTGGGATTTAAATCCTGGCTATCTGGTTTCCAGGCTCCCAGGGATGGGCTTTGGGTGTTTACAGGTATCTGCATCCCTGGATCTCTGTACCTCTGCACCAGTTAGACCAGAAAGGACAGGGAAAGTGGAGTTATACAGGTACTCACAGTCGTGTTTCAGCCACTGTCCATGGAGTGTGCCCCGTGATTGGCATTAATTGTTTTCCAGGCAGTAGATCTGTTCTTATAACAGAAATTTAGTCCATTGAGTTAATCTAGAAACCCTTCCTGCTCTGCTTCTGTCCACGCTTGCCATGTGACTGCCTGCCCGAGATTGGGCCGTGGAGGAGAATCTGTACTCATGGTTGAACTCTGATATTTCAATCTGGTTTGTAGTTTCACATCTCCTGTTACATTAATAAATTAAATTTCTGGTTTTCTTGCATCAGTGTGTCATAAGTTTGCTTAATGTGAAACCAGTCCATGGGAGCCCAGGGGTGCTGACGGTATAATTTCTGAGCATGTGGCATTTCTACCCGTGCAGAAATGGCTGGAGGATGTCCACCTTCCTCACTGATTTCTCCCAGCAGCAGGGTCCTCTCCCACCCCCGGATGTAAGGATGGGATCTCTCTGAGTAGGCCATTCAGAGGCCGAGTCCACCAATCAGATGAAGTACCTGGAAGTGGGTTTAATAGAAGAAAAGGGCTTCCAGGTAGTCCGATGGGCTGTTTGAGTCCGTTTGGTGAAAAGATGTCCACTGTCTGTGGTTGAGCTGCTTCTTTGCTGTTTAAAAGTCTGTATTACATGAAGGGATTTTAAAAAGCAGAAAGGTGTGATTTCAGGTGGTACATCCGCACCGGTGAGTAGTGCTGGATGACCGCCTGTGTGAGGAATAGACAGAGTCTTACAAACTTCATAAAACAGCTTTTAAAGCTCTTCCATCTGAGTGCACTTCGTATGGGGTCCAGTTCATGACTGGTCGCGCTGAGAGGGCACGTAACTGATGATGGCAGAAAGGACACGGAGGCATCAAAAAGGTCCCAGACATGTTCTGTGTTTAGAGGATGGGGCACAGAGTAACATATTTGAGCTGGTTTTTCATTGAACACTTTTGAGTATTTTCTAGGACTCCCCAATCCCCCATGGTTCCATGCAGCTGGGTGTCCCCTCAGTGCAGCTCTGTCAGCGCTTGCCCTGGGCTGACGCGGTGTCACGGGGAGCAGGACGGTCAGTGTCCCCGGCTCCTCCGAGCTCCGTCTCCTCATCCGCAGAGCCGGGTTTCTCATCCGTGTCTACTTAGTAGGATTGCTGAGAATCACATGTGATGGTTGTCAGGTGTGACTTTTGGTTGTCTCTGTGATTGGCGTATAGTCAATATTTGATAGAAACACTTGTTTTTATTATAATTGTGGCTCCTAGATTGCAGTGGTTTTTAGTCTGCATTTATTTTTTTATATAAATTTATTCTTATTTTTAAGTAAGCACTTGTATTTATTTATTTTCATGAAGGTACAGGGGATTGAAGCCAGGAACATGTGCGTGCACAAAAGGTGCTCTACAATGGAGTAATACCCACCCTCCTTGTCTGCACTTAAAAATAAATATTTCAATACACAAAATATTTCTTAAACACCATCATGGGTCCTATTTTCTGCATAGACAATTGAATACATATGCCATCTCAATAAGAATAAATGTCATGGGGACATACCTTTCTAAATCTGTTTACGTGTTTTAAAACGATCATAGCTAGTGAAAAACACGAGTCTTGGATCCACTACTTCTTAGGGTCTGCTTTGCCATCATGGGGAATTACATTCTACAGAGAAGGCTAATTGGATCTCATTGATATTTGGATGATTTTGCAATGTTCAAGGCTTTCAAAAGCTGACCGTTTTGTATTTTAAACTAACTACAAAGTTATCTTCTAGAAGTTGTAAGTCCTTAGCTTGTGAAGTGCCCAGTAATTCAGTTTGTATATGTCTGTGTCTCTGTGAACGTGTATGTGTGTGATTTCAGGAATATAGCAATAAGTTCCATATAGCCTTCTGAAATCTTTCTCCTCCAGTTCAAGGTGTAGGTATATATTTACACAAATAAATTGATACTCTTTTGTGATTTGGCATATTGGTGGGAATAAGAGGTTCTCATAATTGTTTCAGAAGGGTTGGGGAGCATGAGCTTAGAAAATGGGAGGAGATAGAGGCAGGGAGGTTCTTTAAACTTTGTGCAAGATGAGAAACAGTAGCTTTTCTTTTTTCTTCTAAAGCAAACTGGCACTGAATTGTAACATACTAATACTCAGAATTGCTTTTCTGATCAGAGACAAGTGCCTCAGATTTTTCAAGGCAACATGAATGATGAAATGTGTTTTAGCAGTTATCTTTAAAAGTAGTTTTATTTTTCAAGTATAAGTCTATAGACTGTTCTTTTTTTCCCAGCTGTACAAGAATTTCTCATTGATCCAGGTACGTGATCAATGTGTTTAGTTTCTTTGGGTTATTTATTTTTTTTAAGTGCTTGATTCATTCTGGTGTGAATGAATGTTTAAAATTTCTGGATTTTGATCTTTAAAACTTGCTGATTTATCAGAACTGCAAAAAACCTGAGGTTTGTTCCTTGTTTGGTGGGGCAACCTATTGATTTATGTTGTCTGTTATAGAGGGAAATTCTTCCTCTAGCCTGTAGATAATTAAGTGAATGGTTTGCAGTGTGCCTTAAAAATTATTTGAATGCATTGAGCATGTTTGTCCAGTGAATTTTGGATTGACTCATAATAATGACTTTGCTTTGATTCTGTGGCTTTTGTCCTCTCCACAAGAATTTGAATTCTCTGTTGCATTTTGTATTCGTGTTCTTAACAGGGGAAGGAATTTTGCATTTTTTACAGAGGTGGGTTTTCCTATCCCCTCTGAATTCCTTCTGTAATTGATACAGCGAAAATCTGTTATTGCAGTGCTTAATTATTTCATAAAAAATTTTTTGGCTTAATCAGAAACAATGACAAAGAATGATAATAAAAAATACGAAAACCTTCCTTCCTTTGAAGAATAGAAATGAGGTGGTCAGGCTCACGCATGCTTTGTACCTGACACACTTACTCTCATGTCATTGTGTATCATGAGTCGGAGATGGAGTTGCTTCAGGTTTATAGATTTTTGTTTTAACATTTGTGTTGAATTCATTCTCTAGGCATGATGATTCCTGTTGCCTTTGTGGAAAGTGTAGATGAAGGGAAACAAATGCTTTGTTTTGTTTTCAGGAGGCCTGAGATGCTGATGAGAAAAGAGTAGAGGGTGGGCTGAGGAAAATAGTGATAGACCCTCACCTCCAGGCTGAAATTGATGAACAAAGAAATCAATTAAGTGTATCGGTATTTGACTAATAGAAGTCAGACAGCCCAGACTGTCTAGTTATGCCCAAAGGAAAGTACTGAATTCACCTGCAGAATTAGGTGCTTTACCATGTAGAAGCAGCTTAGAGCAATCAGAAAAATCAGTGATGAGATATAAAAAGAATATAATATCTTTTATTTCTGAAACTTTTCTACATTAAGTTGTGTAGAGCTAAAATTAAGTTTCAAGCACCAGGAGTTAAGAGTTTAGGTGGTTCTGTGGGATCGTTATTCAGGGATGTGTCTAGACCCTGCTGGAGTGGCCGAAGCTGGCAGGAAAAGATCCAGAGCCAGGATTTGTCATCCTAGGATGTCCTCCATAATGGTTCCATGTGGGAGCCCATGATTGAGTTAACAATTTGTAACACATCGCAGCCGCCTGTCAACTTTAAGAAAAAAAATGTGCTTATTAACTGCTTTAAAGCAAACACCTGTGCATCCTCACTCCTGTCTCCTTGCCATAAAAAGCAGAGACAATGCCTTGCTTGCATATTTGAGGTTATAGATAGCACACTGCTTATTGCACAGCAATGACCCAGGCCCTCAGCTATAAACGCCAGGCCTGCGTGGTGTTAGATAGTCTATTATCCCCAAAACAGGGACCAGGCTGGTCTGGTGGTCTGCTTTGTAATGAACATGTCTAAAAAATGTATCTTGTTCCCCTCAGCCCATGACTTCCCTAAAGGTAAACTAAGCCTTAGTACTCATGGTGGAGTCTACAATCTCTGTCTCATCCCTTCTTTCCCCAAGTTCCTGCCTACTATCTCACAACTGTTATTGACTTTTTACTTTGATTATACACAATAAATATGGGAGCATTTGAGAGACTCGTGGATTTGGCTCCCTAATCCCTCTCGCTTTCTTTCCTTTTTCCACAGTCTTGAGAAATTCATTCCGTGTCGGTAAGACTTCCGCCAGCCAGAACCCACAGTTCCAGGTGAGAAGGATGCAGGCTTTATCCCTCCTACCCGAGGGAGAGAGAGGAGATAATTGAGATATGCTCCCCTGTGGTCCCTTCCTGCCCCAGGGCCACTCCAGTTCACCTGCAGCCTTCTGGCCTCTGCTCACAGGGCCTCTGTCCCAGGATTGACCGCAGCCTTTTATTCCCTTGTCAACATTCCCTGTGCCTTTCAGAGGTTGCTCTCTTCTCTGCAATTCAACCCTGGCAGATGTGATGGTGGTCAGCGTGCTGATGGGCAGTTACTTGGGGACTCCCAGGAGCCATGCTGATTCTCCTGAGTCATTCGGGGTTACAGAACTGTCAAGCACTGCAGGAAGCCCATTCACGTGAGTTCAACACAGCATTACATCACTTTCATTTTATTTTTGAATTTTCAGTGGAGAAATTATTTGTAGCACACTGTTCCAGATTTTAGGCCGCCTGCTTTCCTCACCACCATTTCCTTGTTGGCTCTGGTGCTTGTTTTAAGAACCAGGTTTCTTCTCTGGTCATTTGTAGCAGCTGGGCTTGCCGAATCCTTGATTTGCATTTGAAGCAGAATGCTTCTTCGTGACGTCAAACTGATTTTCCTTGTCATGTCTGAATATTTCTTGTACACTCAGCAACAGTTTCAAGTGAAATGCTCTTGTCCAATTTCGGTTAACTAATATTTGCTGATCTCCTGCTTTCATGCTGAGGGCAGTTTCTTCTTCCTGTAATAAATGTTAGCAATTTGCATTTACTATGGAAGGTACTAATCCGAGGTGCTTTTGTTCTTAACAGTTTTAATACAAATCACCCATTAAAATGTACAGCGGATTTTACTCTATGCCCAGAAATGTGCATCCCAGTCAATCTTAGAATATTTTCTTCCCCCCAACAGGAAACCCAGTACGCATAAGCAGACATTATCAACTTCCCCATCCTCCCCAAGCCCCAGGGAGCCACTCTTCTGTCTCTGTGGATTTGCCTGTGCTGAACATTTCATGCAAATCGAGTCACTTCATGTAAGTGGAACCGTCTATTTTGACTGACTTCTTTCACACTGAGTAACGTTTTCAATGTTTGTCCACGTTGTGGCCTGGGTCAGTACTCTATGCTTTGCTATTGCTGAATAATATTTCACTGTATGGCTGGGCCCCTTTATTTACCCATTCATCACGTGATAGACATTTGGGTTGTTTCTGTTTTTTGGCTCTGAAAATTAATGGCGAAAAGTAATGGTGAATATTCCTGTAGGAGTTTTTATGTTAACATTTGTTTTCAGTTCTCTTACTTGTGTGCCCAGGAAGCAGAATTGCTGGATCATTCAGAAGCCAAATGTTCAACTCTCTGAGGACGTGCCAGGATGTTTTCCAAAGTGGTCACGCTGTGTTACATCCTCACCAGCAATGGCTGCGGGCTCCGCTTCCTCTGTGTCCTCATTAGTGCTTGTTAATCTTTTTTTGATTTTAACCTATTGTAGTGAATGTGAAGTGGTTTCTCCTAGTTGTTTTGACTTGATTTCCTTTAGAGCTAATGTTATTGAACACCGTTTCATTGTGCTTATTGGCCATTTGTATATTTTCCTTGAAAAATATCTTTTCAGATTCTTTTTTCATTTTTTAATTGAGTTGCCTTTTTATTGTTGAGCTGTGGAATTTTTTTTTTTTGATACACAAATTCCTTATCAGATAAATGATTTGAAAAAATTTTCTCCTGAGTGTTGTTTTTTCACTTTCTGGATGGTGTTTTTTGAAGCAAAGTTTTAAAGTTTAATGAACTCCAATTTATCTCTGTTTTCATTTTTCCTTGTGCTTTTGGGGTAATATTTAATATCTGATGTATTTTATTAAAACTTGTATATATAAAATAACTTAATTCTTAGGACCGTTCTAGGAGATGGGTGCGGTTGTTGTCCCCAGTCTATGCATCGGAGACTGAGGTGCAGAGAATTTGACTGACATATTAGTGTCAAAGCTACCCAGTGCTGTGGGAATTCAGACCCTCATGTTTTTCCCTAGCATCTGAGCTCAACACCACCATGCTCCAATCTTTCCAGGAAACGTTAATGAAAAAATCTTTACTTTTTTGATTTCTTGTTAGATTTTTTTCTTATTGGGGACCTCAAATTCTCATTTTCTTTTCGGATATCAGTGTCGATTTATTTTAGGTCTCATGTAGGGAGAAGCATTGCTATCAGTTAACTTCTTTATTACTCACTCTCCAGTGATGATTGTTGCTAGTTGATCTAATCAAGTCATGCTTAAGTCTTTCCTGCTCATGACACTAACAGCAGAGTCATGACTTATAGAATGCTCAAAGAAGAAAGTACTTGATTGATTTTATTTTGCCAACCAATCAAACCAATCAAATAAAACCCTGGTGTTGACACAGACTATAAGCCCTCCAAAATAGGGTCACTGTCTTCATTGTGTTTCATTTGTTGGGTCACAGTGTCTGGATAGTGCCTTGCTGTCCAGCAGTTTTGTGAGGATACGGTGCTCGTGAATCATTGTAAGGACAGAATTTTGACAACAGACTGTGTTGTTCATTTCACGACGGGAAAGGTAATATAGAATTACTGTTCAGATCTGTTTTAAAATTAAGCTTTGAATTTTGAGAATAGTTCAAGAAGCCATACAAAGCTCTTTTTCACTAATTTTAGATCTATCTTAGACACATTATGTTTACATAGCAGAGTAACTTATCAAGTAGATTTGACAAAGGAGTGTTATATTGATTATTTGTTTTAGTTGAAATATTCTACCAGGGATAAAGTCATAAGTGCCCATAAATGAACAAATATATTTGTATTTAAATGCAACATGGGAGCAGACTACATATGTTTCTATATAATATATATGACTGTGTGTTTTAATCTTTCTGTCAGTGTTTTAATAGTTTTTCAGCAATTTTGTAACTTTAGAATTCTTCTAAAAAATTCACCCCCAATTCTAGTGCAGTTTGTACTGTGTATCCTGTCTTATGCATGGGATTCCACTGTCCCCTCAGTGAGGAATTTCCTCTCCTATTGTGTTAGGAGCAGAGTTAAAGGAACTGTGATTTCTAGGCCTTTGCTCTCCATGTGTTTGCAGTTGGCTCTCAGTCACGATTTTCCCTTTCCAGAGTTTTCATTGTTAAATTAGAATTTCTGAAAATAACTATTAATATGTTGCATTGGTCTCCCTAGAAACTTGACGTCTTTGTGCTTTTCAGTTTTCAATTTATGAAAAATGCAAATGCACTCTTGTTTTTAAGTTGTCCTTTTTCAATAGATATTTATCTCTTAATTGATAGAATAATTTTTTCCCAATGAATGAATCGGTGTGCATGTTTTAAAGGATAACTTACTTTTTATTTTTCTTATTGTAACAGTAATATTCATTGTAGAGAATTTAGTAAATAAGGATTAACACAGTAATAACTTCACAATGGCCTCTAATCTCACCTGGAGATACAGTTGTAAGGTTTGAAATTGAGAATTATAAGTCCTCTCAAATTTTTCTTTTTCAAGTACGTATAGGTTACTGAGATCCTCGAATTCCCATATGAATTGTAGCAGCAGATAGTCAGTTTCTGCAGAGGAGCCCGCTGGGATTGTGATCGAGACCACGTTGAATATACGGATCGCTCTGGGGAGCACTGCCATTCCAAGAGCACTTTCTTTTGATAGGGGAATGTGTGTGGAGTGTCTGTCCTGGTATTTAGGTCTTCTTTAACTTTTTTTTTCAACAATGCTTTGAGTTTACAGAGTATTATTTTACTTTAATTATCTTTGCCTTTATATTGAGGACAAGTGTGCAAGGTACTGGGATCAGAAGTGTATTTGAGCCCCGCAACTTGCTGCCACCATGGACGCTGCACTCTTGCTTCACCCGCTGTACAATCTTGCACAGAATACGACCTCAGTAACTCTCTCTTGAATGAATGATTATATGATTGTTGGATGATGCTTGAGAGTCCTTGTGATGATTTTTTTCCCCAGCCTTTCCCCAGTTCTTAACTATGCCCTTTCTCTTCCTAAACTCCAGCCTGGGTTTCAGCCTGCCTGTGGCATTGATTTTCCTTGTCTGTGGACTCTTCCTTTCACTGGTTCCCGATAATGTTACATGTGGGCTGTGGAAACTTGCTAGATGTCAAGAAAGAGCTAATCCATTGTAGGCCAGTATTTTTAGAGTTTGTTATTGTTTTATTGATTGAAATTAAATGAGGCTGCCCCCTGAGCCCTCCCATGAGCACTTTTGACCTTCCTACAGCTGATACTGCTCTAGTTGCTGCATGTGCCCTTTCCCCAGCCTTGATTTTGTAATTGAATAAGTCACCATCACTGGAGCCCTCTCTTTAAAAGATAAAGAGAACATTTGCTCCTTTTCCCTGTTTGGGGACTTCAATGAGATGAGATCCCAGATAAAGAATGGAGCCCCACCTCTTTCTGACCCCCGCTGTTTCCGTTCCTTTCTTCAGGGGAAAAGAGTACAATTCAACAGTATAAAGATTGATTGTGAGCTAATGAGATAGACAAGACAACCGATCATTTATTAAATAACCTTTCATGATAGAAACAAATGTATTATACACACAAACAGCACACAAAGCAGTGTAGTACCATGGTTACAATCGTGGGTCCGAGTTCGTGTCCTGCTCTGGAGAGACCAGTCCTGTGAGATGGAGAACTGGTAAGTCGGCTTAGCCTCTCCAGAACTGGTTTTCTGTCCTGCAGAGACGGGGCTCGCTAGGCGTCCCCCCCGTAGAGGTGCTGTGGGGTGTAAATGACGCGCGTGGGCAGCCTGAGCACAGCTGCTCATTCCTCGTAAGTGCAGGGTAGCATAGCTTTTGCGGTGATGGCTTTATGACCGCCCCATGTAGACTGTCAGTGCTCTGAAGGGATGCCTTGTGGTTTGGAGATGGGATTCTCACTTCTGTAAATACCCAAGTATAGTGTTATTGGGTCCTGCTGATTTCAGTCTATTCTTTAGAAAGTACATATTGTAGATATATTTTTCAAGCATGCGTGCTTTTTTTCTTTTACTATTAAAGTTCTACCCTCTCATCTCTTGGTGTTACTTTTCATGGAATCCAGGAAACAGTCCTAAGCTACCTGCCTCTTCACACTTTTCCGTGGTGGTTTCCTTCCCTGATTAGAAGAGGGTTTTGCATAGGAAATTTTATTTGTTCCCCTTTTCTTGGAGTCTCTCTCTCTGTCTGCCCATCTCTCACCTCTCAATCTGTCCATTTCTCAACCCACTGCTTCTTCTGACATGTTCCAAAACGCATTTCAGGTAGCTTACAGAAGAACAGATACCAAATAAACAGGTGAGAAAATGGGGCCCAGTTCAGACATTGAGGCTAGGAGGCGAGCCTGTGTGAGGGTTGCAGGCGTGAGACACATGCCTCTGCCATGTGACTTATAAGATCGACAGCAGCAGTGTGTTTCAAGCTCCCAGCAGACACAGGGAAGCAGGATTTGAGGGAGATGCTTACTGGCTGTGAAATAAATAAGTGACTTAGGAGAAGCCCAGCCTTTCCAGCTACTAAGGCTTAGGAGAATATTTTGAGTGTCTTCCAAAATCAGAGTATGGCATCTTTTCTTTTTTCAGAGTTCTATGTATAGTTGGTTACATTCTATACCTGGAAATTTCTCCAAAACTTCTGCCCACGTGAGTCCCATGGCTCGGGGATTGGGTGGTTCTGCTCATTGATGGGGGTTGGCCAGAAACAGAAAATGAGAGCCTCAAAGGGGCCTGGGATTTGTCAGTTATGTTTTGTCAGTGCTGTAGGGTTCAAGAAATGCTTTCACCGTTTCTCTCCATCTGAGGCGGCAGCGTAATCTCTTACCAGCATCAGGAGCTCAGGGCCACGGGATGGTGGGGGCTGACTGCACTGCCGTCAAGACAGCTGAGCTAGTCACTGCAGGTGTGGTTCTTTTACATACTGCAGTTCATGCTCTTTACTAGAATGTTTCAACAGGGAGTTAATTAACTGAGTTAATTAACATTTAATAAATATGATCTTTGTTGAAAAGACAGTTATAGGCAGAATATAAGCTGTGAAGTCTTTAAAAACGGTTTCATTACTGAAATTTCATTTGGGGAGATACACGGTTTATCTTATATATGGCTCTCTTTTAAAGTAACAAAGAAACAAGACAGAAAAGGCAGAGGATGATTTCTGTTCTTCCTCTCGGCTTGCAGGTGCCCTCACCCCCAGTAGCATCAATCAAGACACCAGCACTGACACTGGCCGTGCTCAGAACTGCCTCAGCCCTGAAGACACTGCTGACAAATAGAAGGGGGCCACGCCCTGTTACAGCAGGTGCTCTCACTTTGTGGGTCCTTATGTAACTGCGTGGTGTTAATCAGGATCGCCCGTCCTATATTGTGTGATGCTGCTGCTTTGTCTCCTAGTTACTTGTTTCTCTAAGTATTCTTGTATTATTCTCCAATGCATAGTACTACACACCTAAAAATGCTTTTTTTCAGATGAAAAAGAATGTGCATTTAAAATAATAACTCTGAAAAAGGGGGCAAAAAAGGCTATCCTTGTCCCGCTATTCAAAGATAATAATTAACACGTTAACGTATATTTTCATCAGTGTGGATCACCTCTGTCATAAAAAACCAGAGAGCACTCTGTGACTGTTTACTGTGTGGACACCTCCATTTTCCATTCGGCTTTTTATATGTTTTTCTACAATATTCTATCTCCTCTGGCATGATTTTTGATGACCAGTATAGCATTCTGTCTTGTGGAGGCATTGTCCATTTTACTTCGGGCTTAAATAAACTTTTAAATTCCAAGTATACTTAACTGAAATACTGAAAAGAGAACTGTGGTGGTAGAGGAAGGCCCTACCTCCCTTCCCCTTATTTCCGAAGAGTAAAAACTGTTGAAAATTTGATATATATGTTTCATGACCTTTATGCCTATGACATACATATATACACACATATGAGAATTCCATGTATACGTGTGTGTATATATGCTTTATTTAAAAATGAGACCATACTATATGTTTTTCTGCAGCTCGCTTTAATCACTCAGGTGTATATCATAGACGTCCTCCCACTCCAGACTCACACGGTCCTTTCAGATAGAGTGGAGGGGTCTCCTGATTTGCGGGTGTGGTCTCTTTCCCACGCACACCTTTGGTGAGAGAATGCTGTGGACAAGGCCCTGGACCACGGCGAAATGCCGGCTCCCTCATTGCTCGCAGCTCGTCGTGATTTAACGCATCATTGTCTTGATGGTGGACAGTTAAGTTTTCTCCATTTTCCACTGTCAGAAAGGATATTTGACTGGCATCCTTCTTGTACAGACATTCCTGTGATCTTTTATGAGTATTCCTTTAGTTAAGGCTTCTGGAAATTTAGTCCCTGGATGTGACATTTACATTCATCACAGACTCCATTCAAGTAACTCTAGAAATTCCTTCCATAGGGGAATGAAAAGATGCACAATTACTTATGTAACCAATTCTCTATTGCTGGATATGATTTCACTTCAGTTTTTCTTCCCACCATTGTAAACAGTGCTGTGTAAATGCCCTGATGGGTACATCTTTTTGGACTAAATTTGTTTTTTCCTAGAGGAAACGATTCGTAGAAGTGGTGTTGAGTCAGTGTGTACGTACGTTTTTCAGAGTTTACATATCCATTGACATGTCGTCCTCTGAAAATGTCGCTCATGGTTTCTTCTCCCACAGATGGACACTAGATAGAATATCTTTTAAAAATATTTGCCAATATGATGAGCAAAAGTGCTTTTTCATTGTTTTAGTTTGCATTTGATGACCAGTGAGGTATTGAGCATTTTTCACTCATTAGCCATTTGACTTTTTTAAAATGAATGATTCCTTTTATCCTTTGCACACATTTAAGTGGGGGAGCTTCTTGTTGGTTTGTGACAGCTCTTTGTATGTTATGAACATTAACTTCTTGTCTTCAACAACATGTATCACAGAGCTTTTTCTTGTCATTTCTTGCCTTTCATTTTGTTTAGGAGGATTTTAATTTTGGTAGTGTCTCAAAATATTCTTATGATAATAAATGTATTCCTTATGTGTTTTATCTTTGAAATTATTCTTAAAAATAATTTCTTATACTGGAATAAATCTCCTCTGTAGGTTTTTTTTAATCTCTAAGATGGAGATGATAATAGTACTTGTTAATGTAAGGGTAAGTTGAGTTAATAAGAACAAAGTGTTGTATTTGCTGTTATTAGTCCTTTTTTATATTTACATCACTGTCTGTAAATTATCTTGTGGTCCTTATGAGAGGAATAGTATTTATTCTTTCTAGGTGATTGTCTGATTGTCTCAGGACAATTACTGAAGTCATACTTTTCTCTTTGATTTGAAATCCCACCTTTACAAAATACTTATGTACACTAGAGTCTCTTTTTGAGCTCATGGTTCCCTTCTGTCAATCTGCCTTTCTTACTCCAGCACCATAACTTACATATTGTAAAAATTTATTTAATAATTGGCAGTCTGAATTTTTTTTCATTCTTTTCTTCCATCCCAAATTTTCTTGTCTGGTATTATGATTTTATTATTCCTGAAGAATTCCAAAATATTTTGTTCAAGTTAAAAAAAAATCAGATTGGAGTTGTCATGGGAGTTTTCAGTAAGTTTTGAATTATTCTGATGAGAACTTACATCTTTACAAAACTGCTTTCCTCCATGCAATTTGTTGATGTCTCTACATTCTCACCTCTTACTTTACCCCTCAGTACAGCCCTGAAGTTTCTCCATTTAGAACATGGGCATTATTTTTTAACTTATTCCAGATTATTGTTTATGTTTTTGTCAATTTTGTAAGTGAAAATTTTTTGCTATTATATTTTTAAACGCTTAAAACTGAAATTTAGAAAGGAAGATTCGGTTTGTAAATACTCACTTTGTAATTTGTCATTTAAAATTGTAAATATTAAGTAGTTGTTCCAGAATCCTTTCTTTTTTGTTTTTAAAAATTTGTGTCGAAGATTCTCAAAATGTTCATAGCTAAGTAATATAGGTGGGGAGACAGATGGAGAGAGGTAGTGTGGCTCATGTACAAACTGTGAGCAGTTTCATGGCTGCCTTTAGGCTGGAGAAACCACAGAAGAGCCCAGGTTAGACAAGGAATGGCTTTGTATGCACTTGAAAGCCAGCTTTCCTGCCTGTATGGTGAAGCCTGGTGGGCGTGGCAGGTAGATGATCAAGGTCTGATCAAGGTCATTTGCTGCACAGAGCGCTGTGTCTGTGAGAAATGGTGACCATTGCCATGGCAAATGCTTGGTGCCAGGAACAATGCAGGGGAGCTGGGGAGCCTGTGTTAAGGATTTTCCAGTCCTGGGAGTGGGAAGATAAGACTCTGCATTCAGATCTGAGTTTGAATTAATCCTCTTTAGTTTACTGGACCTCTGACTTTTGTCAAGTTATGCATCCTGTTTGAACTCCTGCTTTGTTGTCTCTCAAAACAGAAGAATTACAGCCTGCTGCTAGAGTGTTTGATCAGGGTAAATGATTTGTGTCTATAAGATGCCACGTACAGTCACAAGCTCAGTGAGCAATGAGCTGTCCCCTCTTCTCCTGCAACTCAGTGCTCGATAAGTCATCAGCAGAAAGCGAGTCCCTAATTTGTATGTGGTGCAAGGAAGAACAAAACTAACGTCTTGCCTTTCCCTGGCAGTATTCTTACTTCTTTGCTTCATGTACCTCTTTCCTCCTTCACTCTCCCCTTTCACCTCCTCCACCAAGAGCCCGAGACTCTCTCAGAACACTAGATTCAAATTATTTAAATGTTGGCTCATTCCCATGAAATGACAGTGACTTAAAAAAACTGTACACATCCCAGAATTCATTGTATTTGATTTACACACACACACACGTGCACACACACACACACACACATCAGGCTACCTCCCATTTACTGAGGGAGAAGGGCCACTTTTTCTGAGTTTTCATTTACTCAGCGTGAGAGCAGTCTCTTAAGCAGAATTTCACCTGGCTTCGTGCATGGTTTTTTAAATTGGATTTCTGCTTTTTGTCCATAAAAATATTCTCCTATTAGAAGACAGGAAGTGGAGACATAGATATTCTGCTGAGATATTGGTGTTATCATATTTGAGTTTTAATGGACATAAGGCGGCATAGAGTCATACATTATTATGGATGAGAATCCTTGATGATGTAACTTGGACAAGAATCTGGGTCTCCTGCCATCGTGTCCATGCGGGTGAAGAGGCAACTGGGTGGGGGATGGCAGGGAACCTTCTTGCTTGAGTTCCAGGTTCTTGTTAGTTTTCATTGCTCAGCTGCCTTTAGTTTATGTCCATGAGGCCTCTCATGGGAAGGTCACTATGTCCTGAGAGACTGAGTTACTAATCAGCAGAAAGCTCTGGACCCACTCATATTTTCCAGAGTTTTTCTGCTGACCTGCTGACACTTTATATAAATGAGACCTAACAAACTACTGGATATAAAATCCTTATTGTTATCATTTGCCCTCAAGTTCCATAGGAATGGGGTGCTGTCTCAGGCTGTCTAAGGCTAGATCTGAACAAAGATAGGGTGATAGGCTCCGCTGCTGGACCCTCCCCAGTCGAATGGGATTTCCACCTTAGTTTTTAGAATCAGGCAGATGAGTTCAAATCTTGTCTTTACCAGTTATTAGCTTTGTGACCTTGGGGAAATAACTACTTTTTTGGTTCCAATTTTCTTTATCTGTAAATAAGTTCAGTATTTATTTTAGGGTTTTTGTTTTAGAATTGAATGTGCTAATTCCCTAATTTATTCCTAAAATACTGATCACATGGTTCTATGCTGGTGCCTTAGTAGTTGATTGCTAAGGGACTCAACAGTGAGAATGGGGATGGGGCCCCCTGGATCATACAGCTTATATTCCAGGATATGCTTGTAAAAGACAAGATTGCAGTGGATTTTTAGTAAATGTCCATTCCTTTCCTAATCCCCATTGATTGTGTATATATCTTTATACTAATATATGAACAATTTTTTTTGCAGTTTAAATCTCTTTGTAGTATTTAAAGAATGTAACTATAACAAAAATACGTGAAATAAAATGACTTGACTTTTATTTTCCTTTCAATAAGCAAAACAAAATAAAATAGAAAAGAAAAGAAAAAGTATTGAAGGAGTAGAAATAATTTTATTTCCGTGGAATCAACTCCCTATGTTAGGTTTTTCCATTGTGTTGTTCAACATCATATAAAATTGACAGGTTGTGACTTCAGTGTTGATAGCTAGGTGAGTATAGTTTCTTTTTGTGGTTGTCTTTGATGAATTATTTGCACTAGATCATAAATGATGTGCATGTTACATATTGGAAACGAGGAAACATTGGAGACATACTACCTCCAATGCAGTCATTTTGTTACCGAGTCCAAACTCGTTCTGCTCGCCGCATGACAGGCCAATAAACTGGGAGATGAGGTGTTGGAGCAAGGAATAGTGACTTCACTTGCAATGCTGGCAGACCCAGAAGACGGCAGACTGATGTCCTGGAGAACTATCTTCCCCAAGTAAGAATTCAGTCTCCTTTTATACTAAAAAGGGGGGGGTTGTGGTTGGTTGTTGCATACTTCTTGCTTTATGAATTGTTTGTCCTTTGAATCCGCTGTTCTTGCAGCTGTCCATGTGGATCAAATCATGGTACCCCTGTAAAACCTCCAAAAAAACAAAGGCTATTCTCTATTATGCAACTTGCCATCTCTACAGAAGTGCAGATGAGCTAACATTTTTAAAGATCAGGGCCAGGAGAATAGGCTTTCCTGCAGATTTCAGGCTAAAGGCAACTTTCTTTTTCAAATGGTGCAGAGCTACCAAGTCTGAGCCTAGGAAACAGGGCACAGGTTTAAACTCAAAGGAACAGATTTAACATAGGGTAAAAACTGTTACATTTTATTACAATTCCGTTTCCAGCTTCATAGATAATATTAGTAAGAAATACGAGCAATTTTGTATTTTTGCTTCTTAATAACCGATAAGTGTACCAACTATATTTTGTGAGCAGGGATGCTGTGCAGGCATTGGGGTGACAGCAAACTCTTGTAGGGGGTGGCCGACCCTGCAACATCTCTGATGCCCCGTGAGTGTTGGTGAGGGTCCCCGTAGCCAGGGGCTCTCTTCAGGAACCAGCATATGGGCATTGACCTCTGGAGACCTCTTTTTCGGCTGCAGGAATTTTTTCAGATATTGAGATTGAAAAATCACTCCAGCTGGGAATAATTAGGGAAAAAAAAAAGAAAAGGAAAAGGGTTTGGAGTAGAGTAGAAGAGTAGGACTTAAGATCACGGAGCCTGAGTGCTTGGCAGCGGGGACTCGGGAGAGAGGGGAGCAGAGGTGGGGAGGGGCCTGGCTCCGGAACCAGCTCCTGTAATTGTCCCTGCACGCAAGCCACATAGCTTTAAATTGGCCTGGGCCACCTCTCTGGGCTGGATATCACCCTGGGCAGAACCGTGGTATCTGTAAAGTAAAATGACTTCACAACTATTGCACAGAGCTGCAGGTGTAAGAGAGCCTAAGCCTGTCTCAGAGTGCAGGGGACAAGCGGAAAGGAATGGCAAAATTTCCACTGACAATTGAAATTTTGTTAAATAGCCTGCTACAGTTGTTTGCATCACTTGAATGAATGCAGGCATATTTCTGTGGGCATTTATAGGTTCACTGAACCCCACCAGCCCCTCTTGCCCCCATCGGAGATGGGCTTTCTCAAGCACAGTGCCCCTCCTGCTTGGGTGGAAAACGCTGCTGGTCCTTGCCTGGGGCCGGGCTGCTGCAGGGCACTGAATCCCCGAGGCACGGCCTGTGAGACACGACAGGAACATCTCTGCTCTTGACTGGGTGCCTCCGTTTCCCCTGCAGTGTAAAAATGCCGATGACTGAGTTAGAAGCATGCTTCCAAGCTGTCCATGTCCTTGGCATCCAGAAGCGGAGCCTGGAAGCTTTCGAATTTATCCAGAATGCGGTTTACATTCACCTTCAGCAGGTGAGTGTATGTCCTTACACAAGTGGAGGAATTACTGCAGTTTTCCTGGAACTTTCTCATTACAAGTCCATTTGATTTTTCTGTGCTAGGATTCAGTATGGCCTGCTAAAAACTCTGGAGTGAGATCTTGAAACCCTGATGAAGAGCATTATTTATTTCACTTCTCTATATGATACTCTTTTACTTTTAAAATTCAGAATTTTTGGTTGTTTCAAAAATTTTTTGGGGGGGTTGGAGAATCATGTTTACTCTAACCATCTTTGCAACCTGTTGCTTTGTGCCTCTCACCTGTCTTCTGTCACTTGTGAGGCGGTTCCATTTGTGACCCTGTCCGGGTTGTTCATGTTATAAAACATAAAGCCTGTAAAAGTACAGTCCCTTTTCCTCCGAAGACATTCCACAAATACTCCTTTAACCTGGGTGTGGTTTTAAGAAGACAGAATCTTTAGAACATGTCCTTGCAGGTTGCTAGTGCAAAATCCCAAAATCAATAGTCTAGCTCAACATCTAAAATCTTTCTAATTTACCTTGGAATTGTATGGATAAGTGAAGCAGTTTGCTAAGAACTCAGACCAGGTTTAGAATACAGGTTGGTGTAGCTCAGCAGGTCCTCCCAAGCTGATGCTCTGCCAGAGGGCGGGGCCGAGGGGAGAGGGCGGGTCCTGCCCTCCCTGAGGTGACAATTTCATGGCAAAGACTTTCACCTGGTGAAGAACTTGGAGTTTCTTCTAAGAAGAGTGGGTCTTAAAAGAGTCCAAAAAGCGCGGGAGTGGCACAGTCCCATTTGTCTCAAGTAGGGGAGAGCGGCTGTGGGGCCACTTAGGAGACTCGTGAGTCCAGGTGGGCAGTGTTGGTGGCTTCCACTTGAGCGGTGGGACGGTCAGTGTTTAAAAGCGAACATATTGAAGGCATGTTTAGATGGTAAAAAGGAAAGGATGAAGGCTGGCTGTGAATGCAGGATGGAGTAAGGCCCAGGTTTCTGGGTGGATTAATGAGGTAAATGATGGTCCTTCTGTGCTCTGAGGAGGGAAAGCTGCAGAGGGAGTTCTGCGGAAAACTGATGAGTTCAGCTGTGGGTAAAGTGAAAGGTTGTTAGATGTGTGGTCTGGGAGCTCGGGTGAGAGCCAGTAGTGAGTAGGGGGAGGTGAGAGGGACTTTCAAATAATTTTGTATTGTGAACATACAAATAAGTATGAGTAATGACACATTTAACACCTCTATATTCTGGATTTAAAGCCCAGTAACATTTTGCTATACTGACTGCAGAGGTTCTTAATATTTTTTAATAGAAATAAGTAGAAACAAAATAGTGGAGTTAGTGAGCATCTTAGAGTAGATGTGTGTCCTTGTATGTATTTTTATACCTCATCTGTTTATAACCATAATCTACAAAAAGTTATCTTGCTTAGCATAAGAGTTAAACACAGGGACGTGACACACATTGTTGGGGGTTGAAGCTGATCTTCTCGGGCAAATTATGGACCCTCTCTTTGCCTTAGTTGCATCGTCTCTGACTGCCCCAGGGCCCCTCATCACAGCTGATTTCCTAGAGTAGATGTTGGGAGGGAGGCTGCTGAAGGGAGTAAGAGGTGGCAACTGCTAGGGATATTGAAGAGAGACAAAAACAGATTAAAGCCGATAAACTGAGTACAAATACCCTCTAAATAGAAGGAATCCCGCAGTGTTTTGAGCCGCTTATCATAAGGGAAAGAAAATCACTTGGATCCAAAGCTCTTGACCATATGAGTATTGTGGGTGGGAGGGTGTCATTATAAAAGTGTTGAGAAAAGGCCTCTTTGTTTTCCTTGACATTACCAGTAAGGATGGGGAGCAGAAGCGAAACCCTCTGCTTCACAGTTGAAGGTGCTGTTTTGTGCGAAACTGACCAAAGTTTGGAAACCAGTCATCAGCGATGCTGGCAAATGAAGAGGCTTCTGGATTGGGTGGGGCACTTGCTGTGACTTCCAGGTGAACTGCTGGCTGGGGGCTGTGTGGCGGGCAGTAGTTTTGCAGGGTAGCCCGGGCATAATCCCTAGCTCTGATGCTGCTGGTCTGATTAACAGACCTGGGCGCACACTGTCCTAATGGGGCAGCTCGGGATGTGGCCCTGCCGTGCTGAGAGCGAGAAGAGGGCTCCCCTGAGGAGGTGTTCCTGCAGAGACTGGAAACGTCCTCCTGCAGGGGAGGAAGAGCCTCTGAGCAGCGGGCCGGATGCACAGGCAAGACCAGCATGAGCACTGATGTTTCCGGGAGCCGGAAGTCATACAGTGGCCCAAACGGCCTTGTTCCTGAGAGACTGGAGGGAATAGATGCTGAAAAGGCAGGCTAGGGTCAGACCCTGTGGTGGGTTATGAGTGACAGGAGAGGATTGTTCAGGCAGGCATGAGACAACCCTGTGGGCGTCCCAGCTGGGGCGTCACGCCGAAGGGAAGAGCAGAGTTATAGACTTTGCCACTTATTAGCTGTGTGACTTTAAGCAATATCACCCCACCTCTCTCTATATATATCTTCATCTGTAAAGTGACACAGTGACAAGGTCGTGTCATCAGAAGTATTAGCTTAGCTCTGATCCTCTTTGTCGACTCCTGTCAGTGCTTCCCTGCAAGGTTCTGCAACGGCTGCTTTTACCCTGAGACGGGAGGGCATAGAGGGACACTGTAATACCCGAGGGAAGGAAGGGGTTGCTTTAAAAGCAGACATGTAACAGCCTGCAGCTGCAGACCTGCAGGCAGTTTGGTTGACGGTCCTTGAGAGGACTTTGGAGGCCTTAGGGTCGTCTTAAGTCTTGTTTCCCCTTGGGGACCGGATTTGCCTTTGGGGATTGATGTTGAAGATTTGAGCTTCTGCAAAATTGTTTTCAGAGATGTGTATATACGTAAAATATCATATAAAATAAAATGATTTATTTAACGTGTGCGAATTTGTAGCTGTTAGGAACAGCTCTGTTGGCCTGGTCTCCACGGAGGACACCAAGGGTCAGCAGAGCGTGCAGGAGGGCAGGCAGCCTGCAGTGCTTCTGCGGGGTGTTCTCCCCAGCAGGGTGCTCTGCTGAGTTGAGTCTTCTACGAGTTTTGTTGCCAGAGGAGCAGACAGCAAATTAATGAGTTCTAGAGGGATTGTATAATGACAGGAAGAAATAGGAACCCGGAGATTTTCCGGACTAAAACACGCTTTGGTTCCTGATTCAGTGTGTTCCATTACAGAATTGATGAGTTGTGTCTATTCTGGAACGTCATTGAAATAAACGTTCAGCCTATATGTTAAGGGCTTTGTTTTATTTGGCTGGAGGACTCGAGCCGGGATGACAGCCTCTCAGATCACTCTGAGGGACTGCTCCCAAGAGGTAGGGGAGGAGCTAGGATATATAGAAGCTTACAACAAAGACCAGGTAATTGGAACAATAAAATATTGCTTGTTATCTAAAGAAAACCAGATATCTCAAGTTCAAGTATTTACTGCTTTTCTATGTATGGTGAGAAGCAAACATTTGAGTCATTGAATTCATTCCTTTGGCAAGCCCCTGGCTATCTAGGGCCAGTATCCTGTCCTTTCTTACTCTGAGTCTGCTCAGAGGGCACCACTGTGAGTGGCTGAGAGGCCGGGCTGTAGGCATGTACTCGCTGGGGGTTGGCAGCAGCCGCTGATGACTCGGATTCAGCATTCTTTGTTTACTGTCATGGTTGCAGTATTTTCATGCACATTGTAGTGTTTTCATTCACAGTGCTCCCACTTGGTCCTAAATTTGACCAATATTTTGAGAGAAATTTCATGACCAATTTTGTCCCACGGTGCTAGGATGGCTCATTCCTAGTTCAGGTGAAGAATCTTCTAAGTTGCCATTCAAGGTGTAAGTTTTTTTTTGTCAGGCCCTGTTGATACTAAAAGTTCTCTGGATCACCTGTCTTACTAGTCTATTATGATACAGAAAGTGTTTACCCATCTTTGCTCATTCCCATAAATAGAATCACACTATAATATTTATTTTATTCAGGGTTATAAATTTTATCTGTTTCTTCAAGATGTTTAGCCATCATCCATCTTGTGGGCCTAGTTACACATTGGGAAATGTAACAGACAACAATTTTATAAAATAGAAAGGATATAAGTAATACAGCTAGTAACGTTAATAAAGTCACGAGTAAGAATTTAATAGTCGAGAAGTTGTATTTTTGGGTTAAAATTTTGCTTGTGTTTCTGAGTTTGATCCTATGAGAAAGTTCATATTTATGGTCAGGGTCAGAGCAGGTATTAATTGGCCAGTTGAAATCTCCCACCTTGTAAGATCAACAGTGGCCTAAACAGAACTATAAATTCTTTTTAGAATAACGTTTCTGAGGGCTATCTAATTAGAGCCTTGGAGTAGGGAAACCCACCAAGGTAACACAGAAGTACTAGACATAGGTAATTTATCATAAACTTAACAAGTGGAGTAGATCATAATCAAAGGTTGGAGTAATTATCAAAGTAATTGGTATACAGTCCTGGTCCGGTGTCTTGGGTCAGCTGTCTAGCTCAGATGTCGTCTTCTTCTCATCCTGGTCTGGTAGCTTTTTCTCCATTTGGGCATTGTTTTAAGGTGAGCAGCACTCGATAGGCCAGTGCACTGCAGGGGATGTTTCAGATAGGAAATGAATCGGAGACTCCGTTTCCTTCAGCTTTGGTGTGTATGGTCTGGTAAAGAGTACCTGAAAAAGGGTCCTTCCATTCAGGTTGGAGACAGTTCTTTAAGTCATGCCTGTTGCAGTATGTATAATCCCCTGGCTGCAGGTCATGGGGCATTGGAACTTTACCCAAGGATAGATTTCTGAGCTTCAGAAACAAACCTAGAGTATCCTTTTCATAATTCAATTAAACCGTACAGTAATGTGACATAACAGCAAGGAATAATCTGGGAAGTGTCTTAGTAAATATGGACCTCAATTAACAAAACTAGAATTTAATATCCACTAAAATATAATTTATTTTCTCTCTTAAGTTACCCTCAGTTTTCTCAAATATAGCCAAATCAAGATTAATTTTTTACAAGTTAAGTCTGATTATTTGATCATATAGGCTTTTTTAAATTGGCTGTGTTGGAAGTTTTAATACGGAGTCTCAGGGTAGAATGTTAAGGTTTGCTAAGGCCAAGAAAGACACATCAAGGCTTTTCATGGGTTTCTGCCTTACAGATTTAGGTAAATTCTTTTCTCTTTAAAATCCTTAAAATATCTTTATACTCCTATATCTGTTAGGAGATGATCTCCCTAATTTGTTTGATAGAGCCACTGGGAACCTAAGTGTTTTTAGTCTCTTGAGGGATCAGATAGAGAGAAAAGATAAGTGTTCCAAGTGTGATTACATAGGTATAATTTATCAAATTGCTGTGAACCATAACTAGCTTAAGGAGAAGAGATTCTTTACGTCTGGGAAACAGGTTAAAAGCCAGTAGTATTTCAAACAATATCAAAAATTATAACCATATTCAGCAGGTTAATCAGTCCCTTGTAACTAATTCTTTTAATGAGAGTTTTCATTAGAACTTTAAAATGTCTTACCCAGTTTAGTTCAGTGCTATAGTGTGAAATTTATTAGGAATCAGTAAATCTCCTTGAAGAGAAAGCATTTTGCAAAACCATCAGAAGAAAACAATTAACTGTCTATAAATGACAAAAATTTAAAAGCATGGTTAAACACCGTTACACTATAATCAATAAAGAAATCTGTTCACTATACCCATAATTATCACTGGTAACATTTCAGATATACCAGAATTTTAGGGAGTCCATATAATTTCTACAATATCTATATTAATAATATTGTCTCATTCAATATAACCTTAGAAGTTTTATGATTCATTTGACAATTCCATGTTATTTAAAATGCCAAATGAAACTTTATAGTTAAAAATCTCTCTTTGGGATGTTTCAGGGGCCTTCTGTAGCATCCCAAACTTAACTGGAGATTAAAAGAATTTTAATTAATTAAATTAATTTTTATTTAATTAATTAGAATTTTATATTTGGGGAGCTTTTTGAAAGATTTCAGAACACTTGATCAGATAAACATATAGATCACTGTAAAGTAGTACTAATTCATTAACAAGAAAATACGTCAAAAGTAAAGGCAGAACAGATCAGCTAAGTGGTATAAGAAGTTTTACAATCTGTTACTGAAGGAGGATTAACATTTTAAGAAAATTTTTTCCTCTTAACAGAGAGAAAAACAATTCTAATCTTGTACCAGCTTACTTCTAAGATTCATTTACGTTGCCCAATTTGTTTCTAAACTTAGCCAATTCTGACCATGTACAAAACTCTTCCCTCAGGGTTCCTTTTCCACAAGCCTTCCACAGCTTTCTATACTTATATTAGTGTGTCCCTTATTTTTCTTCTATTCAGAAGTAACCAGGTTCAGGAGAAAGTCACTATTTTTCATTAACAAAATATAATTCCATTCTTATATCTTCCTTTATGCATTTATATTACTTTCCTAGGATACTGAGATCATTCCCTTACTAATAGAGACTATTTCAGTGTGGCACCAACCATTTATTAATATTTCTATATACCTTTAGTTTCACTGTAAGAGGAAGTTAAATGTTAAGTAATTCGTATTTCAATGTTATTTTATCTGAAAATGGCATAGCTATTTAATAAAATCTTGTCATTTAACTTAATTTAGCACAACACTAGAATTTAAAGATACCAAACACTTAGAGATTATCTTAAACATACATTTTAAAAATATATTTTAAATATTTACCCAAAGCTCTCATCTCATTTGCATTTAATTTAATTAAAATTTTACCACAGCACATTACTTTTATTTTTTTTTGACAAATCTGCAACAGATATAACAGGATCTTATTTGACTTTCATTAAACCTAGGTACAGTAAAGGTATTATACATAATATTGATGACTTTAAAGATGTCTATATTAATTAGAACATACTTAAACTAAACAATATCAAATATTATCTTAATATTGAATATTTTCCATTTCACATGACTCTGAAAGTCAATTTGTTCAGTTGTTATTTTAAAAATACTTAATGTTTAAGCTCTTATATTTTTACGTCAATTAAGCAGAGCTCTATGACTTTGAATTTTTTTTCTTTAGCAGTAGAAATATCTCACTTCTATAATGTGTACACAGGCTTATAATCAGAAAAAAGCTAGAGATCTCATAGCTTCACTTTAAAACTTACTTATAAGATAGGTATAATAATAGTTGGAGTAAGCTGAATTTGCTTGCTCAAATCATTAAGGCTTACTATTTATGAAACAGACAGTTAAAATTTCTTCACAATGTCTGAAGGACCCTTCAGAGTTCTGAGTTCTAATATGCCAAAAATTTCTTGGCCTTAAGGTTTATTTCGTTGAGCTAATTAGACTCAGTCCTAGGTCACTGTTTGTTGTATTTATATTTCTGATGTGCAAGACAAAGACACTGTCTTCCAGGTCCCCAGAAAACTGCTCTCTCACCCAGGCCGTATTTTATCTCCTTAAATGGCATTTTTGTATCAGTGAGAAGAGCTGTAAACAAAGAATTCCATGTTTTAAAACTTTAAGGCTTACTTAAATATGTCTTCCAAAACTTGCATAAGGCATTTAGTAAGATCTCTTTTCCTTGTGTTATAAGTTAAACCCAGGGTAAACCTGTATTTGTTTATTAGCCACTCAAATTAGTTTTTAGTTTTACATTATATTGGACGGCTTATGTAACTATATTGGTTTATTTTAATTTGTTCAATTAATATTTTCAGAGGGACAGATATGTGCCTAGCCTTATAATACCAAGAAGGGGAAGTGTTTTTCCTCTTAAACATATGTATCCCACAACACAAGCAAAAGTTTTGTATAAAGACCACTTAAATATACCAATTTCACAAACTTTTATCTCAATTTTATTAAATCTTATACCTTTAATTTTTATATTTATTAAGTTTAATCAATAATTCTTATTTCTAGAAGGAGTGCCAGAAACCTTTTTTTGTGTGTGTGTGCATTGTATATAATTTTATAGAAGTCTCTAGGATGCCCAAGATTCAGCCAAAGAGCTTAGGCACTTCTCAGTTTTTAATGTCATTAATTGGTCTGTTATCCCAATTATTGATCAAGTATTTCAGTCTATATATACATATATTTCAAACTGTGGTAAGTAAAATGGGCTTGTTTGAACTTTAATCTTGGGGGGGAGTAGGTGAACTCTTTGGCCCTTTTTTTTTTAACTTTACGTTGTGTAGTATCAAAACCCTGTATGTAAATCCAAAAATGTCCATTTTATTTATTTGATTCAAAATAACCATATAAAAATATTTATCCTTTTGGGATAAGCCACTTATTTTTTTTTTCGACATTTTTACAATCATTTTTCCAGTTATTCAACCTAATTAACATTAATTATTCTAAGTTTTTATTAGCATATCTAGAAACATTTATCAGAAAGGAAAACACAAACGTAGCTTTTCAAACCAGTTTTATTTTTTTAACTAAGTTCTTAGGTTAACCATTAGATATATTTTTCTACATTTAAACTTGATTTTAATAGAAACCATAAAACAACTGTTTATAATGAGATCTCTTTAAACTTTCACCAATTAAAAAGTTTTTCCAAATTAAAAAATCCATCATATGGCCGTCAATTTATATACAAATATAATATATATATAGTGATTTTAAACCAATAAGATGAAGAGGCCCTTCCACATGAGAGTCGGGGTGGTGCCTAAATAAAATTCAAAGGTTTACTCTCCAAAAGCTAAAAGCCTTTGTGGTCCAGGCTGATGCAGCAAAGTTTAAGATGGCAAAATATCTGAAAATTGGTACAATCAAAGAATTGCTTAGAATCCCAATTTATTTGCGTGGCCACCATATGTACACAATACTTGAAACTTTTGTATGGTGGAGTCCAAGGTTTCCTTTAAAAAATAAACTAAACATACATATACATACATACACACACTTAAAACACCCAGAGAAAGATAAAACATTTACATTTCAAGGACACAGGAAGAGAAATCCAAGTTACCCCTAAAGGGGATTTTGTTTTTATAAGTTCAGAATGCCAAAAAATGTTTTTATCAGGCCTGGTTAGTTATTTTCAGAGTGAGTTTTTTTTTTTCTTATTCCCAATTAATGTTGTAAATTTTGTATGTACATAAACCTGGCTGGGGTAATAGTTGGAGACTGGCAATCTGTCATTTCTTTTTCTTTTCTTTTCTGTTCTTTATTTTTTTTTTTTGAAAGTTCTATTCCCCATTGTAAGGTTGGGTTCTCAGAATAAATTTGCTAGTAAGATTTCCCACAGGGACAACTCTGTGGCATGAAGTCTTTGTGTCTACCACTCCTGGAAGATTCTCTGTCACCCGAGAAAGCTGTTACCAGCCAGGAGGATGGTCCGAATTTTGGAGTTGAAAGTTTCCTCATAAGAGTTTTACTTTTATCCTGAAAAATTCAATGGAGGTAACCAAATTGAGGAAAATATTAGACCAGAGTCTTACCTAACCACTCAGTCCTGAACCCAGTGTCTTTCAACTTGGACTCACTCAGGATGTCTCCACTGGGTGAGTATTTTCCTCATATGTTTCCACCAGCCCCACTTTGGACATATCCTCAAGGTGGATATTTCCTGTTATCTTTCAACCAGGCCCCACTCAATATGTCTCCACTGGGTGGGTAATTCACCTCAGTTTCTTTCAACTGTAGGGCCACGTACCTGGATACACCGCCAGATAAAACTTAGTATCATCAACCAATATGTGAGGTCCGAGAACCTAGAGAGACTCACCCAAATTCATCTGGACTCCCCGAGGAGGTGGATGGGCACAAAGGGCCACTGCTGGTACCAAGGCTCCGGTTACTTGGAGAGTTCAGGTGGAGAGAAATCTGCTGTGGTGCTTCATGGTGTCCAAAACTGTTGACTGAAATACATGTGCAGCCTAAAAGTTAAGAGTTATGTTTCATTTGGCGGGAGGACTCGAGCCAGGATGACAGCCTGTCAGAACTCTCTGAGGGACTGCTCCCAAGAGGTTGAGGCAGAGCTAGGATATATAGGAGCTTTACAACAAAGACCAGGTTGTTGGAACAATAAAAGATTGCTTGTTATCTAAAGAAAGCCAGGTATCTCAAGTTCAAGAATTTAGTACTTTTGTATGTGTGAGAGGAAGCAAATATTTGGACTCACTGAATTCATTTTTTAGACAAGCACCTAGCTATCTCGGGCCAGTAGCCTGTCCTTTCTTATTCTGAGTCTGCTCAGATGACACCATTGTGAGTTGCTGTAGCAGCTGAGCTGCAGGCCTGTCCTAGCTGGGGGGTGGCGGCAGCCTTTAATGACTTGGTTTCAGTATTCTTTGTTTACTGTCATGGTTGCAGTATTCTCATTCACATTGTAGTATTTTCGTTCACAGACTGATTATGGATAATCTGCAACCTTGGAAAGCAACCGAGATGGAATTACTGCAGGTACCTTCTGCTTTAATAAGCCGTGTGCAAACATAAACAGGGAGGAAGCATACACTTGGATTTGGAGGTGTAGGAAAGGGATCCTGCACATTGCAGGAGAACGCAATGCAGAATTCCTTAAGTCCACCTTTCTTTACTGTAGTGGTTTCTGAGAACAGTTTATGGTAATTAACCAACATTGACAAACTGCACAAATTGCATTTAAGAGCTGGCCGGCTGAAACTTGTGTATTGGAGAGGTGGAATTCAAAGGCAAGTGGTCAGGTGGATTGGAGAGAGATGGAGCCAAGGCCTGGGCCCAGATTCCGGTTTAAATTGCCATTTCTTCACCATAGGGCCTTGGAATAGAATTCAAAATCTCTTAACCTGTTGGTGAATCTGTGAAATGAGCATAATATTCGTTTCACCCTGGGATTGTTGTAAGATCTAAAGAGTATTATAGCACACATGAAGCACTTAACCCACTGGCACTTAGCAGTGTTCACTGTGTGGGGCCGCCCCGCTTAGCATGTGTCAGAGCCGTAAAGGCAGCATTTGTCTGTTGAGGATGCACTTGCAGCCCCTTGGCTAGGTTATGAATTTGGTGATTTCCTATAATCCTTGTAATTCTATGTGCCATGGACAGTTATTTTCATGGACAGATGAGGAATCTCATGGTAAAAAGACTGTATAATTTGCCCAAAATCAGACCATAATTTTGGGTGCAGAGGCCTCGGTTCAGCATGGGCCCCTGGGCCTTCTGCCCTCTCTGTTCAGCACCAGAGCCAGATATGGAGTCGGCTGTTTCCCTGCCCAGAATATCCGGCAGGCCGCAAGACACATCTGGCCCTGTGCTGCTTGAGCAAAAACTCCGAAGGAGAGACAGTTACAAAAGGGATAAACATAAAAACAGACGACAGCAAATTGTGATCAGCTCTGAGAAGGAAAGGAACATGTCTCGCCGTGCAGAGCTGGGAGCTTTCCCGTCTGGGCTGCTCTGGGGGTGTTCATCTCAGCTAAACAAGTTCTGCTGCTGCACCAAGGCAGGAAGGCAGGGCGCGTGTGGCCAGGTAGACAGGGCCTCGTTGATCTTACTCATTCCCCATTAAGCGACAGTTGTCTCGGGCACTTAACTAATAAACAGATGTTGGCCATAATCATCACGCACTTTGCTTGGTAGTTTTATTGGCCCCAGCATTGAGATGAGGTCATTGAAGCTGGGGAGTTTGCTGCATGCCCGTGATTACCTTGCAAATACCCCAACTGTTCTTTCAATCTAGACTGGTGTGGCTGTCATGTCCCAGCCCTGTGAATGGCATCGTGTAGCTTCTCCCAAGTGGCCCAAATGACTGACATTGATATGCTTAATTCGTTGGAAATAGTATGTGACAATAATAGAAAAAGGTAGTAAGAAATTGTTTGGAAAACTGGAAAAAACCTTTTCTTCCCCAGCTGGGGGAGCGTAACCTGTATCACTCACCCTACTCACTGCCTGTCACCTCCTCCCCGCCGACTCCGTGTTCATAAGCCACACTGAGTCTTGGGAGAACATTTTGCCTCATGACACTTTTGACTAGGACCTGCAACTTCTTTGTCCCTGGTTAACTCTCTCTTCAAAGCCATTCAACTTTTTGCAGGCTCCTCCACTCAGATGTAAGAATAGCCTCTTTAAACTTCTTGATGCAGCTCCTTAATGAAGATCTTGTGATGGAAACCTAGCCAAAACTGGGATGTATGCATATAGTGACTGCAAACTCAGCACTTTGTTAGTTCAGAATCAGAGGGGTGAGTGACTCAGGAAATGCTTTTTTAAGGTAACAAGGGGAAAGTGAAAGGACGCTTGCTGTGTGAGAAAGAAACATCTCAATCACAGCCAGTAAGGCACCTGTGTTCAGGATGGGGCGTGGCGAGTGCAGAGTTCTCACAAAGAAAATAGTGGTGTGATGGGAGCGAGGACAGTTGGGTACTTTATTGGGGAGGAAAAAAAGTGGGCTGAACATTTCCTTGTTGAACAAGAGGATTGTGACATGATGTGCTTGTATTTTGGAGAGAAGGGTTTTGTGGGGAGAAGCCTAGGAGTACGCTGTATGTCTGGGGAGTCAGCACAACAGAGAAACACAGAGAACCGGGCAGACCCCAAGACCCATGCTGGGGGAGAGACTGCCCACCAATTGGAGCCCTGGAGGCTGCTTCTGTCCCTTAGCTGTGGCCTCAGACCTCCCTTCACAGCCCAGTCCTGTTGATACAAGAATAAAACACGTTGGGCATGAGAAGGGCTGTGTCCCAGGCTTTCATTGAGCCCCTGGGATGTGCCCCACCAGATTTTGTTCCTTAACTTCATGCAGTAAAGAATTCAAGAGCAAGCCAGTGTTGAGTAAAGGTAGATTTATTCAGAGAGATACATTGATAGGCAAGAGAAACTTCACGAGGTGTGGGGGTTTGATGCTCATATTAGAAGTAGGTACACACTCCACACATTGTGGGCCTTCCCCAAAGAGGGAGAGAGAGTGGTGACCGCGAGGTGGCGCTGTGTTGCTTGTTTTCTTGGGCTTGGTGGTTTCATATGCTAATAAGTAGAAGGACCAGCCTTAGGGCAAGGGGCTAGGATTCCCAGGGAGTTGGCCATTTCCCACCCTTTGACCTTTTGTGGCTAGCATTGGGACTGCCATGTTGCCTGGGGCATGTTATTCACCAAGTTACTATTACAATGGATGTTTACTGAAGCTCAAGATCTGCTAGAAGTTAAATCTCTTCATCCTGAGCCTCAAGGCCTATTGGGGTTTGAATCCTTTAACATTTTGATGTTAATTGCTGTGGCCTTCCTTGAATGGCTGTGCTCTTCCCCCTTCCATCCTGTCTCACTGTGATGACACAGAGACAGCAAAGGTCGGGCCCTACCTGTGCTCCTGCATTTAAAGGTGGGAGGTGTGAGGTGGGCTTATGATGACCCTGAATGGTAAGAAAAATGTTTCAGATTTTCCTACGTGAGACATGGGGACCTGACAGCAACCTCCGCAGATTTATCTCACGGGCATTATCGCTTGTGTTGTTATAGAAACAACAGGCAAGCCAAGAAACAAGTATAACTCACAAGGTTGTAGTACTGAGATTTATTTCGCTGGCACGCTCAGAGGGGCTTCATTTCCAAAGCTCTGAGCACCTCCAAGACGTGCACATGAGGTTTTATAGGGTTAATTACAAGTATGGGGCTATTAGCCAATAAGGCTCAAACAACAAAAAGCAAGGAATCAGTACACTGAAGCTTATCAATTTGGAACAGATCCCGTTACTGACAATTGTTGTCCTTGGATTTACGTGTTAGCTTATTAGCCCATTAAACTGACACTAAACTTCAGATTTACCAGGTAGCCCAGCAAAACTTAGATCAGTAAACCGACACTTATCACACTTAGATTTGTGACTTGGCTTGTTAGGCCAGCTGGGGTTTTCCTTCACAGTGTCACTTATATTTTTTATTTTTCTTTTTATCTTTTTTTAAGTATTTAACCCAAATTTAATATCAGGGTTCTTTGGGAAAGAAATTTCTCTTTATCTTTTCTTTGGGGTTCTTTTGGGGGGGAGGTAATTAGATGTATTTATCTGTTAGTGGAGGCCCTGGGGCTTGAACCCAGGACCCCGTGCACGCTAAGCACATGCTCTACCACCCGCCCCTTCATCATTTTCTTTTTGCTTTAGCTGCCAAGAATCTTACAGCTGAATTTGTAGTCGGCCTTTAACACTTGCCCTGACTTCATGGAATCCATTTTTATGAGTTTATCTCCCCCTGGTTTAATTTAAGTATTGAATCTCCATTTTCTCTTCACTCTCCGTTTTGCATTTTTGTTGTTATGGTTGTTAAGCTGTGTTTAACAGAATTGTTTAAATTCTCTTTTAGCAAGAGGCTGAATGTAAATAAATATGTAAGCAAACAGCACAATTAAATGCTTTTATACATTCTGAGCTGTTTAGTAGTAACTTAAAAACCGAATTGAATATTAAAGTGATAGCATTTTAAAAATATTTTTTAATTTTTCATAAAAATATAGCTGATTTAAAATATGATATTAGTTTCAGGTGTACAATAGATGCTCCATTTATAGTTACTGTAAAACATTGTCTGTATTCCCTGTGTTGTAAGATACATCCCTCTAGCGTGTTTACATTACATGTTGCAGTTTGTATAAGAAAGTTGGGTAACGCAGAGTCTGGAACGTGGCTGTGTATGACTCAGGTTCACGCTCACCCTGCCTGTCAGAGCTCAGGCCTTCACTCCTTTCTGCAGGGGAGCGAGTGGAGGCAGCTCTCATCAGCGCTGTCACCACCCTCTGAGTGGCAGTGACAGCAGTGACTGTGTGTGGACGTGCAAATTGTTTTTCCAAGAGCTTTATATGCGTTTCTGCATTTAATAATTAAAGCCCTCCTGTGAGGAAGCGTTTTAAGTTTTTAATGCATAATACATTTTATTTTGATATTGATAGATTTCAAACCTCTGGAAAATTTACAGGAGTAGTACAATAAACGCTTAGATACAGTTCACTTTAAAGGGCACTATTTGGCTTTCTGTGTCTGGCTTATTTTAGCATAAAGTTTCAAGGTTCATCCATAATTGTAGCCTGAATCAGTACTTTATTCTTTTTGCTTGATAATATCCTTTTCCTTTGTTTTCGTTTTTGGTCTATTTAAAAATATTTTCATTGAAGTCTTGTTAGTTTATAATTTTGTGTTAGTTTCTTGTGTACAGCACAACACTTCAGCTAAATAGGAACCTACCTGTATTCATTTTCATCCTCTTTTTAAACATAAGTTACTATAAGATATTAAATATATTCTCCTGTGCTATACAGTATAAACTTGCTGTTTATTCTTTACATACTCAGTATCTGCAAATCTTGAACTCCCAGTTTATTCCTTCCCACACCCTCTCCCCACTGGTAACCATAGTTTGGTTTCTATGTCTCTGTGTCTGTTTCTGTTCTGTAGATAAGTTTATTTTTTTGTTTCTTTCTATTTTTTTTTTTTTTAGAGTCCACATGTGAGCAATCTCATATGGTATTTTCCTTTCTCTTTCTGGCTTACTTCACTTAGAATGACATTCTCCAGGTCCATTGATGTTGCTGCCAATGTCATTATTTTATTATTATTTTATGGCTGAATAGTAGTCTATTGGACAAATATGCTACAACCTCTTTATCCAGTCATCTCTCAGTGGACATTTCGGTTGCTTCCATGTCTTGATATTGTAAATAGTGCTGCTGTGTACATTGGGGTGTAGGTGTCTTTTTCAATTAGGGTTCCTTCTGGATATATGCCCAGGAGTGGGATTGCTGGGTCATCTGGGAGGTCAATTTTATGTCTTTAGAGGAACATCTATACACTTTTCCACAATGGCTCCACCAAACTGTATCCCCACCACAGTGCAGGTGTGTTCCCAATTGTCCGCAGCCTCTCCAGTATTTATTGTCTGTGAACTTCTCAATGATGGCTATTCTGACTGGTGAGAGGTGATATTTGATTGCAGTTTTGATTTGCATTTCTCTGATAATGATATTGAACATTTTTTCATGTGCCTACTGGCCATTTGTGCGTCTTCATTGGAGAAATGTTTCTTTAGGACTTCTGCCATTTTTTGAATTGAATTGTTTGTTTTTCTTTCTATTAAGTGTAAAAGCTGTTTACATATTCTGGGAATTAAGCCCCTAGCAGTTTCATTTATTGCAAATATTTTCTCCCATTCCATAGGTTGGGTGTCTTTTTGTTTTGCTTACTGTTTCCTTAGCTGTGCAAAAGTTTGTAAGTTTAATTAGATCCCTCTTGTATATTTTTGGTTGTTTTTCTATTGCTTGAGTAGACTGCTCTAGGAAAACATTGCTGAGATGTATGTCACATGTTTTGCCTATGGTTGCTTCTAAGAGGTTTATAGTGTCTTGTCTATATGTTTAATTCTTTAACACATTTTGAATTCATTTTTGTGTATGCTGTGAGGGAGTAGTCTAACTTCATTGATTTACATGCAGCTGTGCAGTTTTCCCTGCACCATTTGCTGAAGAGGCTGTCTTTACTCCATTGTATGTTCTCACCTCCTTTGTCAAAGTTTCAATGACCAAAAGTTTGTGGGCCTATTCTTGGTAAATGTGTTTATCCGTTCATTGATGGATGGATATTGTTAGTAACTTTTGGCTACTCTGAATGATACTGCTATGAATATTGATGTGAAATTTTTATGAGAATATGTTTTCATTCTGTTGGCTGTACAGTTGGCCCTCCATATCTGTAGTTTCCACTACATGGATCCAGATGGCTGATTGTAAAGGGACTCGAACATCCTTGGATTATGGTATCCAGGGTGTGGGGTTCCTGAAACCAACCCCCCAAGGGTATTGAGGGATGACTCTACATATAGGAGTGGAATTGCTGAGCCATATAACTCTAAGCTTTTGAGGAAATACCAGGCTTCTCCAAAGAAGTTGCACAATTGTCCCTTTCCCCTGGCCGCATATGAGGTTTCTCTGCCTCCTGAACGACATTTGTTATTGTCCGTGATTTGGTAATAACCATCCTAGTGGGTGCAAAATGAGATCTCATTTTGATTTTGGTTTGTCTAGTGATGTTGAGCATCTTTTCATATGCTTATTGGCCATTTGTATATGTATCTAAATTCGTGGTAAATTTAAAAATTGGGTCTGTTTTATTGTATTGTTCAGTTGTAAGAATTCGTTATATATCCTGGATGCTACTCTCTTATTAGATACATGTTTTGCAAAATTGTTCTTCTATTCTGCACATTGTCTTTCACTATATTTTTTTAAACATTAAAACAATTTCTTTACAGGGGAGGTAGTTAGATGTACTGATTTATTTTATTTTTCTTGCTAAGCAAGCACTCTCTGACTTGAGATACCCATTTCCCCTGTCATTTCACTTTCTTGATGATGTCCTTTGTAAGAAAAGGGTTTTAATTTTGATGAAGTCCAGTTTATCTGCTTCTTTCTTCTATCACTTGTGCTCTTTGTATTGTATCCAGGAAACCAAAGCCTATCCTAGGACCACAAAGATTTATACTGTGTCTTCTTTTAGAAAGTTTATAGGTTTAATTTTTACATTTCTGTCTGTGATCTACTTTGTTTTAATTTTTATTTGTTATATAAAATATGGGTGTTCAGATTCCAGATTGATTCTTTTGCCTGCAGACACCCAGCTGTCCCTGCACAATTTGTTGAATAGACTATTCTTTCAATGGGGTGTTTTTGGCCCCCTAGTGGAAAACTGTCTGTAAATGTAAGTTTTTCCCCGTGGGTTTTTATTGTGTCTCATAGATTTATTTATCCAAACTTATGCCAGCAACATACTGACTTATTACTATAGCATTTTAGTACCTTTTAAAGTGAGTCCTCCAACTTTACTCTTCTTTTGCAAGGTTGTTTTGGCTATCCTGGGCCCCTTGCACGTCCATATTAATTTTGGGATCAGTTTTTCAATTTTTGCAAAGAAGTCAGCTGGAATTTTGATAGGGATTCCACTGTATATGTAGATCATTTTGAGGAGTCTTAATATTTTTAATAATACTGTCTATCATTCCATGGAAATGGGATGTCTTCCATATATGTAGATCTTTTAAAATTTATTTTGGTGATACTTCAAAAAGTTCAATGTACAAATCTTGTAAATTTTTGTTAAATGTATCTCTCATTTTATTTTTAATGCTGCTGTAATTGGAAATGCTGAGTTTCTTATGGGTGGGACTATATATCAATCTTCTTATTTCTAGAATTCCTTAACAGCAATTACCCTAGTTATATATTTGCTACTTAAATCTATCCACAATTCCCCACCCCGTGTTATAAGAAACCAAGACCCAAGTTAAGCTACCTGAACACCTATGTGGAAATGTGAAATGAGACCCTTGGGTGGGGCTTTGTGCAGATGATACTGGAGCTTATTCAGGATGGCTTCATCGTAATTTCTTTTAAACAACCCTTTCGGTGTATTTAGTCAGATACATTAAGAACATGCCCTTTTGATGTGCGGAGTAGCTAAGACTATGATTTTCAAATAATTTCTAATGAGAGTGTTGTTCTTGAAACCTAATTTGCATCAATCTTTGAAGATTTATGTTTCAGGGGCTTTGACTAAAGAACACCTGTCTTTAATCAATAACGACAACTAAATGCTCAAGCAACATGTAAGAGCTTGAGCAAACTGCCCCTACCCCATAGTGCTGGGTGCCTGCAGCTGCAACTGGAGTCAGCGCTTACCTATCCCAGTACGCTTGTGTTGATCTGCTCAAAGTGGTTCGTCCAACAGTTTGTCAGTAGTCTGTTGGACAAAGTCATTAAAAATTGATTGAAGGTTGCTGGAATGCAATATAATCTTATTAATATTAATTAAGCACATATTGAGTGCTTATTGTATGATGGAATTGTCCCTCAGCCTCACATGAATATTATTTCTCTTGAAACCTCACATATTTCCTTGTTAATCTCACTTTACAGATAAGGAGACAGACAATTAGGTCTTCTCACTTTTGGGGGAGCTCATTATCAATGATGGGAAGTTATAAGGAAAAAGATATTGATTCATCATGAGAAAACATTTTTCTGAGGGTCAGCAAAGAAGAAGATGAACACTGAAGAAGGTGATCATTGTTCAAGTGAGACAAGCCCTGGGTTGTGCGGAGTCAGCATCCCTGTCCTAGAGAAGGCACGTGTAGAGCTGCGTACTGGGTGAGGCGGCGCGGCCGCGCAGGGAACGCGGATGCTGGGCCGTTGGGCTGTGCTCAGGCCCGGTGGGGCTTTCTCCTAAGGGCAGTGGACCATCATTGACAGATTTTATGTTGGAGAGTGGGGTGCTCTCGTAGTTCACTTTTGTCTTGTAGAATGCTTGGAAACATTTAGAAGGCTTGGCAGGAGGTGATGTGATGAGTCAGAGTAGGGTGGCTGCGAGGTGTAGCAGTGTTCAATTTTCAAGTTGTTTTCAGGCCCAGGCTTGTGGCTCAGTAGCCGTGTCAGTTTGAATGACGCACTCAAGGAAGTGAAACAATTTATCTAATCAATTGAAGCAGTGATGTACCCAATTCCCAGGACTGTTGTGGAGATCCAGTGAGATAACATTTGCAGTGTACAGCATGGTCCCAGCACAGAGTCAGTGCTGAGTGAGTGACAGTGAGTATCTGGTAGGTCAGGTGTGGGTGGTGGGACTCGGTGTCTGAGGATATCTGGGCCCTGAAGGAGGGGTCCATTCACATCTGTGAGTGATGGGTCTGAGTTGGGAGAGGCACGGAGAACTTAGCCCCGGACCAGAGGCCCTGGGCAGGACGGCTATTGGAGGAGCACCGTGAAGTCAGCTCTTTGCAGGTGGAGTTGGAGGTGCCCTTGTGACATCTAAGTGCAGTGTCACGAGCTGAAAGAGGAGGTCTGGGCCAAGGCTGTGCATTTTCGAATAATGTCAACTCCTGAGGACACCGAAGTATTGATCACTGAACGGAAGTCATACTTTATAGGACAAATGAATAGTAGTATCACCTCTGTCATCAAAGCTCACGTCTATTTATTCATCACTCAGTTTGCTAATTGGGTACTTACAGAGCTCACTTCACCGTCCTCCCGTGGGCTCAGGCTCCACAGAAAAGAGCTGGTGTGTCTTCCTCTTTTCCAGAAGAAGACACATTTAGCTTGTAGCCTTCTGTACCTCGCCAGACTTAGGATATTAGTTTGTTGGTTTAATTGTATTTTCTGTTGGCCATGTCCTGACAGGAGAGAAATTTTACCTCATGGTCATGTTTCAATTAGCTGTTACTGAGAATTGCTGATCTGATACATAGTGTATGTATTATATTAACTTTGTAGAGTAGTTATCATTTTTCTGTCTTTGCCCTTTAATTTTGATTGCCCCTTCAGTGTTCTATCCTTTTTGGGGCCTTATTTTTTTTTAATTAAAAAATGTCTGTTAACAGTTAAGAAAACAAAAACAAAGAAAAAATGCACATGGGAGCTAAATTTAGAAAATGTCTAGTGTGTTTTCTATCTCGGCAATGGAGGGTTCTAGAAACTCGTGAAAACTTTCATTACACAAGTTCCTTAAAATGCTGATTAAGAAATAAAACCTTCCTTCCTCATCTTTCAAGCTGCACAACAAATTGTCAAGAAAGTGAGGGGAAATTCTCAGAAGCCAAGACAAATTAGAAAGCAGGGTTTCTGGGAGATATGCGAGCCTTAGAATCCCTGGGGTGCTGGTTCGATCCTGAACTGATTTTCAGTTGCCTTGACAGGAGGGCAGGATGTGAGCCCCAGGCCTCTGACACTAGGAGTTGGATGGGGGATCATATTATGGGCCAAGCCCATCCTGAGGATCTTGGTTTACTAAAGGGTGAAATAGGAAAAAAAAAATTCCTCAAGGCAAGAAAATAAGGAAAGTCAATTTTGTTGGAAGAGGGGAAAAATAACAAATCCAAAGTAAGGATATAGTTTAAAGTTGTTCTGGCATGAGAGTGACCACAAACACCTGGCAGAAAAGCACAGCTACTCCTTGATTGATAAGTTGTGTTTTGAATGAATCAGTGAACAGCCATTCTGAAAAAGGCCTCCAGAGTCTTGTGGATCAAGATACTGGACAGCAAACACCTCCCTTCCAAGGTCTCATTCAAATAACCAGAAAGGTTTTAAAGGAAAGAAGCCATGATCATAGTCCTATTTATTAACATTTCTATATGCTACGAATTCAGAGGTGACTATGTAGTTGTCTCCTCTATTATGGACCTTACTTTCTCTTTGGGGAGACAAAATGACATAGTTGGTAATCTTGGTGGAGGGAGGTGTTAGTCTGTTGCACTTAGCCAGGAGAGGAGATTAAGAAAACAGTGAAGGGTGGGTGAAATTTTTAGCTGAGGACAGTCTTGTTCACTTGGCTTTTAATTGCAGGCTCAATGAGCTGTCACTGGAGGGACTAGATCTTACAGAGGATGGACTTAGCTCAGGCCTCATTGGAATGGACAAATGAACCTGGAGAAAGACAGTCAAATCTGTGCAGACATTAAAGTTCACTTGAACGTGCTGCATCCCTGAGCCAAAGATAGGACAAATATGCAGCAATTCTTGAGGACAGAAGAGTGGTTTTTAAGGTTCTCCAAGAATGAATCCCATGGAACCGAGAAGGCCAGTTGTCAAACTGAGACTTTGTTCTTTGGACGGTGTACCCAGCAAGGGTATTGGCCTTTAATATGTTTCCATTTGTCTTTAATACTTGTCTGTTGATGAGGACATGGGCACAAATGTTTGACACCTTGTCGAGGCGATTTTGGATACCTGCCTAGAAGCACGGGCACAGTTGCGGCTGCTTCATACATCTTGCAGCCCGTCCCTTTCCCCTGCTCCGTGATCACGGCAGAGTGGTTCCTTGTTGACCTGTCCGTTTCCTCTGTGACATCATAACCCATGAAAAGACCGGAGCATATTAACTTGGCTTTGTTAAAGTCAAAGAAACAGATCAAATATGGAGTCAGATTTGTTCTTTCCTATTTCAGTAGTACCATGGAGATGGCAGTTTGGGCAGCTTTTTGTAGTGTCCTGGAGGCTTTCTCTCTCAGCTTCTGGGCGCCTCTATTGAAAACCCTTCATTGCTGTCTGGCCGGCTGGTAATGCACACTGCCTGTTTTGCCCTGAAGATGTGTTCTGTTTATAAACTCATCTCTACTCCTTGGAAAACAACTCAAGAAAAACTCAGTTGGTTTTCCACCAGCCATGGGCAGGGGTGAGGTATACCATGTTATTATTTCATAAAATAATAGTAATAATAGAAATACTAATAGTACTAGAAATAATAATAGTATTATAATAATAATAATAATAATATAAAAGAAGTCTTAAAACAGGACTGAGCACACTTGAGAGAGTCAATAAATGCTTTCTGGCTTAAATCAAAAGTGATGACTTAGTGATTCCATGGCTGCTGTATTTGCTAAGCTAGTTACTCCTTTGCTCCATTACACATTATTTTAACTGAAAAAGAAATGCTAGCAAATGGTTAAAAAAAAAAACTCAGACAGAGCACAAAAATACACAAGTGAAAGAAGTTTTCCCTCATCCTCTGTTCTTTCAGCCCTGTCTGGAGATGCCACTGTTTACTATCTTTTGGGTGCTTTTCCAGATATGCTTTGCACATTCCCACCTATGTATGTAAATTCCTTTAAAATTTTAGTTATTTTTAACTTAAAGAGATTTAAATCCTCAAGTGGCTTCTGCCCGGGTAATAGAACAGAACAAATCTGACTCCATATTAGATCTGTTCCTTTGAATTTAACCCTATGCTCTGTCTCCTAGGCTTCATCTTGCTTGTAAAAAATTGTTGCCTAGAGCCTGAAATACACAGGAGAGCTTATTCTGAAGCTCTGACCTTTAAGGATATTTAACACTTTTTCATTCATTAAAAGATAGCAAATTGCAGAATAGAAAATAACGTTTGTTTTGTTGGAGATTTACAGGGATCTGACCCACGCAGATAGCTGTAAGAACAAATGATTCTAACAAGAAGGAATTCCTACACTAAGAAGTTTGCAACAACCAAGCGCGTAGGAAAGGAGCCTGAATTGTGACTTGGGGAGATGGTTTTCCAGAACATTAGTTTGCCAACTAGGTCTACAGAAACTTGCTATTCCAAGCCCCAACATCTGGTTTCCAAACTTATTGGCCTGTCCTGCACTGAGGAGAATGAATTTGGACTTGGTAACACTCCTATCTACCTAGAAAGCTGGGCACTGGAGCTGAGTGTTATGGAAACAGGCCAGCCAAGAAACAAGCACCAATCGGAGTGCTGGAGTACTCAGAATTATTATGCCGGCGGGCTCAGAGGGGCTTCTGCTCCGAAGTTCTGAGCACCTCCAAGACGTGCACATGAGGTTTTAAATACTTCAATACAAGTAAGGGGATATTAGCCAATAAGACTTAAAGAACATAAAGCAAGGAATCAGTACACTGGAGCTTATCAATTTGTAATAGATCACGTTACTGACACTTGTTGAGCTTGGAATTACGAGTTAGGTTGTTAGGCCAATAAACTGACACTAAACTTCAGATTTACGAGATAGCCCAGCAGAACTTAGATCAGTAAACCGACACTTATCACACTTAGATTTGTGACTTAGCTTGTTAGCCCAGCTGGACTTTTCCTTCACATGAGGACAGCTCTCCCACCCCCAGGAAACCACTGTGAGCCCTTGATGTTTCCACTAGGGTGGGGTATGGTTTACCCAGGAGGGATGGGGACTATGCACCAACACTCAGGCAGTCTGCTCTGTCTGGGGCTCTGATCTTGTACCGCACCACTCCCCCCAGCCCAACACCTGGGACAGTGGAGCTAAGGCAGTGATCCTTCCTGCCTGTTTCCCAGCGTGTAAAAGGGGAATATGTGCTCTTCCCAAGGAAGTTCTGAGCGACAACACCTGCGGGTGCTTGGTTCTCAGAGCAACAGAAAACCCAGCTCCGCATGGCGGCAACGGGTGTGATCCCCGTAGTGTTTCTGCAGAAGCATCTGATGGAGGGCTGGATCAGGGAGGTAAAACATGAGCTGCGAGACTTGAACGGTTACAGAAGGGTACAGAGGTAGGTCTGCCATCTCAGGGTGCCCTAGAGGTAAAGCTTTTTCTCTCCAACTCCGCTACGACACTCCCCTATCCAGACCCATCCCTTCTCTGCTCTTCCTGTCCATCTGTATCCCTCCACTTTTCCCCTCTTCTCCACCCGCTCCCATCTTCTCCCTCCCTCGCTGTCCCACCTTCTCTCGCAGAATCCAGAGGATCCATGTCCCTCCTGCGCATGCGCTGTCGGTGCCTGGTGGTCCGCTGGTTCGAAGCTCCACGTCCAAGCCGGGGATTGGCCCCAAATGCTTCTCAACTCTGTCGCCCGTTAGGCCTTTGGTTCCTGCCTGGGGCCGGGGCTTCTGGCTGTGGAAGTGCAAGGTGGGGGGCTCCCGGGAAAGGGTTCAGGCGGCTTCGGGAGGGTGATCCGCCTTTCACAGCCCCCAAGGGCGCCAGTCAGCCCCTGTTCAGCTGAATTTCTCTGGCCAGACCCTTCTGACAGCACCACCTGCCCCGGCGCCCCGGCCACAGCTGTCCAGGTCCAGGTGTGCGCCTGCCACCTCTCACGCAGCCGGGATCCCCTCAGTCCACGGCTGGCGTCCCCTTCCCCTCTCCCGCCCGCGAGTCCTCTCCTCCCGGGCTTCCTCTCCTCGGCCGCCTGCCCGTCCCCACCAATGGGCGGGCTGTTTCCCGGGTGGGCGTGGTCTGCGGACCTGGACGGGAGCGGGCGGCTTATGCTGGTGCTGGGGCTGGCCTCCGAGCGGGGCTGCAGCCCGCACCCCCCCTTTCCCTCCCCCCTAGGGCTGCCCTCCTTTCCCTTTCACCCTCCCTCAGGACCAGCTCAGTGGCGTGTGTGCTGCTCCCGGGGCTGAGGGCCTCTGGCTGTAGCGCCCAGCTTCACCTGGTGGAGTCGGGAAAAGGGAGCATCAGTGCTGAGCAAGCTTCTGTCTCCTCCCTCAGTGTTTCTGCCGCAGGTAAGTACCTTGAACACTTTCAGGTATTATGATGGCGGTGCTTGTTGATGTCACGTGTTTTTATAGTGAGAGGGATTAACAGTGGTGAAAGCAGGGCTTGGTTCTGTTAAAAATGAGCTGAAGGCATGAAGCTGTGATATCCTCCTTCCTTCCCTCTCCAAGGGTGAAACGTGTGACAGTCAATTTTAAAAAGATAGTTACAGTCCCTAGCTAGCCCAGCCCAGCTAGTGTGTGTTAACAGGAACAGCATCACCAGAGGCCTTGGAGACCCAGGGATATTGCAGTCCTAAAGAACTCCTGGCACAGTTTGGTTTGTATTGGTTTTTTGTTTTTCTTAAATTGTGGGACAGACTAGTGGTATAAAAAGAAAAATATTTGTCAAGAAATATTTTTTCATATAACAGCGTTATTGTGATATAGTTCACACACCATGAAGTACATCCATTTAAATGGTAAAATTCAGCAGCTTTTAGCATATTCACAGTTGTGCAACCATTATTATTCCAGAACGTTTTTATCACTTCAGAAAGAGCAGTGGAAATTAATGGCCTATCCACCCCTCCCCAGTGGTGGTTCTAAAGAAATTTCTTGGCTAATCTTGACCATAAATTCACTTGTTACATTCCAAGAAAAATCTGGTAGGAATTCTAATCAGAATTGCAATGAATCTGTCTATCAAAACAGGAAGAATTAACGTCTTTATGGCACAAACTTCTTCTACCCATGAATATATTTCGGACCCTATATTTTCCTCTGTCCAGAGCCTGGCCCATGGGAAGTCCTCACTACTTGTTGGGCTTGTGAATGATGAGATTCTATACATCGTTAGTTGCAGCTGTAGCCTTTCACAGAAGAGAAAAGAAACCTCAGTGAAACAAGTGACTCACTGATGGTCAGAAAGAGTGACAGCCATTGCTGGAGTGATCCAGTGGACTTGGTGTTTGCAACCAGAATTCTCCACCACCTACAGCTAAGGGGATTAGAGTGTTCTTTTATTTTTTCTTAATGGCATTGCTTTTATTTTTACTTATTTTTTAAATTATTTTTTATTTAAGTGTAGTCAATTTACAATGTTAGTTTCAGGTGTACAGCAGAGATTCAGTTATAAACATATGCATATGTATATATATATGTTTTAGATTGTTTTTAGTATAACTCATTACAAGAAATTGAATATAGTTCCCTGTGTTATATAGCAGGTCCTTGTCATTTATTTTATATTTACTAATTTGTATCTGTTAATCCCTCCTTTCCTGCCTGCTAAATACAGTTTGCTTTCTATGTCCATGAGTCCATTTATAGGAGCACCATTTTTCCTAGTAATATATGCTCTTTGGCTGCTTTCAGTTTCAGTAATTCCATCTTATCTGTGGGCGCTTTTCTTCTGGTTGCCTTTATGTGGTTTGCACACGTGGTAATAGAGATCTTTATTTGGGAGGACCCCAGGTCTCGTGTAGTCCCTGGTACAGAATGCCCACTGAATTGATGATTGAACTGGGAAAAAAGCACAGTAAATGCTGGAATTTCCACTATGGTTGAGAATTCCAGGTTTCAATAACCTGTTTAGACAACCTTACTATTGGCTGCACCCATACTGGGTAATTTGGTGGAAATTCATGGTATGGTGGTGTAGAGACGGGACCTTATATTCTTCTTCTCTTTCTATTTTCTAACACTCATTCTCCTGGGCCTTCCAGATCCTCCCCCAGAAGTGCCCAGGGCTGGCTTGGTGCTGCACTGAGGCAATATTTGTTAATAACGCCCTTTCCTCTTCTCCTCTGAGCCTCCGTTTCTTTCTGTGCACAATGAGCGCTTAGACTAGATAAATACTTTTCAGTTTCTTTTAAAGCCATGTTTCCTTTGAGAAACAGAAAATGCAAATATCTCCTCTCAACCCAACCCTTTAGATTTTGGTATGTCCTCCAAGGAGTGACATAGCTCTTTGTGAAAAATTGATGTGATTTTGATTGCAGGTGACACAGAAAAGACTCTTCAGAGATTTATTGCAGGGAGAGGGCAGGAAAGAGGCAGTATGTGACACTTTCTAGTGTGAGCAACGGAGCAGGGACTTGGATTTAAATACGGTGTCTGACGTGGCCTCTCTCTAATCTTGTAGAATGTGATAAACTTCTCTACCTCAGTTTCTTGATGTGTCAAGTTGGGGTGATAATATTTTAAGGCTTCTGTGAAACATTATACAAATAAGACATTTGTGTCTCGGTAGAAACAAGATCTGCTAGGGATTCAGGGATTTGTTTAAAAAAAATTGTTGTCCATAGCACTCTGTCTGTGTGTATTTAGACGTTCCTGGAGGGTGAGGGTGAGTCTAAAGTCCATTGTGGGACAGGTGGCCCATATTTCTCCGTGTCCCAGTTTACCCCCTACTCCCCAGTCCTCTTCCTCAGTCCAGGATGAAGTTCCCTAGTAGATTTACACAGAGGTCTTGTGGAAATGGCTTTTCATTTTATTGTTTCACCAAGAAGGGCTGCCATCATGATCTCTGTGGTCAGGTTTTGAAGGGCTGCCATCATGATATCTGGTAAGAATTCTATGCAATTTGGAGTTCCAATTTAATGAAAAGAAAAAAATTACAAATAGAAAATTAGAACAAGGGTGGTGACAGGGGCTCTTTTAAGTGGACACCATTAGCTTTGTTAGCTTCAGGTGCTGTGGCCTGTTGCCACGAGGACCCATCCTCTTGCTCTGAAGTTGGAGGGACTAGTGGGCTCAGTGGGAATGTTAACTGAGTGTATCTCATGGGCTGGGCATTGTCCTATTTGTACTGTGTGTTCCTTATTTGAGACAGTGAGCTCACCTAACCTCGATAACCTCTTTAAAATATTAGACTTTTAATTTTGAGATGTAATGTTGATTCCCATGTGGTAGTAAGAGATTATATGGAGAGGGCCTATGGACCCTTTGCCCAGTTTTCTTAATGGTTCCATCTTGCAGTGTTGGGGTACAATTCATTACTGACTCACTAACAATTTGAGGTTTGTGTTATTGCCCTTATTTCTATTCACGATTAAACTGGGGCTTCGAGAAGCACGCAGGCCTGTCCAGGTCACCCACATTGTTAATGCAGAGTCGGGTGAACGTGGGCTTGGGATTTCCAGGCAGTACCATTATGATGGTTTGTGGCAGGGAGCAGCATTCACTTTGCTTGTTTATTCATTCATTCAACAAACATTTATTGAGTAAACTCTGTGGGTCAGATGCTTTCATAGAGTTATCTGATTCTTCAGCAGTACTGAGAATCAGGTAATGTTTATATTTTTTAATCTGAGAAAATTAGCTCTGAGAGGTTATAACCCCCCCAAAGGAAGTATAACTCATAAAGGAGGGATAGAACATGTGTACAGTCACCTCCTTTTATGCAGGTGGTACCCTATGCATTTTACATTTTCAAACATCCGTAATCCAGATATATTCTTGTAAGGCAAGGCTTTTTTTTTTAATTGAAGTATAGTCAAGTTTACAATGTTGTGTCAATTGCAAGGTGTTTTTTGACTTTTGAATTAAAAAATACTTTTTCAGCTGGGTAATTAGGTGTATTTACTTGTTTCATTTTTAAAATGAGGTACTGGGGTTTGAACCCAGGACCTCGTACATGCTAAGCATATGCTCTACCAATGAACAATACCCTCTACCCCAAGGCAAGTTTTCTTATCCATTATTATGAAGCTTAGGAGTTCAAATAAATTGAATAGGAATCCAGATCTTTTGATCCTACTGTGGTCCTTTTCTTTATATTCTGCTGAAGGGGGTTGGGGAAGCATTTCCTTTGTTCATTTCTTTATTCAGCATTTTTGAGCAGTGACTTTGCATCAGGGCCTTGCTAGGTGCTTGGAAATAGAAAATAAGAAATGACCTTTCTCTGCAGAGGCAGGAAGCCTAGACCAAAAGCTGGGTAATGTGATCGAGCTACAGTAGCCATATGCAGACTCTGAGGACAAACTGTACCCTTGGATTTGCTTTGGCTTCCCTTGTCTTCTGGCTGGTACACACCAGGTCACCGCAACCCAGATGGGCCCGTAGCACACAGCAGAGAATGTACCTCGATCTCCTCTCCCCTCTCGGCAGGGCCTGCAACATGAGCATCCCTGACTACGTGCAGTGTGCTGAGGACCACCAGACTCGTCCCGTTGTGGTCCAATCCATAGAGATCATCTCAGAGGAGAATTTCTTTTGCATCTATCAGCTACTCACCTCGGTTAGCCATATCAGCCCTTGTGGCTCCCAGTGGACACTCTGTATCCACTACAGGCACCGCTATGTGCCCGAGAATCGGTGGAGCGTCTTCCAGAAACACCCCAAGGTCGTGGGCCTTGTCACCATTACCGAATGTCTCTCTGCCAAGGCCTTCGAGAAGCTCCACATGCAGAGGAGCTGTATGGCACATCGCTTAATGACTCTCAGCTTTTTGTCTTTGTGCAGCATGGGGAGGTAGCCGAGCAGACGCGCACCGACGTTGCCTTCAATCTAAGAGTACTGCAGGGTGGTGGAGAAGAGGATCGAGGACTTCACTGAGTCACTCTTCGTCTTGCTCAAGTCCAAGTGGCTGGATGGTGGCCCCAAGAATTCTGGGGACAAGATCCCCCTCCCCTACATCCCGTTTGAGAAGGAGGACTTCATGGGACTGGACACAGACAGCAGGTAAGTTTACCTGGAAGCCAGTCCACCTTGGCTGTGTGCTGGATTGCTTCCCTACATCCAGAAAGGGATCAGCAAGGAAGAAGTCAATCTTGTAGCCAAGGGGGGAGGGAGGTGCAGCCCGCCGGTTTCCAGACATTTCAAAGTGAATCCGCCTTTATTTCAGAGAGATCCTTTTAGGGTTAGTGTGGACACTTATTCCCGCTTTACAGCCAGGAACATGGTGGGACCCCTGGAGTTGCTGTCCAATAAAGTAGCCAAAGCCACTGATGCTAGGAGCACTGGGGAGGAGGCTGGACTCAGCTGAGATGTGCTGTAGGTCAAATGCACATCAGACGCTGAGGCTTGTCTAGTAAAAGTACATAAACTATCTCTTTACTTCCTATATTGATTACATGTCAAAATAATAGTATTTTACATACAGTAGATTAAGTAAGATCTGTTCTTAAAATCACATTCTAGTATTTGTTTTTTGTTTGTTGGTTTGTTTCTTTGTTTCAAATTTTAAACGTGGCAACTGGGAAACTTTCTTTACATGGCTCTCATTTCATTTCTGTTGGGCAGCCTGTCCTGGTACATGCTCATCCCTTTGCTTATAGATGAGATGCTGAGCCCCGAGAGGCAGAACGAGGCGCTGGTTGAGCTGCGGCTGGAGCCGCTGTCACCTGCCTCCCAGGCCCAGCACCTTTTCAGCTCAGGCCGTCTCTTCCTGCCCGACAGCCACCATGCCAAGTTAGGACATCAGAAACACCGCCAGGGACTTCCTAATGAACTCCTTATGCAGGGAAAGGCGTATCACGGTGTATGGGACAGAGCAGGGAAATGTTCATTCCCACTTTGTCCCTGTGATTAAGTCAATGGCCCCACTTTGCCTCGGAAGTACAGATGAGCTCTTCTGGGCTGCCTACCCCCCACCTTCTGCTCTGTTTCCCCATATATCTATTGTGTTGTCCCTCGGGCTGAAGAGGGTGAGATGCCTTTGCCGAGACGTGGTCCCCCTTTGCTGGGGTGAGTGAGGGAAGCTGTGTCCCCCCGGCCTACGGCCTCGGTCCTTGAGTCTGGAGAGGGCTCATGGTGGTCCCACAGGTGGCGGTCAGAAGACCTGGCATGTGCTACCGGGCCCTCTTTGGAGGTGGTGCTCTGTGATTCTTGAACTTACCTAAGATCAGATCCTACTTTCTGGTTGTTGGTAAGTTGGAGGAGAAGATGCTAGAGAATTGATAAAAAGAATGTCTAGACCAGCCCTGTGAGTGAGAAGCACAGGGGACACTAGTCCCACCTGCGAGAGCCCACCTAGCAGGCTCTGGATGAATTTTCTGTTCCTCCCCAGAAATACCTCTATGGCTTAAGGAAGAGGAGAGGCATGTCGTGGCCATGATCTGTACTTGTCCTCACAGGGCCCTGTGATCTATATGCTCGCACTCCCCATCTGCTTCTTGGAGATTAGTTGACATGTTTAGGAGCCTGGGCACTGCTGAGGGCATAGCTCCCAGCACCGTGCTACACAGAGTCTGGCTCTGTTCACCTCACCTGTCAACTCCTGCTGAGGCCCCAGACATTAGTCAAGGTAGGTGCATCAGCGAAACCTAAGCAGGGACCACCTTCTCCCCCTGGGCAGAGTGGTGAGTGAGCAGTGGAAGCCTGGAGCCCTGCCCCAGCCCCCACGCCAGTGCCACTTCTTTTGTCATAGGAGGCACTGGTGATATTTTTGCTCAACAAATGCTTGTCTCTGAGTCTGCAGACCCACCAGAGAATGCCAGCTTGTTTTTGCCTTTGAACTCTGCCCTTGGGACTTGGCGGAGTAGCCGGATGTGTACTTAGCCCACAGTGGTTCAGCGCATTAAACCTGCCTCCTTGTGGGTCTGTCTATTCTGGTACCATAAGGGCTCAGCCAGCATCTGAACGTCATTGAGATAACGCGGCCAGTGAGCTAGGGTCAAGCACATTCTCCTCCAGTCACTTTTACTCCATTGTTTCTTTTACTATTCCACAGTCATTAATTTTTTAAACAATGCTTTGGTGCAGGAGCAGAGCCTCATTCTCTCCTGCTACTCTTGGTGGAAGTGAGTAAAACGGTCCAGACTGAAATGCGACAACAATTTGTAGCTCAAAAGCTGCCTAGACGCTTGTAGGTCGAATTTTGGTTAGGGGAGCTGAACACGTTGTGGTCCCCCGGCAGCGCCGCTCCCCTCAGGCCCCTGCTTTCCCTTGAGCAGGAGGTGAGGTTGGGCCTCACCATCCCCGTGTCCCTGGCCTCACACACTCACATAAATTCTTGTACATGCAGTCAAAATCATTTTTGTTCTTGTGTGATTCTAATTTTCTCTTGTTCCTCTTTTCCTTTTTCTTTACTCCTGTTTCACTTGTACTGCCCAGTGAGCATGTTGTTGCTTCTGAAAATGTGGGCTGTGCACACCCTGCATTGGAAATAGCCAGATTGCCCTCCGTACAGTCTCCATCACTTTAAAAAGCAACAACTTAACAGCTGTTTTGATCCATCTATTATCTTAGTCATTTTTTATTTTCTAATTTTTTGGAATATTTGCTTTGTTAGCTCATCACCCACTGGTGTTTGATACCTGTTGAAATCCTTGCTTTTGAGGAACATGTTTGGTCCTCCTTTTATTTGGTGACAAATGCGCCCTTATTAAATTTGTTTGATTGTTTTGAAGAAGTAAGATGCGAATTGATTTTGTCGGGTGCTCAGGGATTCTTTTCATGGAGTATTTAAACTTGTAAGGTCAAACTCTGCAGCATTTTGCTCGATTCCTGCTTTTACACAAACGTGCTCGGCACGCGGTTCCTGGCTGTCGCTGTGTGACGTGCATGACGGCGCTTCCTGGCCGTCATGAGGAAGTGGTCGCCACGGAGGTGACAGCTGCAGGGGACGCTGTTGGAGGAAGCGGTCACCGTTTGGTTCTTTAATTTTTTTTTTTTGCATTCAACTTCCCCGTGCCATTTACTTTACTTTGCCTTCATAAAGGGGCAGAATTGGGTCTAAAATCCATGACACTATTTGTTCCCTTTACGAGGCTGGTTTTTCTGGGTATCAGGACAACATGACCTTCTCCTAAGTAGCTGGCTCACCTGGATCTGTTGGACACAGGGACAGCTAAAAGGGCCGTAGCTTCCTCTCTACTCCAGCCAGTGGGCATTCAGAGCTGGGTCTGTGGTTTGCCTCAGCAGCCGTGCAGACCTCCCTGCCCCGGCCTTTACTTTTAACCCATGTTGGCAGTAAAGATTTGAATCCGTTTCTGTTGCAGCTGACATCCACCACTGACAGCCGTGTCGTTAGTTTGTGGTAGTCAGTCTCCAACACCCCAGACAACCGTGAAGGAAGATGATTTGGCCGACCTAGGACCCTGGATTCTCACCCTCACCATGGTTCATCTCACCCGGTGGAAGGGTTTGGCCACCACCATCATGCTGACCATGAGGCCTTGTTTCTCCTTTCATGCTCTGGTCCAAATGTGGACACTTCATTTTTCACTGAATTTGTCTCTCTTGAGACAGGCCAGAATATCTGAATGAGTCCATCACATTCTGGGTGGGGAACAGAACAGAAGTAAGTGTCACAAATTGATGGAGTCTAGGCTGTCCGGGTTGGCAAATGCAGGCTGGGATCTGTGATGGCTGGGCTGTACACTGGACACAGGCCTTTCCCGTGGCTCCTGAGAGCCCATGAGTTGAAGTGATAACAGCGTTGCGTGGATTCCCCCATCCTCATCTGCTCATTGGCAAGTGTGTCTGCTAATTAGGAGCTCCCCCAGACCTCGGGCCCTTCAAAGCTCAGACCATGGGAGAACCTTGAGTCCCTTCTCCTGGGCCTCCTGTGTGAGAATCCACTGCCTTCTGAGGTGAACAGCAGCAGGAGATGCCTCCCCCTCCAGGGAGCACCCTACGGAGGACTGTTAGTGCACCATGCTGTGAGCTTGTGTGTTTCCGGCCATGGTCCCTACAGAACTACAGTTGAGATGGGCTTATTGATGGAAATAACAGGACTGATTCCAGGGCAGGGCCTGGGGGAGGGAACAGTGGAAATTGAATGTGACCTCAGACACCTCGGTGGGTGTTGGGGCTGTTACTAAAATGGGGAGTCTGGGAGATACCTGCCAGGAATGGAATTCTAGAGTAAATGGTGGACATGAGGCATTTTTAAGATGCCATTTGTCATCCAAATTAGGACTTCAAAGAGGCACTCGGGTCGATGAGCCTGGGGCTCAGGTGAAGGAGCCGGACTAGAGATACACGTTGGGAGTCGTCATTCTTAGCTGGTGTTCACAGCCTTGCATGTGAATTAGATCATCTCGAGAGCTGCAGACTGAGGCTGAGGGGGGGGAGGGCTGTGTCTTGGTTGGAGGAAAGCCCAGACCATACAGCTTTGGTGTGTCAGTCAGTGGCGTTTGCCATTTTCAAAGCAATGCCAGTTATCCTTAAGGGGCCAGGGGCTGGGCAGGGCCAGCCAGGAAGAAATCTGAAGGGAGGGTCGTGGCCACGTGTGCGTCTTGGGAAGGTGCAGAGTCTGCAGGGTACGGGAGGGTAGACTCCTCAGATGCTAGAGTTGCAGTGAGGAATGGGGAGAAGTTAGTCACAATCACCTGTGAGGGAGGGAGGGAGGTCTAGGGAGCCCCACCTTACCGGACTCGCTTTCCCATGAACAGAAGGCAGTCAGACAGAGGATCTGAGGTGAGAAGGGATGGGCACTGGGAGGGGAGCCAACCTGGAGAATGGTGCTTGCAAAATTCTGGAATAGTCTCCCTGAAAAATAGAGTTAAAAATACCCAGACTCTTAAGAACATTGTTAGTGACTTGGGAGGAGGCAGTTGTTTTTCTGGCCTCCTAAGGGTAAGGCATGTATCCAGGGATACACAGAAGATACGGGCAGTCTGTTCCGGGGGCTTGATCGTTACCGGGGGAACAGTGCAAGTTTAAAGGGGGAGAAGGGCAGCGGAGGGAAACTAGCCAGGCCCCGTGTCAGGTACCAGTCGGCCGCCCTACTTGCGTGTTGCATTCACATCCATGCCTCCCAGGTGGGCGCTGACAGCCCCCTTTTGGGGATTGGGAAGCCTTCTCAGAGGGGTTAAAGAATTGGTCCATTTAGTGACTAGTAAATGCTGTAGCAGGATTCAAGCAGGGCCTTGTCAGAATTCAAGGGCATGTTCTCTCTACTGTTTCCAGTACTTCCCTGTTATACCTGGAATGGTGAAGTGGGTCAGTTTTGGAGCCTTTCAGAAAAAGTATGATTTAAGCGCCTCTGGACTGTTTCACAAAGCTCAGCATTCTTTGATGGTTATGAAGCACGCAGTGATTTTCGCCCCAGAGAGGTAACGTCTAACTCATTTGATGATGACGTGGTTGCAAATGGTGTACAGGTGCAAAACCAGACTTTGCAGCTTCTGAAGGGAAACTCTCCAGTTCTCCCTTGGTCGGCTTTCTTCCTCGGGATGTATCTGTGCTGCAGCATAGGCCTGAGCTTTCCATATGGAGTGAGAGTTTAATATCCGATGTTAGCATAAAACGGTCAGATGAAGAAAATCGACGTTGACAATTTATTTTTGGGTTTCATTAGTCAAAATATACTATCAGTTAATGGCCCATATAGCAAATGAAATTGAGTACAGGACATTGCATTTCTTACTTTCTATTTAGAGTTCTCTTACAGAATAATGTTGCCTGCTTTGGAACATCAGCTCCACCACTCACGGCACCTATCAGTGTGTTGGTGTGATTGCATTTACAGAGTGAATGTAATCTGGGCTTCCTCAGCCCCAAACACTTCAGTGCAGAATCACGGGCTGTAGACGTCTGTTAGTCACGCAAATACTTCTAAAATTATATGATTCCAGAAAAGAAAGAAGAGAGAGAGAGAGATTGCCTTTATCAAATTTCCTTTCAGTTCTAAATGAAAACTGTTGTTGAGCAGCTCTGGTTTCCTTTGGATAAGAATATATACATTTCTTTGCATGTAACCTGGGTTTTGGGCTAGAACACCAAGTTCTTGCTGTCCACAAGCCACAAAAATAGTAGCCAAATTGCACACGTGTGAATTAGTTTATACCTTTTTCTGAGAAAGTATCCTTGAATTTGGGACTTGGGCTGTGATTTCTGCTTTTTGCTTCCCCCACCTGTCTTGTAATCTCTCACTCCTTCCCACGTGGTTCCCAAGTGTTCGTGGTCTCAAAGGAGCGGGCAAACACCCAGTTGGTCACCATGTACTGCTGCTATAGATAGAGCCCAGACAAGACCTAAAGGACATTATCAGAGAGGACTTCCTGGAAGAAATGGGCTGTACATTCAGTTGTGAGGACAGAGTAAGAGTCAGCCAGGAGAAGGAGTCAAGAATGTGTCTCAGATCGCAGGGGCAGCCCGGGCAGAGGCCTGGAGGCTTTTGGCGTGGGGACCCGGGGAGAGTGCCCTGTGCGGTCCAGGGTGGAGGGAGCCCCTGCTGGGGAGGACACTGGAGAGAGTCCGGGGTGTAGGGCTTTGGAAGAAGTTGAGTTTTACTAGAACTGACACAGTAGGCAGTGAAGGGTGTCAACAGAAGTGACCCTCAGGAAAGGTACTTCTGGTTTTGCTTCTGATATACTACAGACAAAAGGGTCGGGACGGGCGAGAGCAGGTATGTCTGTCCCTTTGAGATCCAACCCGTCATTCATTTATTCATAACACGTGCACTTCAGTGAGTCTAGGGGAGAGAGAGTGTAGCCACATAAATAAGCAAAATGTATTTGCTTCTTGAGAGCTTAGCGTTGTCAGTTAGCCTAGAATGTTCTAGGAAGAGAGGAACAAATTGTGGAGGTTGGAGGGAGGGAAGGCTTCCTTGGGAAACAGTCAAAATGAACCTGGAGGCAAGTGGGAAGTAGGAGCAGGTCAGGGGGCTCCTGAGGTCACTGGGGACCTATGTACTGAGATGAGGCTGGGCGAGCAGGGTCTGGGGTGGGGCTAGAACTCTACCAGGGAGCCTCTGAACTGTTTGAAGTGGGGTTGATGTAATCAAATTTGTGCTTTGGGAAGGCTGTCGTGGCTTTGTGTGTGTGTGTAGCGGGGAAGAGGTGGAGGGTGCCACCAACTGGGGGATCATTTGAAGACCATTCACAGGCTGGGATATGGGCTTCGGGGCTACTTGGGGACGGCAGGGGCAGTGTGGATGCCGGCTTTTCTTATGGGGGACTTGTTAGCGGGGCTGCCCTAGAGGCACCTTGTGGCTGGAAGAAAACTGATGGAGGCTGCCAGGGGGACATTCCTCTTCTCTCTTTCCATGCCTAGTGTGATTATCTTAGCTCAGCCAACATTTGGAACAAAAGAGCTAATCTCCAGGGTTGCCCAGGCCTTTGTAGAGCTCCTTCGAGTGAGATCTGATAGGATTTAGGTTTGTGTTCAGATCTGGATGTTCACTTAGCTAGAAACGTCCTGTCATTTCGATTTCCATAGGGGTTTTTATTCCTGATAAAGATTGCTTTCTTGGTGAGAGGAAAATTATTACAGCTGTTGTCTTTTTCAAAAAAAATCATATGTTTTAAGAGCTTTAATATTCAAAAGAATAGGAATATATAAAATATTTAAGGAAGTCTTTGGTGTGGTTTCTTTGCTTTCTGAGCTAATGTGGACTTAGAGCCTTTGTATTACTTAATAGCACATCCTTGTCAGTATTTAAAGAGCTGTTAGTGAGCACCCCAGGCCCCACCTCTCAAAGAATCGTTAAAGTTTGCTCTGAAATAGTGAGGTCATAAACGTCTTGTTTTCAGAAATCAAAAGGTTTTAAATACGCACCATAGCTCCATTTATAAAATAATAATAAGTTCAAAATTAAGAAAATGGAGGATAATTGATTTTTTTTAAAGCCTAAACATAAACTTTCTTGTGCTAATTTTGCAACTGGAAATTTTGAAAAGAAAAATCCTACTGCAATATCATCTACGTGGTATATATATATGAGTTTCACGTTTGAAAAGTAACTGCGCAGTGGTTCTCAAAGTCAGGAGCATTCCAGCTCAAATACTGGCAGTGGTGGCTGCTGGTTTTCAATGGAAGAGCCTAAATTTGCCTTCTTAGCTTTTTTTTTTTTGTACTGAGAAGGTTGAGTAGTGCTTTGCCAGCATGATTTTCGGGCAATTTGAGGGCAGCTGTCGTGTTCCAGCAGTGAGATATTTCCATGCATTTTATTTTCTGGACATCACCAGGGCACATGTGGGGTTTGTGCCTGCAGGCTGGAATGCTGCAGGACTCCCTAATCCATCACCATTATGTCCTGGTGCTGCTCCGGTCAGTGAATGATTTTCTGTGACTTGGAGGTAATGTGGTCTGATGGTGATGATCAGACGTGCAGTTAAATGCTATTAATTGAAATAAGAGTAACCTAGAAACATTGCTCTAACAATACAGGATGAGGGAGGAGGATTGGCTGAGCTGCTTGCAGTGGGATGTCTTCTCAGGTGACTCCCTCACCGTGATTCCTGCCAATATCCGCCCCAGCCCTGCACGGTAGTCCTGCCGAAGCAAGCAAGCACTTTGCTCAGAAACGCACTGAATTTCCTTGCGCCTCTGTTTGTTGGCTTTTTTTTGAAAACACATTTTGCCCTTTGCTTAAATGCCATCCATGCTAGTCACCCCTTACACTCATTCTTCTGGACCTCGTCCATACATAGCTGCTGAATGGATGAACAGAATGTAGTATCTCCATGTAGTGGAACATTATTCACACGTAAGAGTGAATAAAAAAGAAAAAAAAAAGAGGAAAATGAAAAATGCCACCTGTTTTGGGAAGTCCACCCTGACTGTTCAACCCACACTTTTCCCTTTGAAACACAATCACTTATGCTCCACTCTACTCTTTTTGATAGTACTTACCACCTTCTAATAATCTTTAACGTTTCCAAAAAAAATAAAAAATAAAGAGATGCTGATGCCACTTCAAAATATACAAGCCTTGCTAACAGCATGTTAATTGAAAGGAAGCAGACACAAACGGCCAGATATTGTTGATTTCAGTGATCTGAAAAGCCCAGAAAAGGCACATGCAGAGGCAGAGAGCAGGTGATGGTTGGAAGGGGCTGGGTGGAGGGGGATTACGGAGTGAATGCTAGTGATAGGGGGATTCTTTTGGGCTGATGAAGTGTTCTGGAAATAGAAGGTGTTGAGGGCTGCACAACTGTGATTGTGCAGAAGACTGCTGAGCGCTGTGTCTGGGAGTGCCTGTTGTTGGGGCATCTTTATTTTGTTCACATCCTGCAATGTGAAGGGCCATCTTCTGCTGTGGTCATTCTACTCCTGTGAGTGGTGAGGGTCAGGACTTTGTAGAGTCCTGTTTCTTTTCTCCCTCTGGCTGAGTGTAGGCAAAAAAATTTAAGCCTGAGAAAGTGCTCCATCTACAGAAATGTCTTTCAGTTTTGCCTGGTGTAAAAATCTTGAGAGCTTTTAACCGTTGAGGCTAGTCTGTGGGGGTAAATAGCCTATGAAGCCTGGGTGAGCCCGGGAAGAGCCGCGCTTCCCTCCCAGACACGGGTGGGGATTTCACCCCCTTTCAGGCAGTGAAGGGCCCAGACCCGTGGGCAGACTTGACAATCGTGAATATTTACGTGTATCCGCTGCTTCATCTTGGATATTAATTTCAAGCTGAGTCAGTTTGTGACGGCAGCCTCATCCTACATCAGGAATTTATAGTATCTGCTCTTTGAGGTGAAGACCTGACAGACTTGATTATTTAACAGTCTGCTTTGAATTGATATCTCAGATTCCTTTGTCAAAAGCAAAACAGCAGAAATACAGACGTCCTTTAATTCCAATGTGGCCTGGAACGGGTTTAGTGTCTGTGCCTCAGTGGCCTTATCTGCGGGTGGGGAAGATGATAACAGTGCTTCCCTCAGAGGAGCTGGTGAGGGGAGAGTGAGAAGCACAAATGGAGGACTTACACGAGATGCTCATAAATGACCGAATTTAGTGCTCTCCGCCTGGTGAGGCCTTAGGGGTAGAGATGTCAGAACAGAGCAGTCCTAGCCGGAGCTCGATACGTGATGGTAGCTGTTATGATCAGTATCACCACTGTGGGTTATCAGGTAGTTTTAAGACTTGGTAATATGATTTCATGAATAATGTTAAAAGACTAGACATCTCAGATCCAGTTTACATAGTCCTCAAGATTTCTTCTGAGAATTGGATGGTTTCTTCCCTATCTTAAATCTGAGATGAGTCTCTAAAAATTTCCGTATTCCTCCATCCTTTTGCTTTAATTCTCTATTTCTTAAAAAACAAAGTTTTTAGATGGAGTTACTGGGGACTGAATTGAGGGCCTCATGCATGCTAAGCACATACTCTCCCAAATGAGGTATAATCTCTTCCCTGATTTTTTTTTTAAATTTACATCTTAATTTTCAGAGGTTAGAGGCCTCTAATTATTTTTCTGGAGACTTGTCCATGAACCTGTAAATCTACAATTAATGGACAAAATTTGGTTTATTAAAAAAAAATCTATAGAATATTCTACAGTCCACCCAAAAGGAAATACTCATGGACTTAAAATGTTTCTCCTTTAAGGTGATTTCTCCTGTTTGGTCGAGCTTAATTTGTTAACAGCCATCCTCATCATCATAATGACCAAACTCGCTGTGAGTGGACGCCTAACTGAGGCTAAAATGCTTTGCTCATATTTTACTTCATAGCAAGTGTTTGATTGTAGGTATCAGTGTCTCCTTTTTTGTAGCTGAGGGATTGAGAGATGGGTCAGCTTGCCCCAAATGACACGCAGCTGGCGGTGGCTAGCTCGATGCTGGAATCCAGGCTGCACAGGATGAATTCTCAATTGCTCCTCTAATCAGCTTCCCGTTGAGTGTTTTCCCGAACTCCTGTGAGCCCATAAATGACCGATTTTAGCTATCTCAGCCTGATGAGGTCTTCAAAGGAGAGACACCAGTGAGAATGAGAGGCAGAGTGGCATAAATTAAAATTGTACATTTTCACAAATGTTTTATTCTCAGGTAATGACTGTAAAGGAAATAGTTTTTTAATTTAGTGCTTTGTGAGAACTAAAAACAAAACATTTAAAATAACTATTGTGCAAGAGAGAAGTGGTCTTTGAAAGTCCAACTGTTGCTAATGATGTTACTTGTTTTTTCTAGTGGTGCTTATTTACTGAAAAATTTCCAAACACTGAATTTGTTTTATGTAGTCTTAGTATGAAAGAAAACTTTGTCAGTGAGTATTGTAAGTAAAATCCTTACTCTTTTCTTTCCTGATGATGAATATCTTAGTTGTTTACATGGCTTAAGTATATTTCGTCATTTGTGAAATTTGAGTAATATGGTTTACCTTGTCTGACTGTGAGAGCTGGACGCCTTGTATACAAAGCACCGTAGAGGTGCTTAATAAAAATGTGCTTTCACAGTGACTGATAGTTTAGAAGTATCAACTCTGAATACTAAAAAGGGTAGCTTATTTCTGATGCATATTCAATATGTGTATATATGATATACATTAATATGGCTTAAAGTAACTAGGATTGTTTTTTTTAAGTGCAGTATGAAGCTTTAATGAAATCTGTGTCATTCTAGTGAGACAGGGACTACTTAAATTGCCTTAAGCAGACGACCTTGAAGATTATTTACACAGAATGTAAGCTCAGAATTCATGTTGCCGTGTAACCATCCATCAGACATTTAATTTCTCGGGATCCTGACCAGAACCATTAAGTTTAGAAGAATCCACATTGATTATTATCAGGGAATAAGCTTCTCTCTTTTGTGACTAAAGAAAATTTTGATTTTTTTCTGCACTCTTTTCAGGTTTTAAAATTTCAAAATTTTGATTTGACATGTCACTTTTTTAATAGAGAGAATAAAGCTCATGCTGTTTTAATATGTAAATAAATGTTTTTGTATTTCAATACCCTTCTATGATTTCCTGGCTCTTTGAGAAGTATTTTGCAAGATACTTAGATTACCTACTGTTGGAAAAATACAGACGTGACTTTTATGAATATAGGCCTAGTACAGTTCTGTTGGTTTTTACTACAGTGCAAGACATGAGACCTAGGAGAGCTTTGCTGCTGATTGCCAGGAGGACAGATCTCAGGTCTCAGTCTCCCCTCGTGTAAAATGAAGTGGCTGGACTGGATTCTTTCCTCTTCTAAGATGAGCTTCCATGAGCCTATGTCTTTTGTTTATATTTAGGAGTATTAGCAATATCAGATTAAATACTGAATACCCCTCCATCCCCCCGAAGCAAAGTGCAGTATATGCTACATAAGCTTCTAGTTATCTGATTCTCGTTTCTCATCTTACAGTCAATTTTTGTGTTGCATGTTTCCCGGCAACCTGGAAGGTCTTTTTAGCCATAGGTGGCGCTGTTGCAACTTTTTACAGTCTTAATTTTTCTGTTTGTAAAATAAGGCTTAAACAATGTGATTTTATTTTGATTCCTTTGCTTAATGCTTCAGAATAGCACAACGTCCATTATGTCTTCCTACCTGGAAAATTTTTTCTGCTTATATCATAGTTTTATTCTTTTATCTCGCTGTGAACATTTCAGACTTGCTGTGCAAACAATGGCAAAATCGGGCTTTTCTTCTAGTGTTAGAAACCAGTGAGCCGGGATATTATAAAACAGCTAGAAGCTGCCTCTGGAGCACCATAAAGCTGAAAGGTGTGTTGAGTTCCCTGAGTATTGACCCCGCCGCTGTGTGTTAATTGGTGGGAGTTGATTTGGTACATATATGATGGGGTGTAGTTTCTTGACTTGGGTTTGCCTGCACGTGCTGACACTGAACCATGTGATCCTGAGTCAGCTCGTTCTGAGTTTTCCCCTCGTCTGTGAGAAGGGGACACTCATATCTGCTTTGTAGAATTGTGAGAATTAGTAATTATGTAACATGTTTACCACAGTGGGTATGTCAAGAGAGCTCATAAACTTTAGCTGCTGTTTTGTGTGCAGCCATCATTTTATAGTCTTTGGTAATTACAAAGAAACAAGAAAATAAGAAAAGCTGATTTTATGATGAAAGATATTTGAGGACGTTCCATAATTCCTACACCCATAATTTAGCATCAGCAGAGTCAGAACTGTTACACAGTCGCCCTGGACCAACGTTAAGCCACAGAAATTTTTGTTACTTCATATATGTTGGGGCCTAAGGGGAACCAATACTTATACACATGTTGTCTCCAGCAGCCAACTGAGAGATGACACAAAAGAGTAGGCAGGCGATAAATGTCTTCTTTGTTACTGATGAAGCCACGTTCTCCATGAACTTCAGGGCTGTGGATAAATGAGTGTCATGATACTGTGTCCCAGAAGTAGAGACTCACCCTGTCCCAGGTATCTCTGGGCCACAGCAAGCCTTCCCTTGAGAGAATGAGCCCCATCATGCACAGGGCTGTTCTGCAATGGAGCTGAGCATCCAGGGTGCTTCCCTAGGGTAGTCAACACTGGAGGGAAAGGAAGGGTTTCACATGCCCTGCTTGTCTCCCCGGAATCACAACTCAATCTGTTAATGTGAGGAGGGCTAGCTGTGGGCCAGGGGTCAGGGCTGTGAAGGGAGTAGCACTCTGCATGGCCCAGAGGAGTGGGGAGGAGGTATCCCTTCCATCAGTTTAAACAGGTGGTGGGATGGAACAGAAGGGTTCATCCCATGAGTTTATAAAAGGAGAAATAAGAATTTCCTTTGGGTATTAGTCTAGCCAGGAAACACAGAAGATGATTAGGAAGGAGACTTGTAAACCACTGTAATATTAATTTGACATTTGTTGAGCACCCAAAATGTGCTACATTCTTTTCTGAGCGTTTTACAGAAATGAATCCTTCAATCTTCTCAACAAGCGAGTAAGGAAGGTTTGATTGTTATCCCAGTTTCACAGTGTGGAAATTGAGGCACACAGAGGGTAAGTTGACCAAGGTCACAGAACTAGTAAGTGGCAGAGCAAGTATTTTAACCCTGGCTGTATGGTATTGTGGCTCCCAGAATGGGCTTTGGGTGTTTAGATGTATCTGCATCCCTCGATTTCTGTACGTCTGTGCATCAATTAGCCCAGAAAGGACAGGGAAAGGAGAGTTACACAGGTGCTCACAGTCGTGTCTCGGCAACTGTCCACGAAGAGTGCACCGTGATTAGAATTAATTGTTTTCCAGGCAGCAGATCTGTTGGTATAACAGAAATTTAGTCCATTGAATTCATCTAGAAATCCTTCCTGCTCTGCTTCTGTCCACACTTGCCATGTGACTGCCTGCCCGTGTTTGGGCCGTGGAGGAGAACATATACTCATGGTTGAACTCTGATATTGCAGTCTGGTTCATAGTTTCACATCTTCTGTTACATTAATAAGTTAAATTTCTGGTTTTCTTGCATCAGTGTCTCATGAGTTTGGTTAATGTGAAACCAGTCCATGGGAGCCCAGGGGTTATGATGGTATAAATTTTTAGCACGTTGTGGCACTTCTAGCCATGCAGACATGACTGGGGGATGTACGCCTTTCTCACTGATTTCTCCCAACAGCAGGGTCCTCTCACGGATGTGAGGCTGGGAGCTCTCTGAGTAGCTCAGTCAGAGGCCAAGTCCACCAATCCGAAAATGATGAAGTACCTGGAAGTGGGTTTAATAAAAGTAAAGGGCTTCCAGGTAGTCCGATGGGCTGTTCAAGAAATTTGGTGAAAAGCTGTCCACTGTCTGTGGTTTAGCTGCTTCTTTGCTATTGAAAAGTCTGGAGTAGATGAAGGGATTTTAAAAAGCAGAAAGGAGTGATTTCAGGTGGTACATCCACACCGGTGAGAAGTGATGGATGACCGCCTGTGTGAGGCACAGACAGAGTCTTACAAACTTCATAAAACAGCTTCAAATGCTCTGCCATCTGAGTGCGCTTCATATGGGGTCCAGTTCATCACTGGTCACGCTGTGAGGGCAAGTAACTGACGATGGCAGAAAGGACACGGAGGCATCAAAAAGGTCTCACTCATCTTCCCTGTTTAAAGAATGTGGCACAGTGTATTATATTTGAGCTGGTTTTTCACTGAACAGTTTTTAGTGTTTTCTGGGACTCCCCAGTGCCCCAAGGTTCCATGCAGCTGGGTGTCCCCTCATTGCAGCTCCGTCAGCGCTTGCCCTGGGCTGATGTGGTGTCACGGGAAGCAGGACGGTCAGCGTCCCCGGCTCCTCTGAGCTCCGTCTCCTCATCTGCAGAGCCTGGTTTCCCATCCGTGTCTACTTAGTAGGGTTGCTGAGAATCACACGTGATGGTTATCAGGTGTGATTTCTGGTTGTCTCTGCGATTGGCAAATAGCCAATAATTGATAGAAACTCTTGTTTTTTTTATTGTAATTGTGTCTCCTAGATTGCAGTGGTTTTTAGTCTGCATTTTTTTATAACTTTACTCATTTTTAAATATGCCCTTATTTTATTTATTTTTTTTTTGAGGTACTGGGGACTGAAGCCAGGACATTGTGCATGCTATGCAGGTGCTCTACAACTGAGTAATACCCACCCTCCTTTTCTGCACTTAAAAATAAATATTGCAATACACAAAATAGCTCTTAAACTCCATCATGGGACCTGGTCTCTGTATAGGCAAATGAACACGTATACTATTTCAATAAGAATAAATGCTGTTGAGACATAAGTTTCTGAATCTGTTAATGTGCTTAAAAACGATCATAGCTAGTGATAAACACGAGACTTAGATCAAGGACTTTTTAGGGTATGTTTTGCCATCATGGGAAATTACATTCTACCGAGAAGGCTAATTGGGTCTCTTTGATATTTGGATGGTTTAGCAGGTGATCAAGGCTTTCCAAAGCTGACAGTTTTGTATTTTAAACTAACTACAAAGTTATCTTCTAGAAGATGGAAATCCTAAGCTTGTGAATTTCCCAGTAATCCAGGGGGTATGTGTCTGTGTCTGTGTCTGTGTGAACGTTTGTGTGTGTGATTTCAGGAATGTAGAAATAAGTTCCATATAGACTTCTGATATCTTTCTCTTCCAGTTCAAGGTTTAAGCATATACTTACACAAATAAATTGATTTTCTTTTGTCATTTGGCATATTGGCGGGAATAAGAGGTTCTCATACTTGTTTCAGAAGGGTTGGGAAGCATGAGCTTAGAAAACGGGAGGAGAAAGAGGCAGGGAGACACTTCACACTTTGTGCAGTATATGAGAAACGGTAGCTTTTCTTTTCTCTTTTCTTCTAAAGCAAACTGGCTCTGAATTGTAACACACTATTACTCAGAATTGCTTTTCTAATCAGATACAAGTGCCTCAGATTTTTCAAGGCAACATGAATGATGAAATGTGTTTTAGCATTTATCTTTAAAAGTAGTTTTATTTCTCAAGTAAAAGACTATAGCCTGTTTCTTCCAGCGTCTCAAGAAATTCTCATTGATCTATGTACATGTTCTATGTGCTTATTTTCTTTTCTTTTTTTTTAAGTGCTTGTTTCATTGTGGTGTGAATCAATGTTTAAAATTTCTGGATTTTGATCTTTAGAAAATGCTGATATATCAGAACTGTTAAAAACCTGATTGTTCTTTGGTCCTTGTTTGGTGGGGCACCCTATTGATTACTCTTGTCTGTTAAAGAGAGAAATTCTTCCTCTAGCCTGCAGATCATTAAGTGTATGGTTTGCAGTATGCCTTTAAATTTCATTGAATGCATTGAACATGATTGTCCAGTGAATTTTGAGTTGACTCATAGTAATGACTTTGCTTTGATTCTGTGGCTTTTGCTCCTCTCCACAAGAGCTTGAATTCTCTGTTGCATTTTGTATACGTGTTCTTCACAGTGGAAGAAATTTTGCATTTTTTACAGAGGTGGTTTTTCCTAACACCTCTGAATGCCTTCTGTAATTGATACAACAAAAATCTGTTATTTCAATGCTTAATTATTTCATAAACTAGTTTTTGGCTTAATCAGAAACAATGACAGAGTGATAATAAAAAATAGGAAAACTTTCCTTCCTTTGAAGAATAGAAATCAGGTGGTCAGGCTCACCCATGCTTTGGGCCTGACACACTTAATCTCATGTCATTGTGTATCATGATTCGGAGATGGAGTTGCTTCAGGTTTATTGATTTTTGTTTTAACATTTGTGTTGAATTCTTTCTCCAGGCTTATGTATCCTGTTGGGTTTGTTGAAACTGTAGAAGGGAAACAAAAGCTTTTTTTGGTTTCCGGAGGCCTGAGTTGCTGATGATAAGGGTTGAGGGTGGGCTGAGGAACAGAGTGACACTCCCTCTGCTCCCAGCTGAAATTGATGAACAATGAAATCAATTAAGTGTATCGGTATTTGACCAATAGAAGTTAGCGAGCCCAAACTGGCTAGTTATGCCCAAAGAAAGTACTGAATTCACCTGCAGAATTAGGTGCTTTACCAAGAAGAAGCAGCTTAGAGCAATCAGAAAAATCAGTCCTATGATGAGATATAAAGTAAATATAATATCTTTTATTTCTGAAACTTTTCTACGTTAAGTTGTGTAGAGCTAAAATTAAGTTTCAAGCACCAGGAGTTAACAGTGTGGGTGGTTCTGTATGATCATTATTCAGGAATGTGCCTAGACTCTGCTAGAGTGGCTGAAGCTGGCAGGAAAAGACCCAGAGCCAGGATTTGTCACCTTAGGGTGTCCTCCATAATGGTTCCATGTGGGAGCCCATGATTGGGTTAACAAATTGTAACAGATCCCAGCCGCCTGTCAAATTTAAGAAGAAAACGTATGCTTAGTAACTGCTTTGCAAGCAAGTGCCTGTGCATCCTCACTCCTGTCTCCTTGCCTTAAAAAGCAGAGATAATGCTTTGCTTGCGTAGATGATGTTTTAGATAGCACTCTGCTCATCGCAAAGCAATGACCCAGGCCCACAGCTATAAAGGCTGGGCTTGTGTGCAGTTAGATACTCTATTATCCCCCAAGCAAGGACCTAGCTGGTCTGGTGGTCTGCTTTGTAATTCACATGTCTAAAGGATGTATCTTATTCCCCTCACCCCATGACTTACCTAAAGATACACTAAGCCTTTGTACTCATGGTGGATTCTACAATCTCTGTCTCATCCTTCTTTCCCCAAGTTCCTGCTTACTATCACACAACTGTTAATGACGTTTTCCTTTGATTATACACAATAAATATGGGATCATTTGAGAGGCTCGTGGAGTTGGGTCCCTACGCCCTCTCTCTTTCGTGACTTTTTCCACAGAGTCTTGAGTATTCATTCCCTGTACGTAAGACTTCTGCCAGCCAGAACCCACAGTTCCAGGTGAGAAGGATGCAGGCTTTATCTCTCCTACCCGAGGGAGAGAGAGTAGAAAATTGAGATCTGCTCTTCCGTGGTCCCTTCCTGCCCCAGGTCTGCTCCAGTTCACCTGCAGCCTTCTGGCCTCTGCTCACACTGCCTCTGTCCCAGGACTGACAGCAGCCTTTTCTTCCCTGGTAAACATTTCCTGTGCCTTTTAGAAGTTGGTCTCTTCTCTGCAATACAACCCTGGCAGATGTGATGGTGGTAAACGTGCTGGAGGGCAGTCACTTGGGGACTGCCAGGAGCCATGCTGATTCTCCTGAGTCTCTCATTCGGGGTTACAGAACTGTCGAGCAGCAGAGGAAGCCCTTTAACGTGAGGCCAGCTCAGCATTGCATCACTTTCATTTTATTTTTGAATTTTCAGTGGAGAAATTATTTGTAGCAAACTGTTCCAGATTTTTGGCTGCCTGCTTTCCTCACCACCATTTCCTTGTTGGCTCTGGTGCTTGTTGTAAGAACCAGGTTTCTTCTCTGGTTATTTCTAGCAGCTGGGCTTGCCGAATCCTTGATCTGCATTTGAAGCAGAATGCTTCTTCGTGATGTCAAGCTGATTTTCCTATTTCTGAATATTTCGTGTACACTCAGCAACTCTTTCAAGTGAAATGCTCTTGTCCAATTCTGTTAACCCATATTTGCCGATCTCCTGCTTTCATGCTGAGGGCAGTTTCTTCTTCCTGTAATAAAAGTTAGCAATTTGCATTTACTATTTGAAGGTTCTGGCCCTAGGTGCTTTTGTCCTTAACAGTTTTAATACAATTCACCCATTAAAATGTGCAGCGGTTTTTACTCAAAGCCCAGAATTGTGCATCGCAGTCAATCTTAGAATATTTTCATCCCCCAACAGGAAGCCCTGTATGCACAAGCAGTCATTCCCATCTTCCTCATCCTCCCCCAGCCCCAGGCAGCCATTGTTCTCTCTCTATGGATGTGCCTGTGCTGGACATTTCATGTAAAACAAGTTATTTCATGTAAATGGAACTGTCTATTGTGACTGACTTCTTTCACACTGAGTAACTTTTTCAATGTATTTCCAGGTTGTGGCCTGGGTCAGTACTCTATGCTTTGCTATTGCTGAATTATATTCTACTGTATATCTGGGCCCTACTGTTTACCCATTCATCAGGTGATAGTCGTTTGTGTTGTGTCTGCTTTTTGTTTGTGAAGAGTAATGGCGCCGTGAATACTCCTGTAGGAATTTTTATGTGGACATTTTTTTCAGTTCTCTTACTTGTGTGACCAGAGAGCAGAAATGCTGGGTCATTCATAAACCAAATGTTCAACTCTCTGAGGACCTGCCAGGCTGTTTTCTAAAGTGGCCACCCTGTGTTACATCCTCAAAAGCAAGGGCTGCGCGCTCCGCTTCCTCTGTGTCTTCATTAGTGCTTGTTACACATTTTTTTTATTATAACCTATTGTAGTAAGTGTGAAGCGGTTTCTCCTAGTGGTTTTGACTTGATTTCTTTTACAGCTAATGATATTGAACATCGTTTGATTGTGCTTATTGGCCATTTGTATATTTTCTTTGAAAAATACATTTTCAGATACTTTATACACATTTTAATTGAGTTCTCTTTTTCTTGTTGAGTTGTAGGAGTTTTTTCTTTTATTTGAAGATACAAATACTTAATCAGATAAATAATTTGAAAAAATTTTCTCCTCTCAGATGTTTTTTCACCTTCTGGATGGTGTCCTTTGAAGCAAATTTTTAACATTTGATGAACTCCAATTTATCACTGTTTTCTTTGTTCCTTGAGCTTTTGGGGTAATATTTAAAATCTGAGGTATTTTATTTAAACTTTTATATAAAAAATAACTTAATTCTTAAGACTGTTCTAGGAGATGGGTGCTGTGGCTGTCCCCAGTCTATGGATAGGAGACTGAGGTGCAGAAAATTTCACTGAAATATCAGTGTCACAGCTACCCAGTGCTGTGGGATTTCAGACCCTCATGTTTGTCCCCAGCATTTGTGATCTTCACCACCATGCTCCACTACTGCCTGGAATCATTAATGAAAAAGTTTTCCTTTTTTGATTTCTTGATTGTTTGTTTTCTCATTGGGGAACTCACCTCTTCATTTTCCTTGCAGAGATCTGTGTAGGTTTATTTTAGATCTCATGTACTTATTTATTACACAGGCTCCAGCGATGATTGTGCCTAGTTGATCTAATCAATTCATACTCAAGTCTTTCCTGCTCATGACACTAAAAAGAGAGTCATGATTTACATAATGCTCAAAGAAGAATGTACTTGAGTGATTTTATTTTTCTAACCAATCAAACAAATCAAATAAAAACCCGGTGTTGGAACAGATTATAAGCCCTGCAGAATAGGGTCACTGTCTTCCTTGTGTTTCATTTGATTTGTCACAGTGTCTGGATAGTGCCTTGCTGTCCAGCAGTTTTGTGAGTATACGGTGCTCGTGAATCATTGTAAGGAAAGAATTTTGACAACAGACTGTGTTGTTCATTTCACAAGGGAAAAGATCATATAGAAATACTGCTCAGATTTATTTTAAAATTAAGCTTGGTGTCTTGAGAAGGGTTCAAGAAACCATACAATAATCTTTTTCACTAATTTTAAATCTATCTTAGACACATTATGCATACATAGCAGAGTAACTTATCAACTAGTTTTGACAAGAGGAGTGTATTATTGATTATCTATTTTAGTTGAAATATTCTACCTGGGATAAAGTAATCAGTGCCCATAAATGAACAAATATGTTTGTATTTCTATGCAACATGGGGGCAGACTTCATATGTTTTTATATAATATATATGACTGTGTGTTTTAATCTGTCTGTCAGTGTTTTTATAGTTTTTCATCAATGTTGTAACTTTAGAATTCTTCTATGGAAATCACCCCCAATTCTAGTGCAGTTTGTACTGTGTATCCTGTCTTATGCATGGGATTCCACTGTCCCCTCACTGAGGAATTTCCTCTCCTATTGAGTTAGTAGCAGAGTTAAAGGAACTGTGATTTCTAGGCCTTTGCTCTCCATGTGTTTGCAGTTGGCTGTCAATCAAGATTTTGTCTTTCGTGAGTTTTCATTGTTCAATTAGAATTTTGGAAATAACAATTAATATGTTGCAACACTCTCCCTAGAAACTTGATGTGTTTGTGCTTTTCCGTTTCCAATTTACAAAAAATGTAAATGCACTCTTGTTTTTAAATAGTCCTTTTTCACTAGATATTTGTTTACTTCTTTATAGTCAAAATATTTTTTTCCCAATGAATGAATAGGTTTGCATGTTTTAAAAGATACCTTACTTTTTAAATTTCTTATTCTAACAGGTATATTCGTTGTACAGAATTTAGAAAATAAGGATAAACACAATTATAACTTAAAAATGGCCTCTAATCTCACCTGGAGATACAGTTGTAAGGTTTGAAATTGAGAATTACAAGTCCTCTCAAACTGTTCTTCTATTTCAAGTACGGTTTGGTTACTGAGATCCTCGAATTCCCATATGAATTGTAGCAGCAGATAGTCAGTTTCTGCAGAGGAACCCACTGGGATTGTGATCGAGTCCACGTTGAATATATGGATCGCTCTGGGGAGCACTGCCATCCCAAGAATGCTGTCATTTGATTCAGGAATGTGCGTGGTGTGTCTGTCCAGGTATTTAGGTATTCTTTAATTTTTTTCAGCATTGCATAGAGTTTACATTGGATTATTTTACTATATATTTTGCCTTTATACTGAGGACAAGTGTGCAAGGTACCGGGATCAGAAGTGTACTGGAGCTCCGCAGCTTGCTGCCACCATGGACGCTGTGCTCTTGCTTCGCCCACTGTACAATGTTGCACAAAATAGGACCTAAGTAACTCTCTCTTGAAAGAATGATTATATGATTGCTGGATGATGCTTGAGATTCCTTGTGATGATGTCTTTTTCCCAGAATTTCCCCTCTTCTTTACTATGCCCTTTCCCTTCCTTTCCTCCAGCCTGTGTTTCAGCCTGCCTGTGGCATTGATTTTCCTTGTCTGTGGACTCTTCCTTTCACTAGTTCGTGATAATGTTACATGTGAGATGTGGAAACTTGCTAGATGTCAAGAAAGAGGAAATCCATTGCATTCTAGTTTTTTTAGAGTGTGCTATTGTATTATCGATTGAAATGAAATCAGGCTGACCCATTGAGCCATCCCCTGAGCTCTTTTTGCCTTCCTACAGGTGATACTGCTCTCGTTGCTGCATGTGCCCTTCCCCCAGACTTGGTTTTGGGGTTGAGTAAGTCACCGTCACTGGAGCCCTCTCTTTAAATGATGAAGAGAACATTTGCTCTTTCTCCCTGTTTGGGGACTTGGATGAGATGAGGCAACAGATAAAGAATGGAGCCCCACCTCATTCTGACCCCCGCTCTTTCCGTTCCTTTCTCCAGGGGAAGAGTACAATTCAAAAATATAAAGATTGTGAACTAATGAGATAGACAAGACAACCGATCATTTATTAAATACCCTTTCATGCCAGAAACAAATGTATTATACACACAAAAAGCACATAAAATACGGTAGTACTGTGGTTACAAACGTGGGTCCGAGTTCGAGTCCTGGTCTGGAGTGACAAGTCCTGTGAGATGGAGAATTGGTAGGTCGGCTTAGCCTCTCTTGGACTTGTTTTCTGTCCTGCAGAGATGGGGCTCGCTAGGCGTTCCTCCCCCGTAGAGGTGCTGAGGGGTGTAAAAGACACGTGTAGGCAGACCGAGCACAGCTGCTCTTTCCTCGTAAGTGCAGGATAGCATCGCTTTTGCGGTGATGGCTTTATGACTGCACCGTGTAGACTCTCAGTGCTCCAAAGGGATGCCTTGCAGATTGGAGATGGGATTCTCACTTCTGTATATACCCAAGGATTGTGTTATTGGGCCTTGCTAATTTGACTCTATTCTTTAGAAAGTACATAATGTAGATATATTTTTCAAACATGCATGATTTTTTCTTTTATTATTTATAGTTCTACCCTCTCATCTCTTGGTGTGACTTTTCATGGAATCCAGGAAACAGTCCTAAGCAACCTGCCTCTTCACACTTCTCCGTGGTGGTTTCCTTCCCTGACTAGAAGAGGGTTTTGCATAGGTAATTTTGATTGCTCCCCTTCTCTTGGAGACTCTCTGTTTTTCTGCCCATCTCTCACCTGTCCATCTGTCCATTTCTCTACCCACTCATTCTTCTGACTTGTTTCAATAAGCATTTCAGGCAGCTTACAGAAGAACAGGTACCAAATAAACAGGTGAGAAAATGGGGCCAAGTTCATACAGTGAGGCTAGGAGTTGAGCCTGTGTGAGAGTTGCCAGCGTGAGACACACGCCTCTGCCTTGTGACTTATAAGATAGACAACATCAATGTGCCTGAAGCTCCCAGCAGACACAGGGAAACAGGGTTTGTGGGAGATGCTCATTGGCTGTGAAATAAATAAGTGGCTTAGTAGAAGCCCAGCCTTTCCAAGTACTAAGGCTTAGGAGAATATTTTAGTGTCTTCCAAAATCAGATTATTGCATCTTTTCTTTTTCAGAGTTTTATGTATAGTTGGTTTACATTCTATACCTGGAAATTTCTCCAAAACTTCTGCCCACGTGAGTCCCATGACTCGGGAATGGGGTGGTTCTGCTCATTGACGGGTGTTGGCCAGAAACGGAAAATGACAGCCTCAAAGGAGCCTGGGATTTATCAGTTATGTTTTGTCAGTGCTGTAGATTTCAGAAAATGCTTTCACCTTTTCTTTCCATCTGAGGCAGCAGCGCGCTCTCTTACCAGCATCAGGAGCTCAGGGCCACGGGATGGTGGGGGCTGACTGCACTGCCGTCAAGACAGCTGAGCTAGTCACTGCAGGTGTGGTTCTTTTACATACTGCAGTTCATGCTCTTTACTAGAATGTTTCAACAGGGAGTTAATTAACTGAGTTAATTAACATTTTATAAATATGATGCTTTGTTGAAAAGACAGTCATAGGCAGAATATAAGTTGTGATCACTTTAAAAATGGTTTCATTACTGAAATTTCAGTAGGAAAGATCCAGTTTATCTTATTTCCGCCTCTCTTTAAAAGTAACAAAGAAACAAGACAGAAAAAGCAGAGGATGATTTCTGTTCTTCCTCTCGGCTTGCAGGTGCCCTCACCTCCAGTGGCATCCATCCAGACACCAGCACTGACACTGGCCGTGCTCAGAACTGCCTCAGCCCTGAAGACACATCTGACAAATGGAAGGGGGCCGCGCCCTGTTACAGCAGGTGCTCTCACTTTGTGGGTCCTTATGTAACTGCGCGGTGTTATTCAGGATCGCCCTTTCTACACTTTGTGACGCTGCTGCGGTGTCTCCTAGTTATTTGTTTCTGTAAGTACTCGTGTAATTTTCCAATGTGTGGTACTAGACATCTAAAAATGCATTTTTCAGATGAAAAATAGTGTGTATTTAATATAAATGTATTAAAAAAAGGGTCAAATGGATCTATCCTGGTGCCAGTACTCAGAGATAATAATTAACACATTAACATCTATTTTCTGTTCTTTTCATCAGTGTGTATTACCTCTGTCATAAAAACCAGCGAGCAATGTGTGCCTGTATACTGTGTGGAGACCTCCATTTTCCATTCGGCTTATTACACATTTTTCTACAATATTCTATCTCCCCTGGCATGATTTTTAATGACTAGTATAGCATTCTGTCTTGTGGAGTCCTCGTCCATTTTACTTTGGACTTAAATAAACTTTTAAATTCCAAGTATACTTAACTGAAATTCTGAAAAGAGATCTGTTGTGGTACCGAAAGTCCCCTACATCCCTTCCCCTTTTTTCCTGAGAGTAAAAACTGCTGACAATGTGGAGTATATATTTCATGACCTTTATGCCTATGTCATATAAATAAACTCATACATACACGTATATGAGAAATCTATGTCTATGTGTGTGTATATATGCTTTATTGAAAAATAAGGCCATACTATATGTTTTCTGCAGCTCGGTTTATTCACTCAGGTATATATCACAGACGTCCTCTCTCTCCAGACTCACCCGGTCCTTTCAGATAGAGTAGAGGGTTTTCCTGATATGCAGGTTTGGTCTCTTGTGTAAGGACACCTTTCGTGGGGGCGTACTGTGGACAAGGCCTTGGACCACGCCGAAACACCGGAACTTTAGTGCCCACAGCTCACCGTGATTTACCGCATCATTGTCTTGATGGTGGACACTTAAGTTTTCTCCATTTTCCACTGTCAGAAAGGGTGTTTGACTGGCATACTTCTTATACAAACATTCCTGTGATCTTGTATGAGTATTATTTTCGTTAAGGTTTCTGGAAATTTAGTCCTTGGATGTGACAACTACATAAATCACAGGCTCCTTTCAAGTGAATCAAGAAATTCCTTCTCCTGTGGGGCATGAAAAGATGTAGAATAACTTATGTAACCAATTCTCTATCGCTGGATATGATTTCACTTCAGCTTTTCTTCTCACCATTGTAAACAGTGCTGTGTAAATGCTCTGATAAGTACATCTTTTTGAACTGAATTTTTCTAAATGAAACGATTCCAAAATGTGGAGTTCAGCCTGTGTGTACACACGTTTTTCAGAGTTTACATATCCATTGACATGTCATCCTCCAAAAGATCGCTCACAGTTTGTTCTCTCAAAGATGGACACTAGCTAGAATATCTTTTAAAAATATGTGCCAATATGATGAGCAAAAGTACTTTTTCATTGTTTTAATTTGCACTTGATGACCAGTGAGGTATTGAGCATTTTTCACTCATTAGCCATCTGACTTTTAAAAAGTGAATGATCTCTTTTGTCCTTTGCACACATTTAAGTGAGGCAGCTTCTTGTTGCTTTGTGACAGCTCTATGTATATTATGAACATTAACCCCTTGTCTTCATCAACATGTATCAGAGAGCTTTTCCTTGTCATATTTTGCCTTTCATTTTGTTCAGTAGGTTCATTTTTGTTGTGGCCCAAAATAATCTTAAGATTGTAAATGTCTTCTTTTTGGGTTTTATTCCTGATATTATTCTTAGAAATACTTTCTTATAATGGTATAAATTTCTTCTGTAGGTTTTTTTAATCTCTAAGATGGAGATGATGATGGTACTTGTTATAGTGAAGAGAAGTTGAATTAATATGAGCAAAGAATTATATTCGCTGTTATTAGTACTTTCTAATATTCACATCACATTCTGTAATTTTTCTTGCGGTCATTATGACTGGAATAGAATTTGTTTTTTCCAGGGGATTCTCTGATTGTCCCAAGACAATTATTGAATTCCTACTTTGCTTTTTAACTTGAAATCCCACCTGTAAAGAATACTTATGTACACTAGAGTCTCTTTTTGAGCTCATGGTTTATTTTTATCAATCATACTTTCTTACACTAGCACTATACCTTACATATTGTAAACATTTATTTAATATCTGACAGTGTGATTTTTTGATTCTCTTTTCGATCCCAAATTTTCTTGGTTAGTATTATGACTTTATTATTCCTGAAGAATTCTAATATAATTTTTCAAGTTAAAAAAAAAAAGAAGTGCTCTCGTGGGATTTTTTAGTACTTTTGAATTATCTTTAGGAGAACGTACATTTTTACAAAACTGCTTTCCTGCATACAAAATGTTGATGTCTCTACTTTCACACCTCTTACTTTACCCCACAGTACAGTCCTGTACTTCCTCCATGTACAACATGGGCATTGTTTTTGAGTTTATTCCAGATTATTGTTGATGTTTTTGTTAATTATTTAAGTCAGAATTTTTTGCTATTGTATATTTTAACTGTTAAAACTGACACCTAGGAAGGCAGATTCGGTTTGTAAATACTCACTTTGTAACTTCTCATTTAAAATTGTAAGTATTAAGTACTTGTTACAGAATCCTTTCTTTTCTGTTTTTAAAAATTTGTTTCCAAGATTCTCAAAATGGTCATAGCAAAGTAGTATAGGTGGGGACAGAGATGGAGAGAGGTAGTGTGGCTCATGTACAAACTGTGAGCACTTTCATGGCTGTGCTTACGCTGGAAAAGCCGCTGAAGAGTCCAGGATAAAACAGGGGTGGCTTTGTATGCAGTTGAAAGCCAGCTTTCTTGCCTGGTGAAGCCTGGTGGGCGTGACAGGTAGATGATCAAGGTCGAATGGAGGTTATTGGCTGCACAGAGCGCTGTGTCTGAGAACTGGAGAATATCGCCATGGGAAATGCTTGGTGCCAGGAACAAAGCAGAGGAGCTGGGGACCCTGTGTGTTAAGGAATTTCCAGCCCTCGGAGTGGGAAGATCAGACTCTGCATTCAGATCTGAGTTTGAATTCATCTTCTTTAGTTTACTTGTCCTCTGACTTTGGTCAAGCTATATACCCTATTTCACTTCCTGTTTTCTTATCTCTCAAAATAGGAGAATTACAGCCTGCTGCTAGATTGTTTGATCAGGTTAAATAATTAGTGTCTATAAGATGCCACGTACAGTCACAAGCTCAGTGAGAAATGGGCTGTCACCTGTTCTTCTGCAACTCAGTGCTTGACAAGACATGTGGGAAAGCCAGTCCCTAATTTGTGTGTGATGCAAGTAGGAACAAAATTAATGTCTTGCCTTTCCCTAGCAGTATACTTACAGCTTTGCTTCATTTACTTCTTTCCTCCTTTCCTTTCCCCTTTCCCATCCTCCACCAAAAGATCCTGAGACTCTCTCAGAATAGTAGATTCAAATTACTTTAAAGGTTGGCTCATCCTCATGAAATGATAGTAACATAAAAAAAATCTGTGCACATCCCACAATACATTGTATTTGATTTACACACACACGTGTGCACACATACACACACACAATCAGGCTACCTTCCACTTGCAGAGGGATAAGGACCACTTTTTCTGAGTTTTCACTCACTGAGCTTGAGAACAATGTCTCTTACACAGACTTTCACCAGGCTTCGTGCATGGTGTTTTTAATTGAATTTCGGCTTTGTGGCCATAGATATAGTCTCCTAATAGAAGAGAGAAAGTGGAGACATAGACATTCCGCTGAGATATTGGTGTCATCATATTTTAGTTGGAAAGGACTTAAGACAGCATAGAGTCGTAATATTATATGGGTGAGAATCCATGATGTTGTAACTTGGACAAGAACATGGACCTTCTGCCGTCTTGTCCACAAAGGTGAAGAGGCAACTGGGCAGGGGATGGTAGGGATCCTTCTTGCTTGAGTTCCATGTTCTTGCTAGTTTTCATTGCTCAGTTGCCTTTAGTTTATGTCCATGAGGCCTCTCATGGGAAGGTCACTCTGTCCTGATAGATTGAGTTTCTTATCAGCAAAAAGCTCTGGACCCACTCATATTTCCCAGAGTTTTCTGCTGACCTGCTGACACTTTATATAATTGAGACCTAAGAAACTACTGAATATAAAATCCTTATTGTTATTGTTTGCCCTCGAGTTCCATAGGAAGGGGTGCTGTCTCAGGCTGTCTAAAGCCAGATCTGAACAAAGATAGGGTGACAGGCTGTGCTGCTGGTCCTCCACAGTTGAAGGGGATTTCCAACTTAGCTTTATATTCAAGGCAGATGAGTTCAAATCTTGCCTTTACCAGTTATTATCTTTGTGAATTTGGGGAGAAACTGTACTTTTTTGTGTCCAAATTTGTTTATCTGTAAGTAAGTTCAGTATTTATTTTAAGGTTTCTGTTTTAGAATTGAATGAGCTAATACTCTCATTTATACCTAAACTAGTGATCTCATGGTTCTATGCTGGTGCCTTGGTAGTTGATTACTAAGGGACTCCGCAGTGAGATTGGGGGTGGGGGACCCTGGATAATAGAGCTTATATTCCAGGATATGCTTGTAAAAGACTGGATGTGCAGTGGATTTTTAGTAAATATCTACTCCTTTCCTAATCTGCATTGATTGTGTATATATCTTTATACTAATATATGAACAATTTTTATTGCAATTTAAATATCTTTGTAGTATTTACAATATCTAGTTATAAAAATACGTGAAATAAAAAGATTTGAATTTATTTTCTTTTCAATAAGCAAAACAAAATAAAATAGAAAAGAAAAAAGTTTTGAAGGAGTAGAAATAATTTTATTTCTGTGGAATCAATTCCTTGTAATAGGTTTTTTGTTCATGTTGTTAAAAAGCATATAAAATTGATAGGTGGTGAAATACTGGAAATGAGGAAACAGTGGAGACATACTACCTCTAAGGCAGTCAATTTGTTACCAAGTCCAAACTCGTTCTGCTTGCTGCATGACAGGCCGATTAATCGGGAGATGAGATGTTGGAGTAAGGAAAAGAGACTTTATTTGTAAAGCTGGCAGACCCAGAAAATGGCATATTGTTATCCAGTAGAACTCTCTTCCCCAGGGCAGAATTCAGTCTCCTTTTATACTAAAAAGCGGCAGGGATGTGGCTGGTTGTTGCAAACTTCTTGCTGTATGAATTGTTTGTCCTTGAAATCCTTTGTTCCTGCAGCTGTCCATGTGGGTCAAATTAAGGTGCCCCTGTAAAACCTCCAAAAAAAAGAAAGGTTATTCACTATTTTACAACTTGCCATCTATACATAAGTGTAGAAGAGCAAATATCCTTAAAGATCAGAGCCCGGAGAATAGGCCCTCCTGGATATTTCAGGCTAAAGGCAACTTTCTTTTACAAAAGGTGCAGAGATAGCAAGTCTGAGCCTAGAAAACAAGGTACAGGATTAAAGCCAAATGAACACATCTAACATGGAGTGAAATTTGTTCTTTCTATTACAATTTCTTTTTCTCCCTCATAAATAATTTTAGTAAGAAACGTGAGCAATTTTTTTATTTTTGCTTCTTAATAAAGGACTACAACTACAATTTAGTGAGCAGGGATGCTGTGCGTGCCTTGGTGTCACAGCAAACTCTTGTTGGTGGTGCAACATGCCTGATGCCCCGTGAGTGTTGGTGAGGGTCCCCCTAACCAGGGGCTCTATTCAGGAACCACCATATGCGCGTTGACCTCTGGCACCTCTTTTTCAGCTGCAGGAAATTTTTTCAGATTCTATGATAGAAAAATCACTCCAGCTAGGGATAATCAGGGAATAAAGGAAGAGGAAAAGGGCTTGAAGTAGAGTAGAAGAGAAAGACAGAAGCTCAGGGAGCCTGGGGGCTTGGCAGCGCTGCCTCGGGAGAGAGAGGAGCAGAGGTGTGGATGGGACCGGCTACGGAACCAGCTCCTGCAGCTTTCCCTGCACCCAAGCCACACAGCTTTTAATAGGGCCCAGGACTCTCTCCTGGCTGGATGTCACCCTGGGCAGAACCTTGAGAATCGAAGGTAAGGGGTGGGCAGCACTCACCTAGGGGGTCACTGAGGACTTTGGTCAAGTCCACATTGACTTTTCCAGTCAAGTGCCTTCACCTGTTCTTTATCTCAGGATCTGAGAAGCAGGAGCAAGGAACTCAGGGAGAGATCCAGGAAGATATCTGACTGTGTTAAGAGACGACAGTCACAGTGACACTGGGAGCGAAGACACTTGCAGCAAAGTAAAATAACTTCACAACCATTGCATCAGAGCTGCATGTGTGAGAGAGCCTAAGCCTGTCTCAGAGTGCAGGGGACAAGCGGAATGGAATGGTAAAATTAACACTGACAATTGAAATTTTGTTAAATAGCCTGCTACTTTTAATTTTATCACTTCAATGTAAGCAGGTGTATTTCTATGAGCATTTATAGGTTCACACAACCCCACCAGCCCCTCTTGCCCCCATGGGGGATGGGATTTCTCAAGCACAGTGCCCCTCCTGCTTGCTTGGGCCACGCTGCGGGTCCTCACCTGGGGCCGGACTGCTACAGTACACTGAGTCCCCGAGGCACGGCCTGGGATACATGACAGGAACAACTGTGCTCTTGGCTGAGGGCCTCCATTTCCCCCTGCAGTGTAAGAATGCCGGTGACTCAGTTAGAAGCATGCATCCAAGCCGTCCTTCCGTGTCATCACCATCTAGAAGCGGTGCCTGAATCTTCTGAATTTCTGCAGAATGTGGTTTACAATCACCTTGAACAAGTGAGTGTGTGTTCTCTTTCAAGTGGAGGAGTTACTGCCATTTTCCTGGAACTTACTCACCACTAGTCCATCTGATTTTTCTGTGCTAGGATTCAGTATGGCCTGCTAATAACTCTGCAGTCAGGTCTAGAAACCCTGATGAAGAGGATTATTTATTTTCTTTCTTTATATGATAGTATTTTACTTTCAAATTTCTGAGTTTTCAGTTCTTGGAGGAATGTTTTGGGGGTTGGAGAAACAATTTTGCTCTTACCATCTTTGTGACCTGTTGCTATATGCGTCTCACCTGTCTTCTGTCACTTGTGAGGCGGTTCTATTTTTGACCCTGTCCGGGTTGTTCATATTTTAAAACATAAAATCTGTAAAAGTACAGTCCCTTTTACTCTGAAGACATTCCACAAATACTCCTTTAATCTGGGTATGGTTTTAAGAAGACACAATAATTGGAATATATACTTGCAGGTTGCCAGTGCAAAATCCCCAAATTAATAGTCGAGCTTAACATCTAAAATCTTTCTAATCTACCATGGATTTGTATGGATAAGTGAAGTAGTTTGCTAAGAACTCAATCCTCCCAAGCTGATGCTCTGCCAGATGGTGGAGCCGAGGGACGAGGGTGTGTCCTGCCCTTACTGAGCTGACAGTTTCATGGCAAGGACCTTCACCAGGTGAAGAAATTGAAGTTTCTTCTAAGAACAGTGGGTCTGAAATGAGTCCAAAAGCGTGGGAGAGACACAATCACATTTGTCTCAAGTAGGGGAGAGTGGCTGTGGGGCCACCTGGGAGACTCATGAGTCCAGGTGGGCAGTGTTGTTGGCTTCCAATTGAGCGGTGGGACGGTCAGTGGGTAAAAGCGAACAGATTGAAGGCATGTTTAGATGGTAAAGAGGAAAGGATCAATGCTGTCTGTGAAGGTAGGATGGAGTAAGGCCCAGGTTTCTGGGTGGATTAATGAGTTAAATAATGGTCCTGCTGTGTTCTGAGGAGGGAAAGCAGCAGAGGGAGTTCTGGGGGAAAACTGATGAGTTCAGCTGTGGGTAAAGTGAAAGGCTGTTAGATGTGTGGTCTGGGAGCTCTGGTGAGAGCCAGTAGTGAGTAGGGGGCGGGGAGAGAGACTTTCAAATCATTTTGTCTTGTGAAAATACATACAAGAATGAGTAATGACACAACCCCTGTATATTCTGGATTTAAAACCCAGTAACATTTTGCTATATTGACTGCAGGGGTTCTTAATTTTTTAATAGAAATAAAATAAATAGAAACAAAATAGTGGAGTTAATGAATATCTTAGAGTTGATGTGTGTCCTTGTATGTATTTTCATACCTCATCTGTTTATAAACATAATCTACAAAAAGTTAACTTGCTTAGCATTAGAGTTAAACAGAGGGACGTGACACACTCTGTTGGTGGTTCAAGGTGATTTCTTGGGCAAATTATGTAGCCTCTCTGTGCCTTAGTTGCATCTTCTGTGACTGCCCCCATGCCCCTCATCACAGCTGATTTCCTAGACTTGAAGTTGGGAGGGAGGCTGCTGAAGGGAGTAAGAGGTGGCAACTGCTAGGGTCACTGAAGAGAGAGACAAAAACAGATTAAAGCCGAGAAACTGAGTGCTAATACCCTCAAAGGAGAAAGAATCCCTTAGTTTTTTGAGCCACTTAGCCTAAGAGAACGAAAATCATGTGGATCCAAAGCTCTTGAGCATATGAGTATTGTGGGTGGGAGGGTTTCATCAGAAAAGGGTTGAGAAAAGGCCTTTTGGTTTCCTTTTACGTTTCCAGTAAGGATGAGGCGCAGAAGAAAAACCACCCGTTTCACAGTAGAAGGTGCTGTTTTGTGCGAAACTGTCCGAAGGTTGGAAACCATTCATCAGTGGTGCTGGCAAAAGAAGAGACTTCTGGATTGGGTGGGGCACTTGCTGTGACTTCCAGGTGACCTGCTGGCTGGGGGCTGTGAGGCGGGCAGTAGGTTTGCAGTGTGACCTGGGTATAATCCCTGGCATTGAGGCTGCTGATCTGACTAGCAGAGCTGGGCAGACACCGTCCTAACGGGGCTGCTCGGGATGAGGCCTGGGACACCTGCCATGCTGAGGGCGAGAGGAGAGCTCCCCTGAGGTTGTGTCCCTGTGAAGATTAGAAACGTCCTCCTGCAGGGGAGGAAGAGCCTCTGAGCAGCGGGCCGGATGCACAGGCAAGACCAGCCTGAGCACGGAGATTTCAGGAAGCCGGAATTCATACAGGCCCGAACAGCCTTGTTCCTGAGAAACTGGAGGGAAAAGATGCTGCAAATGCAGGCTAAGTTCAGACACTATTGTGTGTCATGAGTGATAGGAAAAGACTGTTCAGGCAGCCACGAGAGAACCCTGTGGTTGTCCCAGTTGGGCGTCACACAGGAGGGAGGAGCAGAGTTATATACTTTGCCACTTATTAGCTGTGTGACTTTGAGCAATATCACCCCACTTCTCTCTATATATATCTACATCTGTAAAGAGACACAGTGACAAGCTCGTGTCATCAGAATGCTTTGTTTAGCTCTGATCCTCTTTGTCCAGTCCTGTCAGTGCTGCCCTGCAAGGTTCTGCAGCGGCTGCTCTTGCCCTGTGATGGGAGGGCATAAAAGGGCATTGTAGCACCCGAGGGCAGAAAGGGGTTGCTTTAAAAGCAGACATGTAGCGTCCTGCAGCTGCAGACCTGCAGGCAGTTTGGTTCATGGTCGTGGAGAGGACTTTGGAGGCCTTAGCGTCGTCTTAAGACTTGTTTTCCCTTGGGGACCTGATTTGCCTTTGCAGATTAATGTTGAAGATTTGGGCTTCTGGCAAAGCTGTTTTCAGAGATGGGTATATACGTAAAATATCATATAAAATAAAATGATTTATTTAACGTGAGCGACTTTGCAGCTGTTGGGAAGAGCTGTGTTGGCCTGGTCTCCACGGAGGACACCAAGGGTCAGCAGAGCGTGCGGGAGGGAAGGCAGCCTGCAGTGCTTCTGCGGGGGGTTCTCCCCAGCATGGTGCTCTGCTGAGTTGACTCTTCTCTGATTTTGGTTGCCAGAGGAGCAGACAGCAAAGTAATGAGTTCTGGAGGGATTGTATAATGACAGGAAGAAATAGGAACCTGGAGATTTTCTGGACTAAAACACGCTTTTGGTTCCTGATTCAGTGTGTTCCATTACAGAATTGATGAGTTGTGTCTATTCTGGGACTTCACTGAAATAAACGTTCAGCCTAAATGTTAAGGGCTTTGGTTTATTTGGCTGGAGGACTCGAGCCGGGATGACAGCCTCTCAGATCACTCTGAGGGACTGCTCCCAAGAGGTAGTGGAGGAGCTAGGATAAATAGAATCTTTACAACAAAGATCAGGTAATTGGAACAATAAAATATTGCTTGTTATCTAAAGAAAACCAGATATCTCAAGTTCAAGTATTTAGTGGTTTTCTATGTATGGTGGGAAGCAAACATTTGGGTCATTGAATTCATTCCTTTGGCAAGCACCTGGCTATCTAGGGCCAGTATCCTGTCCTTTCTTGCACTGAGTCTGCTCAGAGGGCACCACTGTGAGTGGCTGAGAGGCCGGGCTGTAGGCATGAACTCGCTGGGGGTTGGCAGCAGCCGCTGATGATTTGGATTCAGCATTCTTTGTTTACTGACATGGTTGCAGTATTTTCATGCACATTGTAGTATTTTCATTCACAGTGTTCCCCCTTGGTCCTAAATTCGACCAATATTTTGAGAGACATTTCATGACCAATTTTGTCCCACGGTGCTAGGATGGCTCATTCCTAGTTCAGGTGAAGAATCTTCTGAGTTGCCATTCAAGGTGTTAGTTTTTTTTATCAGGCCCTGTTGATACTAAAAGTTCTCTGGATCACCTGTCTTACTACTCTATTATGATCCAGGAAGTGTTTACCCATCTTTGCTCATTCCCATACCTAGAATCACACTATTATATTTATTTTATTCAGGGTTATAAATTTTATCTGTTTCTTCAAGATGTTTAGCCATCATCCATCTTGTGGGCCTAGTTACACATTGGGAAATGTAACAGACAACAATTTTATAAAATAGACAGGATATAAGTAATACAGCTAGTAACGTTAATAAAGTCACGAGTAAGAATTTAATAGTCGAGAAGTTGTATTTTTGGGTTAAAATTTTGCTTGTGTTTCTGAGTTTGATCCTATGAGAAAGTTCATATTTATGGTCAGGGTCAGAGCAGGTATTAATTGGCCAGTTGAAATCTCCCACCTTGTAAGATCAACAGTGGCCTAAACAGAACTATAAATTCTTTTTAGAATAACGTTTCTGAGGGCTATCTAGTTAGAGCCTTGTATTAGGGAAACCCACCAAGGTAACACAGAAGTACTAGACATAGGTAATTTATCATAAACTTAACAATTGGAGTAGTTCATAATCAAAGGTTGGAGAAATTATCAAAGTAATTGGTATACAGTCCTGGTCCGGTGTCTTGGGTCTGCAGTCTAGCTCAGATGTCGTCTTCTTCTCATCCTGGTATGGAAGCTTTTTCTCCATTTGGGCATTGTTTTAAGGTGAGCAGCGCTCTATAGGCCAGTGCACTGCAGGGGCTGTTTCAGATAGGAAATGAATCCGAGACTCCGTTTCCTTCAGCTTTGGTGTGTATGGTCTAGTTAAGAGTATCTGAAAAAGGGTCTTTCCATTCAGGTTGGAGACAGTTCTTTAAGTCATGCCTGTTGCAGTATGTATAATCCCCTGGCTGCAGGTCATGGGGCTTTGGAATTTTACCCAAGGATAGATTACTGAGCTTCAGAATCAAACCTAGAGTATTCTTTTCATAATTCAATTAAACTGTACAGCAGTGTGACATAACAGCAAGGAATGATCTGGGAAGTGTCTTAGTAAATATGGACCTCAATTAACAAAACTAGAATTTAATATCGACTAAAATATAATTTTTTTCTCTCTAAAGTTACCCTCAGTTTTCTCAAATATAGCCAAATCAAGATTAATTTCTTTACAAATTAAATCTGATTATTTGATCATATAGGCTTTTTAAATTGACTGTGTTGGAAGTTTTAATACGGAGTCTCAGGGTAGAATGTTAATAAGGTTTTCTAAGGCCAAGAAAGCCACGTCAAGGCTTTTCATGGATTTTTGCCTTACAGATTTAGGTAAATTCTTTTCTCTTTAAAATCCTTAAAATACCTTTATACTCCTATATCTCTTAGGAGATGATCTCCCTAATTTGTCTGATAGAGCCACTGGGGACCTAAGTATTTTTAGTCTTTTGAGGGATCAGATAGAGAGAAAAGATAACTGTTCCAAGTCTGTATACATAGTTATAATTTATCAAATTGCTGTGAACCATAACTAGCTTAAGGAGAAGAGATTCTTTATGTCTGGGAAACAGGTTAAAAGGCAGTAGTATTTCAAACAATATCAAAAATTATAACCATATTCAGCTGGTTAATCAGTCCCATGTAACTAATTCTTTTAATGAGAGTTTTCATTAGAACTTTAAAATGTCTTACCCAGTTTAGTTCAGTGCTGTAGTTTGAAATTTATTAGAAATCAGTAAATCTCCTTGAAGAGAAAGCATTTTGCAAAACCATCAGAAGAAAACAATTAACTGTCTATAAATGACAAAAGATTTAAAAGCATGGTTAAACACCGTTACACTATAATCAATAAAGAAACCTGTTCACTATACCCATAATTATCACTGGTAACATTTCAGATAAACCAGAATTTTAGGGAGTCCATATAATTTCTACAATACCTATATTAATAATATTTCTCATTCAATATAACCTTAGAAGTTTTATGATTCATTTGACAATTCCATGTTATTTAAAATGCCAAATGAAACTTTATAGTTAAAAATCTCTCTTTGGGATGTTTCAGGGGCCTTCTGTAGCATCCCAAACTTAACTGGAGATTAAAAGAATTTTAATTAATTAAATTAATTTTTATTTAATTAATTAGAATTTTATATTTGGGGAGCTTTTTGAAAGATTTCAGAACACTTGATCAGATAAACATATAGATCACTGTAAAGTAGTACTAATTCATTAACAAGAAAATACGTCAAAAGTAAAGGCAGAACAGATCAGCTAAGTGGTATAAGAAGTTTTACAATCTGTTACTGAAGGTGGATTAATATTTTAAGAAAATTTTTTCCTCTTAACAGAGAGAAAACCAAATCTAATCTTGTTCCAGCTACCTTCTAAGATTCATTTACGTTGCCCAATTTGATTCTAAACTTAGCCAATTCTGACCACGTACAAAACTTTCCTCAGGGTTCCTTTTCCACAAGCCTTCCACAGCTTTCTATACTTATATTAGTGTGTCCCTTATTTTGTCTTCCATTCAGAGGTAACCAGCTTCAGGAGAAAGTCACTATTTTTCATTAACAAAGTATTATTCCATTCTTACATCTTCCTTTACGCATTTATATTACTTTCCTAGGATACTGAGATCATTCCCTTACTAATAGAGACTATTTCTGTGTGACACCAACCATTTATTAATATTTCTAAACACCTTTAGTTTCACTGTAAGAGGAAGTTAAATGTTAAGTAATTCATATTTCAATCTTATTTTATCTGAAAATGGCATAGATATTTAATAAAATCTTGTCATTTAACTTAATTTAGCACAACTCTAGAATTTAAAGATATCAAACATTTAGAGATTATTTTAAGCATACATTTTAAAAATATATTTTAAATATTTACCCAAAGCTCTCATCTCATTTGCATTTAATTTACTTAAAATTTTACCACAGCACATTACTGTTATTTTTTTTTTGACAAATCTGCAACAGATATAACAGGATCTTATTTGACTTTCATTAAACCTAGGTACAGTAAAGGTATTATAGTTAAGATGGATGATTTTAAAGATGTCTATATTTATTAGAACATACTTAAACTAAACAATATCAAATATTACCTTAATATTGAATATTTTCCAATTCACATGACACTGAAAGTCAATTTGTTAAGTTTTTATTTTAAAAATACTTAATTTTTAAGCTCTTATATTTTTACATCAATTAAGCAGAGCTCTTTGACTTCGAAATTTTTTTTTTTAGCAGTAGAAATATCTCACTTCTATAATCTGTATGCAGGCTTATAAACAGACAAAAGCTAGAGATCTCATAGCTTCACTTTAAAACTTATTTATATTTATAATAATAGTTGGAGTAAGCTGAATTTGCTTGCTCAAATCACTAAGGCTTACTATTTATGAAACAGATAATTAAGATTTCCTCACAAAGTCTGAAGGACCCGTCAGAGTTCTGAGTTCTAAAATGCCAAAAATTTCATGGCCTCAAGTTTTATTTCGTTGAGCTAATTAGGCTCAGTCCTAGGTCACTGTTTGTTGTATTTATATTTCTGATCTGCAAGACAAAGACACTCTCTTCCAGGTCCTCAGATAACTGCTCTGTCACCCAGACCCAATTTTATCTCCTTAATTGGCATTTTTGTATCAGTGAGAAGAGCTGTAAACAAAGAATTCCATGTTTTAAAACTAAGGTTTTCTTTATTTTGTCTTCCAAAGCTTGCATAAGACATTTATTAAGGTCTCTTTTCCTTGAGTTATAAGTTAAACCCAGGGTAAACCTATATTTTTTTTTTTAGCTACTCAAATTACTTTTTAGATTTACGTTATATTGGACGTCTCAAGTAACTATATTGGTTTCCTTTAATTTGTTCAATTAATATTTTCAGAGGGATAGACATGTGCCCAGCCTTATAATACCAAGAAGGGGAAGCGTTTTTCCACTGAAACATATCTATCCCACAACATAAGCAAAAGGTTTATATAAAGACCATCTAAATATACCAATTTCACAAACTTTTATCTCAATTTTATTAAATCTTATACCTTTAATTTTTATATTTATTAAGTTTAATCAATAATTCTTATTTCTAGAAGGAGTGACAGAAACCTTTTTTTTGTGGGTGTACATTGTATATAATTTTATAGAAGTCTCTAGGATGCCCAAGTTTCAGCCAAAGAGCTTAGGCCCTTCTCGATTTTTAATTTCATTAATTGGTCTGTTGTCCCAATCCTTGATCAAGTATTTCAGTCTACATATAAATATATGTTAAACTGTGGTAAATAAAACGGACTTGTTTGAACTTTAATGTTGGGGGGGAGTAGGTGAACTCTTTGGCCCTGTTTTTTTAACTTTACGTAGTGTAGTATCAAAACCCTGTATGTAAATCCAAAAATGTCCATTTTATTGATCTCATTCAAAATAACCATATAAAAATATTTATCCTTTTGGGATAAGCCACTTATCTGTTTTTTTGACATTTTTACAATCCTTTTTCCAGTTATTCAACCTAATTAACATTAATTATACTAAGTTTTTATTAGCATCTCTAGAAACATTTATCAGAAAGGAAAAACAAAAATGTAGCTTTTCAAACCAGTTATATTTTTATATCTGAGTTCTTAGGTTAACCATTAGATATATTTTTCTGCATTTAAACTTTATTTTAATAGGTACCAATAAAACAGCCGTTTATAATGAGATCTCTTTAAACTTTCACCAATTAAAAAGTTTTTCCAAATTAAAAAATCCATCATATGGCCATCAATTTATATATATATAAATATATATATATATATATATATATATATATATATATATATATATATATATAGTGATTTTAAACCAATAAGATGAAGAGGCCCTTCCACATGAGAGTCGGGGTGTTGCCTAAATAAAATTCAAAGGTTTACTCTCCAAAAGCTTAAAGCCTTCGTGGTCCAGGCTGATGCAACAAAGTTTAAGATGGCAAAATATCTGAAAATTGGTACAATCAAAGAATTGCTTAGAATCCCAATTTATTTGCGTGGCCACCGTATGTACACAATACTTGAACTTTTGTATGGCAGAGTCCAAGGTTTCCTTTAAAAACTAAACTAAACATATATATACTTACATGCACACACTTAAAACATCCAGAGAAAGATAAAACGTTTACATTTCAAGGACACAGGAAGAGAAATCCAAGTTCCCACTAAAGGGGATTTTGTTTTTACAAGTTCAGAATGCCAAAAAATGTTTTTATCAGGCCTGGTTATTTCCAGAGTGAGTTTTATTTTTTCTTATTCCCGATTAATGTCGTAAGTTTTGTATGTACATAAATCTGGCTGGGGTTTTACTTGGAGACTGGCAATCTGTCATTTCTTTTTCTTTTCTTTTCTGTTCTTTATTTTTTTTTTGAAAGTTCTATTCCCCATTGTAAGGTCAGGTTCTCAGAATAAATTTGCTAGTATGATTTCCCACAGGGACAACTCTGTGGCATGAAGTCTTTGTGTCTACCACTCCTGGAAGATTCCCTGTCACCTGAGAATGCTGTTACCAGCCAGGAGGATGGTCCAAAATTTGGAGTTGAAAGTTTCCTCATAAGAGTTTTACTTTTATCCTGAAAAATTCAATGGAGGTAACCAAATTGAGGAAAACATTAGACCAGCCTCTTACCTAACCACTCAGTCCTGAACCCAGTGTCTTTCAACTTGGACCCACTCGGGATGTCTCCACTGGGTGGGTAATTCACCTCAGTTTCTTTCAACTGGAGGGCCACGTACCTGGATACACCGCCAGATAAAACTTAGGATCATCAACCAATATGTGAGATCTGAGAACCAGGAGAGACTCAGCCAAATTCATCTGGACCCCCCGAGGAGGCGGATGAGCACAAAGGGCCACTGCTGGTACCAAGGCTCTGGTCACTTGGAGAGTTCAGGTGGAGAGAAATCTGCTGTGGTGCTTCATGGTGTCCAAAACTGTTGACTGAAATAAACGTGCAGCCTAAAAGTTAAGAGTTATGTTTCATTTGGCGGGAGGACTCGAGCCAGGATGACCGTCTCTCAGAACTCTCTGAGGGACTGCTCCCAAGAGGTTGAGGAAGAGCTAGGATATATAGGAGCTTTACAACAAAGACCAGGTTGTTGGAACAATAAAAGATTACTTGTTATCTAAAGAAAGCCAGGTATCTCAAGTTCAAGAATTTAGTGATTTTGTATGAATGGGAGGAAGCAAATATTAGGACTCACTGAATTCATTTTTTAGACAAGCACCTAGCTATCTCGGGCCAGTAGCCCGTCCTTTCTTATTCTGAGTCTGCTCAGAGGGCACCATTGTGAGTTGCTGCAGTGGCTGGGCTGCAGGCCTGTCCTCGCCGGGGAGTGGCGGAAGCCTTTAATGACTTGGTATCAGTATTCTTTGTTTACTGACATGGTTGCAGTATTCTCATTCACATTGTAGTATTTTCGTTCACAGACCGAATATGGATCATCTGCAAACTTGGAAAGCAACCGAGATGGAATTACTGCAGATACCTTCTGCTTTAATAAGCCGTGTGCAAACATAAACACGGAGGAAGCATACACTTGGATTTGGAGGTGTAGGAAAGGGATCCTGCACATTGCAGGAGAACGCAATGCAGAATTCCTTAAGTCCAACTTTCTTTACTGTAGTGGTTTCTGAGAACAGTTTATGGTAATTAAACAACATTGACAAACGGTGGCACACATTGCTTTTAAGGGATGGCCGGCTGCAAACTTTTATATTGGACAGGTGGAATTCATAGGCAAGTGGTCAGGTGGATGGGAGAGAGATGGAGCCAAGGCCTGGGCCCAGATTCCGGTTTAAATTGCCATTTCTTCACCATAGGGCCTTGGAATAGAATGCATACTCTCAACCTGTTGGTGAATCTGTGAAATGGGCATGATAATATTCATTTCTTCCTGGGATTGTTGTAAGATCTAAAGAGTATTATAGCACACATGAAGCATTTAACACCCTGGCACTTAGCAGTGTTCACTGTGTGGGGCCGCCCCGCTTAGCGTGCGTCAGAGCCGTAAAGGCAGCATTTGTCTGTTGAGGATGCACTTGTAGCCCCTTGGCTAGGTTGTGAATTTGTTGATTTCCTTTAATACTTGTAACTCTGTGTGACATGGGCAGTTATTTTCATGGACAGATGAGGAATCTCAGGGTAAAGAAGACTGTGTAATTTGCCCAAGGTCAGACCATAATTTTGGGTGCAGGGGCCTCAGTTCAGCATGGGCCCCTGGGCCTTCTGCTCTCTCCGTTCAGCACCAGAGCCAGATATGGAGTTGGCTGTTTCCCTGCCCAGAATATCCGGCAGGACCCAAGACACACCTGGCCCTGTGCTGCTTGAGCAAAAACTCCGGAGGAGAGGGAGTTACAAAAGGGATAAACATAAAAACAGACGACAGCAAACTGTGATCAGCTCTGAGAAGGAAAGGAACACGTCTCGCCGTGCAGAGCTGGGAGCTTTCCCGTCTGGGCTGCTCTGGGGGTGTTCATCTCAGCTAAACAAGTTCTGCTGTTGCAGCAAGGCAGGAAGGCAGGGCGCATGTGGGCAGGTAGACAGGGCCTCATTGATCGTACTCATTCCCCATTAAGCGGCAGCTTTCACGGGCACTTACCTAGTAAACATTGGCCATAATCTTCACGCAATTTGCTTGGTAATTTTATTGACCCCAGCTTTGAGATGAGGTCATTGAAGCTGGGGAGTTTGTTGCATGCCCGTGATTACCTTGCAAATACCCCCACTGGTCTTTCAACCTAGACTGGTGTGGCTGTCATGCCCCATCCCTGTGAATGGCATCGTGTAGCTTCTCCCAAGTGGCCCAAGTGACTGACATTGATATGCTTAATTCGTAGGAAATGGTATGTGGCAATAAGAGAAAAAGATAGTAAGAAATTGTTTGGAAAACAAGAAAAAAACCTATTCTTCCCCAGCTGGGGGAGCGTAACCTGTATCACCCACCCTAATCACTGCCTGTCACCTCCTCCCTGAGGATTCTGTGTTCAGAAGCCACTCTGAGCCTTGGGAGAACATTTTTCCTCATGACACTTTTGACTAGGACCCGCGACATCTCTGTCCCTGGTTAACACTCTCTTCAAAGCCGTTTAAATTTTTTGCAGGTTCCTCCACTCTGATGTAAGAATACCCTGTATAACTTCTTGATGCAGCTCCTTAATGAAGATCTTGTGATGGATACCTAGCCAAAACTGGGATGTATGCACATAGTGACTGCAACTTCAGCACATTGTGAGTTCATAATCAGAGTGGTGGGTGACTCAGGAAAGGCTTTTTTAAGGTAACAAGGGGAAAGTGAAAGGACGCTTGCTGTGTGAGAAAGAAACATCTCGGTCACAGCCAGCAAGACACCTGTGTTCATGATGGGGTGTGGCGAGTGCAGAGTTCTCACAAAGAAAGAAGTGATGTGATGGGAGGGAGGACAGTTGGGTAATTTATTGGGGAGGAAAAAAGTGGGCTGAACATTTCCTGGTTGAACAAGAGGATTGTGACATGACGTGCTTGTATTTTGGAGAGAAGGGTTTTGTGGGGACAGGCCTAGGAGTACGCTGTATGGCTGGGGAGTCAGCACAACAGAGAAACACAGAGAACCGGGCAGACCCCAAGGCCCAAGCTGGGGGAGAGGCTGCCCGCAAATTGGAACCCTGGAAGCTGGTTCTGTCCCTTAGCTGGGGCCTCAGACGTCACTTCACAGCCCAGTCCTGTTGATACAAGAATAAAACACGTTGGGCATGAGAAGGGCTGTGTCCCAGGCTTTCGTTGAGCCCCTGGGATGTGCCCCACCAGATTTTGTTCTTTGACTTCATGCAGTAAAGAATTCAAGAGCAAGCCAGTGTTGAGTAAAGGTATATATATTCAGACAGATACATTGAAATGCAAGAGAAACGTCACGAGGTGTGGGGGTTTCATGCACAGATTAGAAGTAGGTACACACCCCACAGACAGAAGGTCTGTCTTCTCCAAAGAGGGACAGAGAGTGGTGACCGCGAGGTGGCGCTGTGTTGCTTGTTTTCTTGGGCTTGGTGGTTTCATATGCTAATAAGTAGAAGGACCAGCCTTAGGGCAAGGGGCTAGGATTCCCAGGGAGTTGGCCATTTCCCACCCTTTGACCTTTTGTGGCTATCATTGGGACTGCCATGGTGCCTGGGGCATGTTATTCACCAGGTTACTATTACAATGGATGTTTACTGAATCTCAAGATCTGCTAGAAGTTAAATCTCTTCATCCTGAGCCTCAAGGCCTATTGGGGGTTGAATCCTTCACCATTTTGATGTCAATTGCTGCGGCCTTCCTTGAATGGCTGTGCTCTTCCCCCTTCCATCCTGTATCACTGTGATGACACAAAGACAGCAAAGGCCGGGCCCTAACCGTGCTCCTGCATTTAACGGCAGGAGGTGTGGTGTGGGCTTATGATGACTCTGAGTGGTGAGAAGGATGTTTCAGATTTTCCCACGTGAGACATGGCGACTTACCAGCAGCCTCCCCAGATTTATCTCACGGGCATTATCGCTTGTGTTGTTATGGAAACAAAAGGCCAGCCAAGAAATAAGAATCACACAGAGGGTTGGAGTACTGAGATTTATTACGCTGGCGGGCTCAGAGGGGTTTCTTTTCCAAAGCTCTGAGCACCTCCAAGACGTGCACATGAGGTTTTATAGGGTTAATTACAAGTATGGGGCTAATACCCAATAAGGCTCAAACAACAAAAAGCAAGGAATCAGTACACTGAAGCTTATCAATTTGGAACAGATCACGTTACTGACAACTGTTGACCTTGGATTTTCGGGTTAGCTTATTAGCCCAGTAAACTGACACTAAACTTCAGATTTACCAGGTAGCCCAGCAAAACTTAGATCAGGAAACCGACACTTATCACACTTTGATTTGTGACTTAGCTTGTTAGGCCAGCTGTGGTTTTCCTTCAGTGTCACTTATCTTTTGAATTTTTCTTTTTTTCTTTTTTTTAATATTTAATCCAAATTTAATATCAGGGTTCTTTGGGAAAGAAATTTCTCTTTTTCTTTTCTTTGGTGATCTTTTAGGGGGGCAGTTAATTAGATGTATTTACCTGTTAGTGGAAGCCCTGGGGCTTCAACCCAGGACCCCGTGCACGCTAAGCACACGCTCTACCACCCGCCCCATCATCTTTTCTTTTTGGTTTCGCTGCCAAGAATCCTACAGCTGAATTTCTAGTCAGCCTTAACCCCTTCCCTGACTTCATGGAATCCATTTTTATGAGTTTACTTCCCCCTGGTTTCATTTAAGTATTGAATCTCCATTTTCTCTTCACTCTCCGTTTTGCCTTTTGTTGTTATGGTTGTTAAGCTGTGTTTAACAGAATTGTTTAAATTCTCTTTTAGCAAGAGGCTGAATGTAAATAAATATGTAAGCAAACAGCACAATTAAATGCTTTTATACATTCTGAGCTGTTTAGTAGTAACTTAAAAACCGAATTGAATATTAAAGTGATAGCATTTTAAAAATATTTTTTAATTTTTCATAAAAATATAGCTGATTTAAAATATGATATTAGTTTCAGGTGTACAATAGATGCTCCATTTATAGTTACTGTAAAACATTGTCTGTATTCCCTGTGTTGTAAGATACATCCCTCTAGCGTGTTTACATTACATGTTGCAGTTTGTATAAGAAAGTTGGGTAACGCAGAGTCTGGAACGTGGCTGTGTATGACTCAGGTTCACGCTCACCCTGCCTGTCAGAGCTCAGGCCTTCACTCCTTTCTGCAGGGGAGCGAGTGGAGGCAGCTCTCATCAGCGCTGTCACCACCCTCTGAGTGGCAGTGACAGCAGTGACTGTGTGTGGACGTGCAAATTGTTTTTCCAAGAGCTTTATATGCGTTTCTGCATTTAATAATTAAAGCCCTCCTGTGAGGAAGCGTTTTAAGTTTTTAATGCATAATACATTTTATTTTGATATTGATAGATTTCAAACCTCTGGAAAATTTACAGGAGTAGTACAATAAACGCTTAGATACAGTTCACTTTAAAGGGCACTATTTGGCTTTCTGTGTCTGGCTTATTTTAGCATAAAGTTTCAAGGTTCATCCATAATTGTAGCCTGAATCAGTACTTTATTCTTTTTGCTTGATAATATCCTTTTCCTTTGTTTTCGTTTTTGGTCTATTTAAAAATATTTTCATTGAAGTCTTGTTAGTTTATAATTTTGTGTTAGTTTCTTGTGTACAGCACAACACTTCAGCTAAATAGGAACCTACCTGTATTCATTTTCATCCTCTTTTTAAACATAAGTTACTATAAGATATTAAATATATTCTCCTGTGCTATACAGTATAAACTTGCTGTTTATTCTTTACATACTCAGTATCTGCAAATCTTGAACTCCCAGTTTATTCCTTCCCACACCCTCTCCCCACTGGTAACCATAGTTTGGTTTCTATGTCTCTGTGTCTGTTTCTGTTCTGTAGATAAGTTTATTTTTTTGTTTCTTTCTATTTTTTTTTTTTTAGAGTCCACATGTGAGCAATCTCATATGGTATTTTCCTTTCTCTTTCTGGCTTACTTCACTTAGAATGACATTCTCCAGGTCCATTGATGTTGCTGCCAATGTCATTATTTTATTATTATTTTATGGCTGAATAGTAGTCTATTGGACAAATATGCTACAACCTCTTTATCCAGTCATCTCTCAGTGGACATTTCGGTTGCTTCCATGTCTTGATATTGTAAATAGTGCTGCTGTGTACATTGGGGTGTAGGTGTCTTTTTCAATTAGGGTTCCTTCTGGATATATGCCCAGGAGTGGGATTGCTGGGTCATCTGGGAGGTCAATTTTATGTCTTTAGAGGAACATCTATACACTTTTCCACAATGGCTCCACCAAACTGTATCCCCACCACAGTGCAGGTGTGTTCCCAATTCTCCGCAGACTTTCCAGTATTTATTGTCAGTGAACTTCTGAATGATGGCTATTCTGACTGGTGAGAGGTGATAATTGATTGCAGTTTTGATTTGCATTTCTCTGATAATGATAATGAATATTTTTTTATGTGGCTACTGGCCATTTGTACGTCTTCATTGGAGAAATGTTTCTTTAGGACTTCTGCCAATTTTTGAATTGAATTGTTTGTTTTTCTTTCTTATTAAGTGTAAAAGCTGTTTACATATTCTGGGAATTAAGCCCCTAGCAGTTTCATTTATTGTAAATATTTTCTCCCATTCCATAGGTTGGTTGTCTTTTTGTTTTGCTTACTGTTTCCATAGCTGTGCAAAAGCTTGTAAGTTTAATTAGATCCCTCTTGTATATTTTTGGTTGTTTTTCTATTGCTTGAGTAGACTGCTCTAGGAAAACATTGCTGAGATGTATGTCAGATGTTTTGCCTATGGTTGCTTCTAAGAGGTTTATAGTGTCTTGTCTACATGTTTAAGTCTTTAACACATTTTGTATTCATTTTTGTATATTCTGTGAGGGAGTAGTCTAACTTCAATGATTTACATGCAGCTGTTAAGTTTTCCCTACACCATTTGCTGAAGAGGCTGTCTTTACTCCATTGTATGTTCTCACCTCCTTTGTCAAAGTTTCAATGACCAAAAGTTTGTGGGCCTATTCTTGGTAAATGTGTTTATCCGTTCATTGATGGATGGATATTGTTAGTAACTTTTGGCTACTCTGAATGATACTGCTATGAATATTGATGTGAAATTTTTTATGAGAATATGTTTTCATTCTGTTGGCTGTACATTTGCCCCGCCATATCTGTAGTTTCCACTACATGAATCCAGATGGTTGATTGTAAAGGGACTCGAACATCCTTGGATTATGGTATCCAGGGTGTGGGGTTCCTGAAACCAACCCCCCAAGGATATTGAGAGATGACTCTATATGTAGGAGTGGAATTGCTGAGACATATAACTCTAAGCTTTTGAGGAAATACCAGACTTCTCCAAAGAAGCTGCAACATTGTTCCTTTCCCCTGGCCGCATATGAGGTTTCTCTGCCTCCTGAACGACATTTGTTATTGTCCATGTTTTGGTTATAACCATCCTAGTGGGTGTAAAATGAGATCTCATTTTGTTTTTGACTTCCCTAGTGATGCTGAGCATCTTTTCATATGATTATTGGCCATTTGTATATCTATTTAAATTCGTGGTAAATTTAAAAATTGGGTGTATTTTTTTGTATTGTTCAGTTGTAAGCATTCGTTATATATCCTGGATACTACTCTCTTATTAGATACATGCTTTGCAAAATTTTTCTTCTATTCTGCACATTGTCCTTTAACTATATTTTTTTAAACATTAAAACAATTTCTTTACAAGGGAGGTAGTTTGATGTAAAGATTTATTTTATTTTTTTGCAAAGCACGCACTCTCTGACTTGAGATACCCTTTTCCCCTGTCATTTCACTTTCTTGATGATGTCCTTTGTAAGAAAAAGGTTTTAGTTTTGATGAAGTCCAGTTTATCTGCTTTTTCCTTCTATCACTTGTGCTCTTGGTTTTGTATCTAGGAAACCAAAGCCTATCCTAGGCCCACAAAGATTTATACTGTGTCTTCTTTTAGAAAGTTTATAGGTTTAATTTTTACATTTCTGTCTGTGATCTATTTTCAATTAATTTTATTTGTTATATAAAATATGGGTGTTCAGATTCCAGATTGATTCTTTTGCCTGCAGATACCCAGCTGTCCCTGAACCATTAGTTGAATAGACTATTCTTTCAATGGAGTGTTTTTGGCCCCCTAGTGGAAAAGTGTCTGTAAATGTAAGTTTTTCCCCGTGGGTTTTTATTGTGTCTCTTAGACTTATTTATCCAAACTTATGCCAGTATCATACTGACTTAGTACTATAGCATTTTAGTACACTTTAAAGTGAGTCCTCCAACTTTACTCTTCTTTTTCAAGGTTGTTTTTGCTGTCCTGGGCCCCTTGCAGGTCCATGTGAATTTTGGGATCAGTTTTTCAATTTTGCATAGAAGTCAGCTGGAATTTTGATAGGGATTCCACTGAATATATAGTTCACTTTGAGGATTCTTAACATTTTTAATAATATTGTCAATCATTCCATGAAAATGGGATGTCTTCCATATATGTAGATCTTTTAAAATTTATTCTGGTGATACTTCAAAAAGTTCAATGTACAAATCTTGTAAATTTTTGTTAAATGTATCTCTCACTTTATTTTTAATGCTGTTGTAAATGGAAAGGCTGAATTTCTTATGGGTGGGACTATGTATCAATCTTCTTATTTGTAGAATTCCTTCACAACAAATACCCTTGGTATATATTTGCTACATAAATCTATCCACAACTATTCCCCGCCCCGTGTTATAAGAAACCAAGACCCAAGGTAAGCTACTTGAAAACACCTATGTGGAAGTGAGAAATGAGACCCTTGGGTGGGTCTTTGTGCAGATGATACTGAGAGCTTATTCTGAATGGCTTCTTCTTAATTACTTTTAAACAACCCTTTCAGTGTATTTAGTCAGATACATTAAGATTATGCCCTTTTGATGTGCGGAGTAGCTAAGACTATAATTTTCAAATAAATTCTAGTGAGAGTGTTGTACTTGAAACCTAATTTGCATCAATCTTTGAAGATTTATGTTTCAGGAGCTTTGACTAAAGAACAACTGTCTTTATTCTATAATGAGAACTAAATGCTCAAGCAACATGTAAGAGTTTCAGCAAACTGCCCCCGCCCCGTAGTGCTGGGTGGCTGCAGCTGTAACTGGAGTCAGCACTTACCTCTCCCAGTATGCTTGTGCTGATCTGCTCAAAGTGGTTCGTCCAACAGTTTGTCAGTAGTCTGTTGGACAAAGTCATAAAACATTGATTGAAGGTTGCTAGAATGCAATATATTCTTATTAATATTAAGTAAGCACATATTGAATGCTTACTGTATGATGGAATTGTCCCTCAGCCTCACATGAATATTATTTCTCTTGAAACCTCACATATTTCCTTGTTATTCTCACTTTACAGATAAGGAGACTGAGAATTAGGTCTTCTCTCTTTGGGGGGAGCTCATTATTAATGATGGGCAGTTGTAAGGAAAAAGATATTGATTCATCATGAGAAAACATTTTTGTGAGAGTCAGCAATGAAGAAGATGAACACTGAAGAAGGTGATCATTGTTCGAGTGAGACAAGCCCTGGGTTGTGCGGAGTCAGCATCCCTGTCCTAGACACGGCACGTGTAGAGCTGCGTGGTGGGTGAGGCGGCGCGGCCGTGCAGGGAAAGCGGATGCTGGGGCCTTAGGCTGTGCTCAGGCCTGGTTGGGCTTTCTCCTAAGGGGAGTGAACCATCATTGACAGATTTTAAGTAGGAGAGTGGGGTGCTCTCATAGTTCATATTTGTCTTCTAGAATGTTTGGAAACATTTAGAAGGCTTGGCAGGAGATGATGTGATGAGTCAGAGTAGGGTGGCTGCGAGGTGTAGCAGTGTCCAATTTTCAAGTGGTTTTCAGGCCCAGGCTTGTGGCTTAGTAGCCGTGTCAGTTTGAAACACGCACGCAAGGAAGTGAAACAATTTATCTAATCAATTGAAGCAGTGATGTACCCAATTCCCAGGACTATTGTGGAGATCCAGTGAGATACACTGTGCAGTGTGCAGCGTGGTCTCCAGCAGAGGGTCAGTGCTGAGTGAGTGCCAGTGAGTATCTGGTAGGTCAGTTGAGGGTAGTGGGACTCGGTGTCTGAGGATATCTGGTCCCTGAAGGAGGGGTCCATTCACATCTGTGAGTGATGGGCCTGAGTTGGGAGACGCAGGGAGACCTTACCCTCCGACCAGGGGCCCTGGTAAGGACGGCTATGGGAGGAACACCGTGAAGTCAGCTCTTTGCATGTGGAGTTGGAGCTGCCTTTGAGACAACTAACTGCAGTGTCACGAGCTTAAAGAGGAGATCTGGGCCCAGGTTGTGCATTTTCCTAAAATCTCAACTCCTAAGGACGCCGAAGTATTGATCACTGAACGTGAAGTCATACTTTAAAGGACAAACGAATAGTAGTATTATCTCTGTCATCAAAGCTCACGTCTATTTATTCATCACTCACTTTGCTAATTGGGTACTTACAGAGCTCACTTCACCGTCCTCCCGTGGGCTCAGGCTCCACAGAAAAGAGCTGGTGAGACTCCCTCTTTTCTAGAATAAGACACATTTAGCTTGTAGACTTCTGTACCTCGCCAGACTTAGGAAATTAGTTTGTTGGTTTAATTGTATTTTCTGTTGGCCATGTCCTGACAGGAGAGAAATTTTACCTCATGGTCATGTTTCAATTAGCTGTTACTGAGAATTGCTGATCTGATACATAGTGTATGTATTACATTAACTTTGTAGAGTAGTTATCATTTTTCTGTCTTTGCCCTTTAATTTTGTTTGCCCCTTCAGTGTTCTATTCTTTTGGGGCCTTATTTTTTTTTTAATTAAAAAATGTCTGTTAGCAGTTAAGAAAACAAAAGCACAGAAAAAATGCACATGAGAACTAAATTTAGAAAATGTCTAGTGTGTTTTCTGTCTCGGCAATGGAGGGTACTAGAAACTCCTGAAAACCTTCATTACACAAGTTCCTTAAAATGCTGATTGAGAAATAAAACCTTCCTTCCTCATCTTTCAAGCTGCACAACTCATTGTCAAGAAAGTGAGGGAAAATTCTCAGAAGCCAAGACAAACGAGAAAGCAGGGTTTCTGAGAGATACGTGAGCGTTAGAAGCCGTGGTGTGCTGGTTGGCTCCTGAACTGATTTTCAGTTGCCTTGACAGGAGGGAGGGATGTGAGCCCCAGACCTCTCACACTAGGAGTTGGATGGGTGATCATATAATGGGCCAAGCCCATCCTGAGAATCTTGCTTTACTAAAGGGTGAAATAGGAAAAAAAAAATTCCTCAAAACAAGAAAGTAAGAAAAGTCAATTTTGTTGGAAGAGGGGAAAAATAACAAATCCAAAGTAAGGATATAGTTTAAAGCTGTTCTGGCATGAGAGTGACCACAAACTCCTGGCAGAAAAGCACAGCTACTCCTTGATTGATAAGTTGTATTTTGAATGAATCAGTGAACAGCTATTCCGAAAAAGGCCTCCAGAGTCTTGTGGATCAAGATACTGGACAGCAAACACCTCTCTTCCAAGGTCTCATTCAAATAACCAGAAAGGTTTTAAAGGAAACTAACAATAATCTGAGTTGTATTTATTGACATTACTATATGCTAAGAATTCAGAGGTGACTATGGAGTTGTCTCCTATTTTATGGACCTTATTTTCTCTTTGGGGAGAAAAATGACATAGTTGGGTATCTTGGTGGAGGGAGGTGTTAGTCTGTTGCAATTAGCCAGGAGAGGAGATTAAGAAAACAGTGAAAGATCGGTGAACTTTTTAGCTGAGGACAGTCTTGTTCACTTGGCTTTTAATTGCAGGCTCAATGAGCTGTCACTGGAGGGAATAGATCTTACGGAGGATGGACTTAGCTCAGGCCTCTTTTGAATGGACAAGTGAACCTGGAAAAAGACAGTCAAATCTGTGCAGACATTAAAGTTCACTTGAACGTGCTGCATCCCTGAGCCAAAGATAGGACAAATATGCAGCAATTCTTGAGGACAGAAGAGTGGTTTTTAAGGTTCTCCAAGAATGAATCCCATGGAACCGAGATGGCCAGTTGTCAAACTGAGACTTTGTTCTTTGGACGGTGTACCCAGCAAGGGTATTGGCCTTTTATATGTTTCCATTTGTCTTTAATACATGTCTGTTGATGAGGACATGGGCACAAATGTTTGACACCTTGTCGAGGCGATTTTGGATACCTGCCTAGAAGCACGGGCACAGTTGTGGCTGCTTCATACATCTTGCAGCCCATCCCTTTCCCCGGCTCCGTGATCACGGCAGAGTGGTTCCTTGTTGACCTGTCCGTTTCCTCTGTGACATCATAACCCATGAAAAGACCGGAGCATATTAACTTGGCTTTGTTAAAGTCAAAGAAACAGATCAAATATGGAGTCAGATTTGTTCTTTCCTATTTCAGTAGTACCATGGAGATGGCAGTTTGGGCAGCTTTTTGTAGTGTCCTGGAGGCTTTCTCTCTCAGCTTCTGGGTGCCTCTATTGAAAACCCTTCATTGCTGTCTGGCCTGCTGGTAATGCACACTGCCTGTTTTGCCCTGAAGATGTGTTCTGTTTATAAACTCATCTCTACTCCTTGGAAAACAACTCAAGAAAAACTCAGTTGGTTTTCCACCAGCCATGGGCAGGGGTGAGGTAAACCGTGTTATTATTTCATAAAATAATAGTAATAATAGTAATAGTCATAGTAGTAGTACTTGTAGTAATAGTAATAATAATAATAATAATAATAATAATAATAATAATAATAATATTAATAGAAGTCTTAAAACAGGACAGAGCACATTGGAGAGAGTCAAAAAATGCTTTCTGGCTTAAATCAAAAGTGATGACTAATGATTCCATGGCTGCTGTATTTGCTAAGCTAATTACTCCTTTGCTCCATTACACATTTCTTTTATCTGAAAAAGAAATACAAGGAAATGGTTTAAAAAAAACTCAGAGAACAAAAATACACAAGTGAAAGAAGTTTTCCCTCATCCTCTGTTCTTTCAGCCCTCTCTGGAGATGCCTCTGTTTACTATCCTTTGGGTGCTTTTCCAGATATGCTTTGCACATTCCCACCTATGTATGTAAATTCCTTTAAAATTTTAGTTATTTTTAACTTAAAGGGGTTTAAATCCTCAAGTGGCATCTGGCCGGGTAATATAACAGAACAAATCTGACTCCATATTAGATTTGTTCCTTTGAATTTAACCCTATGCTCTGTCACCTAGGCTTCATCTTGCTTGTAAAACAATGTTGCCTAGAGCCTGAAATAAACAGGAGACCCTATTCTGAAGGCTCTGACCTTTAAGGATATTTAACACTTTTTCATTCATTAAAAGATAGCAAATTGCAGAATAGAAAATAACGTTTCTTTTGTTGGAGGTTTACAGGGATCTGACCCACGCAGATAGCTGCAAGAAGAAAGGATTCTAACAAGAAGGAATTCCTACACTAAGAAGTTTGCACTAACCAAGCACATAGGAAAGGAGCCTGAATTGTGACTTGGGGAGATGGTTTTCCAGGACATTAGTTTGCCATCTAGGTCTACAGAAACTTGCTATTCCATGCCCCAACATCTGGTCTCCCAACTTATTGGCCTGTCCTGCACTGAGGAGAATTAATTTCGACTTGGTAACACTCCTATCTACCTAGAAAGCTGGGCACTGGAGCTGAGTGTTATGGAAACAGGCCAGCCAAGACAAAAGCACCAATCGGAGTGTTGGAGTACTCAGAATTATTATGCCGGTGGGCTCAGAGGGGCTTCGGCTCCGAAGTTTTGAGTACCTCCAAGACGTGCACATGAGGTTTTAAAGGCTTAGTTACAAGTAAGGGGGCATTAGCCAATAAGGCTCAAAGAACAAAAAGCAAGGAATAAGTACACTGGAGCTTATCAATTTGTAACAGATCACATTACTGACACTTGTTGAGCTTGGAATTACGAGTTAGGTTGTTAGGCCAATAAACTGACACTAAACTTCAGATTTACGAGATAGCCCAGCATAATTTAGATCAGTAAACTGACACTTATCACACTTAGATTTGTGACTTAGCTTGTTAGCCCAGCTGGACTTTTCCTTCACATGAGGACAGCTCTCCCACACCCAGGGAACTACTGTGAGCCCTTGATGTTTCCACTAGGGTGGGGTATGGTTTACCCAGGAGGGATGGGGACTATGCACCAACACTCAGGCAGTCTGCTCTGTCTGGGGCTCTGATCTTGTACCATCCCGCTCCCCGCCAGCCCAACACCTGGGACAGTGGAGCTAAGGCAGAGATCCTGCCTGCCTGTTTCCCAGCGTGTAAAAGGGGAATATGTGCTCTTCCCAAGGTAGTTCTGAGCGACAACACCTGCGGGTGCTTGGTTCTCAGAGCAACAGAAAACCCAGCTCCGCGTGGGGGCAACGGGTGTGATCTCCCTAGGGTTTCTGCAGAAGCATCGGACGGAGGGTTGGATCACGGTGGTAAAATTGAGCTGCGGGGCTTGAAGGGTAACAGAAGGGTACAGAGGCAGGTCTGCCGCCTAGGGGTGCCCCAGAGGTAAAGCTTTTTTTCTCCAACTCCTCTAAGACCCTCCCTTCTCCAGATCCCTTCCTTCTCTCTGCTCATCCTGTCCATCTGTATCCCTCCAATTTTCCCGTCCTCTCCACCCGCTCCCATCTTCTCCCTCCCTCGCTGTCCCACCTTCTCTCACAGAACCCAGAGAGGATCGCTGGCCCTCCTGCGCATGCGCAGTCAGTGCCAAGTGGTCCGCTGGTTGGGAGCTCCATATCCGAGCCGGGGATCGGGCCCAAAGGCTTCTCAACTACGTCGCCCGGTAGGCCTTTGGTTCCTGCCTGGGGTCGGGGCCTCTGACTGTGGAAGTGCAAGGTGGGGGGCTCCTGGGAAAGGGGTCAGGCGGCTGCGGGAGGGCGGTCCGCCTGTCACAGACCCCAAGGGCGCTAGTCAGCCCGTGTTCAGATGAATTGCTCAGGCCAGACCCCTCTGCCAGCGCCACCTGCCCCGGCGTCCCGGCCACAGTGTCCAGGGCCTGGTGTGCACCTGCCATCTCTCACCCAGCCGGGATCCCCTCAGTCCGCGGCTGGCGTCCCCTTCCCCTCTCCCTCCCGCTAGTCCTCTCCTCCCGGGCTTCCTCTTCTCGTCCGGCGGCCCGTCCCCGCCCCTGGGCGGGCTGTGTCCCGGGCGGGCGGGGTCTGCGGGCCCGGACGGGGGCGGGCGCTTGGGACTGTGGCTGGGGCTGTCCTCCGAGCGAGGCTGCAGCCCGCGTCCCCCTCCCCGCTTTCCCTGCCCCGCGACCCCGGGGCTGCCCTGCTCTCCCTTTCCCGCTCCCTGAGGACCAGCTCTGTGGCGTGGGCGCTGCTACCTGGGCTGAAAGCCTCCGGCTCTAACGCCCAGCTTCTCCTGGTGGAGTCGGGAAAAGGGAGCGTCACTGCTAAGCGAGGTTCTGTCTCCCCCCTCCATGTTTCTGCCTCAGGTAAGTACCTTGAACACTTTCAGGTGTTATGATGGCGGTGCTTGTTGATGTCACGTGTTTTTATAGTGAGAGGGATTGCAGTGGTGAAAGCAGGGCTTGGTTCTGTTAAAAATGTGCTGAAGGCATGAGGCTGTGACATCCTCCTTCCTTCCCTCTCCCAGGGTGAAAGGAGTGATCCTCGATTTTCAAAAGATAGTTACAGTCCCTAACTAGCCCAGCCCAGCTATTGTGCGTTAACAGGAACAGCACCACCAGAGGCCTTGGAGACCCAGGGATATTGCAGTCCTAAAGTGCTCCTGGCAGAGTTTGGCTTGTTTAGGTTTTTTGTTTTTCTTAAATTGTGGGACAGACTAGTGTATAAACTGAAAAATAATTGTCAAGAAATAATTTTCATAGGACAGTTTTATTGTGATATAGTTCACAAACCATGAATTCCATCCATTTAAATGGTACAATTCAGCAGCTTTTTGCATATTCACAGTGGTGCATCCATTATTATTCCAGAACGTTTTCATCACTTCAGAAAGAGCAGTGGAAATGAATGACCTATCCACCCCTCCCAAGTGGTGGTTCTAAAGAAATTTCTTGGCTATTCCTGACCATAAATTAACTTGTTATATTCCAAGAAAAATCTGGTAGGAATTCTAACCAGAATTGAAATGAATCTGTCTATCAAAACAGGAAGAATTTATACCTTTATGGCATAAACTTCTTCTACCCATGAATATATCTGGGACCCTATCTTTTCATCTGACCAGAGCCTGGCCCATGTGAAGTTCTCACTACTTTTTGGGCTTGTGAATGATGAGATTCTATACATCGTTAGTTGCAACTGTAGCCTTTCACAGAAGAGAAAAGTAACCTCAGTGAAGCAAGTGACTCTCTGATGGTCAGAAAGAGTGACAGCCAGTGCTGGAGTGATCCAGTGGACTTGGTGTTTGCAGCTAGATTTCTCGACCACCTACAGTTAAGGGGATTAGAGAGTTCTTTTATTTTTTCTTAATGGCGTTGCATTTATTTTTACTTATTTTTTAAAATTATTTTTTATTTAAGTGTAGTCAATTTACAATGTTATTTTCAAGTGTGCAGCAGAGATTCAGTTATAAACATATGCATATGTATATATATATGTTTTAGATTGTTTTTAGTATAAATCACTACAAGAAATTGAATATAGTTCCCTGTGTTATATAGCAGGCCCTTGTCATTTATTTTATATTTACTAATTTGTATCTGTTAATCCCCCCTTTCCTGCCTGCTAAACACAGTTTGCATTCTATGTCCATGTGTCCATTACTAGGAGCACCGTTTTTCCTAGTAATATATGCTCTTTTGCTGCTTTCAGTTTCAGTAATTCCATCTTATCTGTGGGCGCTTTTCTTCTGGTGGCCTTAATGTGGTTTGCACACGTGGTAATAGAGATCTGTATTTGGGAGAACCCCAGGCCTCGTGTAGTCCCTGGTACAGAGTGCCCACTGAATTGATGCTTGAACTGGGAAAAAAGCACAGTAAATGTTGGAATTTCCACTATGGTTGAGAATTCTATAACCTCTTTTGACAAACTTAATATTGGCTGCACCCATTCTGGGTAATTTGGTGGAAATTCATGTTATGGTGGTGAAGAGACGGGGCCTTGTATGCTTCTTCTCTTTCTGTTTTCTAACACTCATTCTCCTGGGCCTTCCAGATCCTCCCCTAGAAGTGCCAGGTCTGGCTTGGTGCTGCACTGAGGCAATATTTGTTAATAAGGCCCTTTCCTCATCTCTTCTGAGCCTCCGGTTTTTTCTCTGCACAATGAGGGCTTAGACTAGATAACTACTTTTCAGTTTCTTTTAAAGCCATGTTTCCTTTGAGAAACAGAAAATGCAAATCTCTCCTCTCAAACCAACCCTTTAGATTTTGAAAAGTCCTCCAAGGAGTGACATAGCTCTTTGTGGAAAATGAATGTGATTGTGATTCCAGGTGACACAGAAAAGACTCTTCAGAGATTGATTGCAGGGAGAGGGCAGGAAAGGGGCAGTATGTCACACTTTCTAGTGTGAGCACTGGAGCAGGGGCTTGGATTTAAATACGGTGTCTGACGTGGCCTCTCTCTAATCTTGTAGAATGTGATAAACTTCTCTACCTCAGTTTCTTGATGTGTCAAGTTGGGGTGATAATATTTTAAGGCTTTTGTGAAACATTATGCACATAAGCCATTTGTGTATGGGTAGAAACAAGACCTGCTAGGGATTCAGGGATTTGTTTAAAAAAAAAAATCTTGTCCATAGCACTCTGTCTGTGTGTATTTAGTAGTTCCTGAAGGGTGAGGGTGAGTCTAAAGTCCATCGTGGGACAGGTGGCCCATGGTTCTCTGTGCCCATGAATGCCCCCTCCTCCCCAGTCCTCTTCCTCAGTCCAGGATGAAGTTCCCTAGTAGATTTACTCAGAGGTCTTGTGAAAATGGCTATTCATTTTATTGTTTCACCAAGAAGGGCTGCCATCATGACCTCAGCCCTCCCCGGCCGCCACACCAACCCGGATCCCACCCCGGTCCATGTCCACTGGCCCCGCCAACGGCGCTGCCGTACGTTTACCGTCTGTGAGACGCCGCCCCAGAAAGGATGTCGGCCGCCGACTGACGCGGCCAGAACTAGTGGCCCGGCCAAGCAAGCCGCCATCCCCAGCAGCAAACACCGCCATGGCCCCGGGCAGCTGCACACTTCCGGAGCCCGCTGCCTGCCCCAGAAGCGCACGCCAGCCCGCGAGGAGCGCGGCGTCTTTATCCATGGCAACGCCGCGGGGCCCTCCCCTAGCGCTTGCGTCTGCGTCCTCCCGAGGCTAGACGTGCAAGGGCAGAACTTTCGGAGCCAATGGGAGCAAGGGCGCGGCCAGGACGGGGGTGGGGGGAGGCTTATGGGGCAGCTGGGCGGGGCCGGGGCGGGCGGGGCCGCGCGGAGGTCCTCAGCTGCAGGTGGCACCGGCCGGAGGCTGGGGCAATGCTGCCAACAGTGGGCGCGGCGGCGGGGCAGCGGGGCGGGGGCACCCTCACCTGTCTGTGTGCGGGGCTCAGCCTGGGCTCCGCGGCCTCCGCTTGCACCGGAAGTGGACCCAGGCTACCTGTGGGCAAGATAGAGGACTGAGCCCAGGCAGGCACGTCTGGCCAGGTAGGGCACCTGAAGTGCAGATCCGCCAGGCCGGCTGCCGGCCTTGAATACGCGCTGCTAGGCAGTTTCCAAGAAGACGGGATCTGTCCCAAGAGGGGAGGTAGGGCAGGGTGCCAGATGCCTGGTTGGGTGCGGTCTTACAGGAGAGCCACGTTGAGAGGGTGCAGAGCAGCCCCTGTGTTGGCGGGGCTAGGAATTTGGGGTATAGGGTGGGGATGATGTGTGCCATTCCCTGTGGTCTCCCAAAGAACTCGCACCCCCAAGCAAAGGACCCTGCTCCCTCCACCCTTCACTGCATCCCCTGCCTTCCCCAGCACCACCGCCCCTGCCCCCGGAGTGTCCCATGACCTCTCCCCACACCAGGCACCGTCCCTGTTACAGGTACTTATCTCCTGGTGGTTCCAGCCCAAGGGTGGGGGCTGTATCTAACCAGTTAGGATGCCTGGAGCCTTTGTATGAAACCTCAGACTATAATGCAGGCGTGCACAGAGGCCCCTCAAACAGGATTCCCTGCATTCCCTCCCCACCACGCACCCACAGCGCAGCTGCCACACCAGGCCAAGCCTGCAGGAGGACCGCTGTTCCCTCTCCTCCTGTCCCTGATCAAGAGTGCACCGCCCACACTGCTGGGTATTTAGTGGGCCTTAGAAGAGCAGCTGGTATTTTCATGGACAAATATTTGCTCTTTTGGGAAGAGTTGAGTGCAAAGGGATGTAGGGTATGCCTTTTCTGTTGTCCTGGAACTGGTGACTAGGATGCAAACTTAAGTCAAAGCAGTTTTTAGAGAGAGCCGCAATATATCTTACCCAAAGATCACTGTTCCCCTACAAAGGCAACACCACCTGGCGGGTGGGGTCCTGGTCCCTCTTTCTGGAGGTTGGGCTTTGCACCCTCCAGCTGGGACAGAGCCCGAAACAGCTCTGAACACGCTCCAACAGGCTTTCCCAGCACAAACTGCCTTTATTTTGAATCTGGCTGAAGGAAGCAGCTGAGAAATCTGGGTAAATCTTCCTGGGTGTAACCATGCCTTTTGTGCTGAATGAAAGAGCGGCTCTCCACATGCTAACAGCTTAGAACTGAATGTGTGTCGAAGCCTTCATGCATGTAGCATGTTGGGAACAGCGTTTCATGGTGAGGGGAACTCTATAACTTACATGTGTATGGGGAAGCCCTCACTCCAACAGGGTTTTCCTGCACAAACTGCCTTTATTTCGAAATTGGCTCTTGCTGAGAAATCTTGGTAAGTGTTCTTAAGTGTAGCCATGCCCATTATGCAGGATGAAAGAGCGGCTCTACACTTTTTCACATCTCAGAAATGAATGTGTGTTGAAGCCGTCATTCATGTAGCGTGTTGGGAACACAGAATTTAGTGGTGAGAACTATGTAAATTACATGTCTATGATGAAGCACTCTCTCGAGCCGGGTATTCCAGTGCATACTGCCTTTATTTCGAAACTGGCTTCTCAGAAGCCTGTGGTCTCCACTGCAGGTCTGTCTCCAAACCCAGGGCCAGCATGGTAACTCTGCTCCCCCTGTCTATTCTGGAAGTTCTAGGTGTCCTCCATGGCCCTTCCACCATTATGTTTTTGGAAAACCCCGCAGATGGAATGGGCCTGAGAACAGGAGAGCTGGATGCCAGAAGCCACTGCCCAGTGTGAGGCTCCTGGGAGGGGCATCTCCTCTCCGTGGGCTCTGATCTAACCTCCCCTCTCCCCCACCCCCACCCCTCTCCTCCTGCATTTCCTGATTGATCCCTGGATAATGGTCCATACCAGGAATGACCTGGGAGAGGTTTTATGAGTCTTTAAGTGGAAAAAAAAAAGAAATCTTTAGACAAGTTACTGAAAGTAACTTCCAGCTTTACCGGGAAAGACCTCATTCCAATGTTTAAGGCTAGTTGACAGGGTGTCAAATTGCTTAACCACTCACATCTGAGCAAGTGCTACCTCTCTCTCCAGCTCCCCGCAGCATCCACCTGTGGCAACTTGGCCAAAAGAAGGCAAGAAAGCTCTTTCCCCTCGCCAGCACCAGCGTGGCTTTGGAGTCAGTGGAGGCTGAGAGAAAGAGCCCCGCCCTGAGGTTTGAGGGGCCTCCAGCCACAGCCAGAGGAGCGGGGGTTTTCAGAGTGGCCCAGCAGGGAAACCAGGCAAGGCCACCTGGCCCAAGTCTTCCCTGCCCAGAGAGCCCCATGAACTGCTTTGGGCCACACTCCCCGTTTGGGCCCCCTGCAAAAAGATACCACGGGAGCCACACCTGAGAAGGCAGAAGGACAGCCCTTTAGCCTGGGGTCCCAGCAGGTGTGTCCTGTGAGACCTGTGGCCACATAAGTTCCTTGTCTCTCCAGGTCACTGAAGGGACTGTGCTGGGCATCTTGGTGGTCAGGGACATGGGAACACCTCTAAACTCTGAAGAAGGACAGAGAGACTCTTCCTGGAAGCAAGGATTCCAGGGAGACACCTTGCCCAGAACTGGGGGACTGTGTCCTGAGTAGACCCCTGGGAGGCAATGTGGGGCTGTGGGGTCCTCTTCTGAGAAGGGAGCAGGTGAGTTTTCCGGGGGTGGGGTCCTGCTTTGTCCAGATATGTCCTTGTGTAAGACTCATTTACAAACACCTCCAAGTCCACCTAGGGGTGGCCCCAGAGGTGGGGGTAGAGGAGGAGAGTGAAGGGTGCAGACTTAGGGCCCCCTGAGCCACCCAGGGAGCCAAGGGTCAGTGGGAACATCTTGGGAGTCTAGTGCAGGGGTGGAGGACGAGCACTAAGAACATGCCAAGTCATGCAATAAAGTGACCCGTGACCACGAGACACAGGTGGCCGTACACCAAAAGAGGCAGATAGAAATTTAGACCCAGGATCTGAGAACCTTGAGAGGGGCTGGAGGGTCCCAGGAACCCTCAGGAACAGCTCTTCTAGGGGCACAGACATCCCAATACACACATTTCTCATGGAAGCTTTTTGGGGTGCAGAGTGAGTTACCAGGATCCTGAACTTAGTATGGAATCACGGTTCCTGGCAATAAATTGCTGTCATTTGTCCCTGGACATGCACAGGGGAGCTGACTGCTGTGGGGGTCACTGCAGGACTAGAATCTTCTGGTGTCTGCTCTGTGACCACAGAAACCCAGGGGGATTTCTCAACGGGAGAACCTGGAGACCATGCCTGCAAGGACCACCCTCATGGGATGGCTAAGGAGCTCGTGGTACCCAGGTCACCAAGTGACGAAGTTGTGAGGTTGCCTGGGGAGTCGTGGGGGCATGTAGATTTCTGAGGTCAGCACGTGGGCCCAGCACTGCTGGATGGTCTGCACAAAGAGGGGCCTGCCCTCCTGATGATGGCTCTTAACACCTGCAGGGAAACTGCTCCCAGGGCTCCTGGAGGTCCATATTGAGAGTGTCCTGCCAGCCTTGTGGGGTCACCTTCCCCTGATGCAGAAGCAGACCTCTCTCCCTTGAGGCCCAGGGGACACCTGGCTCAGGTGCCACCTGTGTGCCCTGGACACGCAGAGCCCCAGAGCTCTGGCACAGCCTGGGGTGTGGTGGTGTCCGGGCAAGAAAGGCCCTGGGAAGGGGGTCATTCAAGGGCAGAGGCCACTCTGCAGGGATGCTGGACCTGGCAGCAATGCACTGCTTCAGTACTCCCTTGGGTTGGGTCTCCAACCTGTGGGATGGAAGGGCCACTCCTTCCTGTGTTGCAGTCGGGGGAACTAGATCCATCGTCAAGGTCAGCCCTGAAAATGGAGGCTGCGCTACCTCCATTCCTGGAAAGAAAATCAGTCCCCTCCAGTCCAGGTGATTCAGAAAGTCATTCAGCAATGTTCGGGGCCCCCACTTTAGGCTTTGAATTAGAGCTGAGCGGCTTAGGAGGCCAGATCCCTGACCGTGGCTCCAGGAGCAGGTTTTCTGCTGGGGGACAGGATCCTCACAAACACCTGTGTCTTTGTGGGACACTCCCCTCTGACAAGCTGGGAGGCAGGGTGCAGTTGTGGGAAATCGTGTTTACATGAGCAGAGGGCCACCATGTGGTGGGGGCACAGGAGACTGTGAGAATGAGTCCCACAGCCTTTCTGGAATCAAAAAACTGGCAAATGTGAAAAAGTGCATAATTTGTTTTATTGAACAGGCTGCTTATGTACGTTTGGAGGACCAGGTTCAATGACTCAGCATCCCTCCAGGACAATAGCCTCAAGAGAAGAACAGACAGAGCAGGAGGAGATCTGGGGTTTCTCCCAGGAATGAGGTGGAACAGGGATTTCTGCAGATTTGCAAGGAGTCCCCGACCACTGAGCATGGGGTTACAGCCCCACGAGACCCCTGTCATGTTTGGCTTGGGCTCTGGTTCTGGCCTGCTCATGTATTCTTCCAGCAGAGTTCCAGAAACTCAGAGGGTGGACTTAGAGGGGCTGCGTTTGGAACCTAGTGAGGAGTTGGAGGGTCCTTTATATTGAGTCCCTTCATCCTAATCACCGTAGCTGAAGCCCAACACCCCCCAGGCCCCCATGGTTGCCGTGGAGGGAGAACAAGCCTGGCAGGCGACCTAGGGGTCCCACTACTGTGTCCTTCCCTTGTCTTCGTTCCCTTTCACCCCGGAAGGTGTGATTGTCTCGTGTCATGGTGGCCTCCACAATGTCCCTCCCAGTAATCTCTCTTCTCCATCAGGTGGGGTTCCCAACCCCGCTCAGCCTTCTCTGCATGGATGCTGAAGGACCAGGCCCACCTGAAGTTCTGAGCTCGAGCAGTAAGGTGGAAACAAAGAAACCAATGGAAAAAAGAAGCAAGTGATTGTGGCAAAGCTCCCCACCACAGAGAAGCTGCCCTGAGTGGAAGGGAGAGTGTGGGCATGCCCGTTTGTTTCCTATCTCCCAGTGCTCTTAGCTTTCTTATTGCCTACCTGCATGGTTACAACAAAATGATCTGCAAAACTGAAAATATTTACTCTCTTGCTTTTACAGAAAAGGCTGGCCAGCCTCTGGTCCGGTACCAGGCAAGAGATTGGAGTTCCTTTCCAGTTTGGAAACATCTTGGCAGGCCCAGGTTTGCAAAGGTCTTTAAGAGTAGTTACGGAGTTTTGCTTTTAAACTTTTTTACGGCTGTATATACTTGTGAGATGTGGTTGTGATGTATAATTCTGAGCCGGGATTTTCTCAAACTGTTTCTCACTTCTTATACCAGACATTCCTAAATTCCAAGTGGAACTGCATATTAAGGAAGCCATGGAATTTAGCAAAAGGATACAGATCTCATTTCCTTTTAAGCATCGGTGTACCTCCATCATGGCAGTATTTGTTATGTGTTATTGATAGGGGAACTAAGTAGTAAACAGATTAATAGAAAATAGGGGATTTTAGGTACACAGGTTCATCTTTTCAACATTGTTTGTAATATTTGCAGTTTAAGATGACCATTCCTGAGAAACAGGCAGCCTCTTAGAATGAAATAGCATTTCCTCTGAACCATAATTAATTTTTATTTTGTAGACAGCAGGAAGGGTAATAACACGTCACACATTTGGGGACGTCAAAGAGAAAATGTAACTTTCTGGGAGCTCACTCCCCCGCCTCCCCCTGCCCTTTTTACTGTCCCATTCTCCCTGGAAGGCTCTTTCTTATCTTCTGCTCATGGCTCCAGTAACTCTTTCTTCCTCCTTGTTCCTCAGCTGGTAAGGTTAGTTTTCTACTTTGAACAAGCAAACAAGCCAACAGAAGAGAAATTTCACAAGCAACTCCCAGCACATCCGCTCGCCTTCTGATGTCTGTGACCTCACTCTCGGTGCCCCACCGCTTATTAAAAGTGGCATCGAAAGCCAGTTCCTCCAAAAGTCCCCGAGGCCCCATCCCTCCCATCTTCTCTGGGTTGTCACTCCCAAAACCATCCTCTCTTTCACTGCCTCATCTATTTTGTTCTCCTGCTAGTTGGCACCATCAGTATATAAACGTCCATCCTCTTAAACCAACAGCACTCCTTGACCCTAATTCACCCCCACCAATTGCCACCCTGTGTCTTTGCAGCAAATCTTTAAGGAGTTGTTTAAACTCACTGTCTGCATCTTCTCTTGAGCCATCCCCTTTTACACCCATTCTGGCTTTTCGCCTGATCCCTCGCTCTATGGAAACTGCCCTGTCAAGGCCATCAGTGACCCCATGTTGCTAAATATAGTGGTCAATTTTGACTCCTCATCATGCTTGGCCCCTCGGCAGCATTTGACCCAGCTCTTCCATCCCTCCTACCCCGTGTTCCTGCTTCACTCAACCCCCAGCCCATCTCTCTGTCTGTTTCTGCTTTTGGCCTGCTGGCTGGTCCTTTGCCAATGTCTCCTGTTTTTTCCAAACATATACTGTGGGTGTTCCCCAGGGTGGGTTCCTGGGCCTCTCCTCTCTCTCTCTGCTATTCCTTTGGTGGAAGCAACCCAGCCTTGGAAATTGGCATGCCATCAATTTCTCGATTTCTCCAAAATTCCCTGATTTCCCCTTTCCATCTGAGCCTTTATCCCTGAGACTCACATCACATTCTTTTCCTTTCATTCATCTTGCTTTCACATTCATACATATGTTCTACTATGAAATTACTTTTCCAAATTTTGAATCAGTACATATATATCATGTAAAATGCTCAAATATGTATTATTTCCACTAAGATGCTAATTCTACCTTAGAACATTTCTGCACTTCTGTATTTATGTGAATAAAGCGAATAGTATTTCTACAAGCCTCATAGTTAAACACTGTTAGTTTGGGGCTATTATGTAACATGAAATAATGGTACATCAACATAGTCGTTTTTCATTTATTTTTATGTAACACCGAGATGAGGTTTTTGCCCTGAAGACTGGTTTTATTGAAATTTTACCTACGTTACGGACAGTCAGTTTATGTGAAAGCCCTCATTTCTCCCCTTTTTGATATATGCTCCATTTGGCTATATATAACATATAACTTGGCATGAAACAAAATTCCCAAATCATTCACATAATACAATTAATATGTTTAATTATATTTTTTAAATGTTAAAAAGAAAAAGAAAACAGATTCCTCTACCTATTAGGCACTTCTGTGGCAATATGTAACACACCCCTTAACCATGACATTGAAGAACTGAGCTGATACCAGCCCCTTTCCACCTGCTCAGCCCCACCTTTTCCCATCCCCTTTCCCATCCGGAGAGGACATCCCTCCCATTGTCCAGGCCCAGATGTTGGAACCATGTCCTTTCTCTCTCTTTCTTTTACACTCACAGACAGCAAATCCAGCTTGTTAGAAAATTCTGGATATTCTGTCTTAATTAAATACCTGCTCTCTGCTCCCCGCCCTCCTAAGAGCCACCTTCAGCCTTTCCTGGATACCAATAGCCTTCTGTTTCCATCTTTGCTTTCCTACAATCTCTCATCCACACAGAGTCAGAGGGAGCCTGTAAAAACATACATTGGGGGTGGTGGGTGTTGCTCAGTGGTAGGGCGCATGCTTAGCATGCTTGAGATCCTGGGTTCAATCACCAGCACATTCATTAAAATAAATAAATTACTTCCCCCCAAAAAACACAAACACAAAAGCATAAGTTGGACTACATCACCCCTCCCCTCAAAACTCACTAAACGGGTCACCATGTCATTAGGAGCCAAAGTCGTCACAAAGGCCTCAGGACCCGGCGTGCTCTGCCTCTCTGCCCACACTCTCCCCCTCACTCTGGGGGCCTCTGGCTCCGGCTCTTCCTTCTTCCTCCGGATCTATTCTGCTTCAAGTTCATTACTCCGTGAGATCTGCCAGGATTGCCTTATTCTCTCCTGCCTGCCTCCCACCCCACCGCCATCACCCGAGTTTGCTCATATCACTCTTTTTTAAAAATTTATCCAAACTCTTGCTACCCCAACATGCTGCCTGTTTCCTCTGCTAAAATTCTGAGCCCCCAGTGATGGGGAGTCATGTCTATTTTGTTGACTGATAAAGCCCGAGAGCCTTGGGAACGGTCTAGTTAGGAGATTCCCGTATGTAGTAGGAGCTTATACACATTTGCTGAATGAATGTAGATGCCCTGGTCCAATCCGATGGAGCACTTCTGTGACGTGCTCAAAGAATAACTCTCCTTTCCACCTGAGAGGGGGTGACAACTTCCCTGCTGATTAAAGGCAAGAACTTTTTGCTTTATGCTGTTAACCTTAGGCGGGGAGACTGGGGGATCTTCATATATATTTTTAAATTTGGTTCACTCTGCACTTGGTCTTTGGTCTCTGTATAATTTTGAGAAACTCTTTATAAGTGATCATTCTTTGATCAGATTGAACAGGTTCCAGGGGGAAGGACCAAGCCTGTCCCATCAGCCATCCTATGTGTCTTGTCCTGGGACCCAGTGGATGCTCAGCATGTAAGTGAACCGACAGGAGTGAGTGAAGAGATGGGAGCATCTCATTATTGTGGCGGATCTCTGTCCAATGCCTTGAGATTTGGGGAAGGGTTTACGAGTGCAGAAGGGAGAGGTCAGGTCCTCTGTGCTTTTCCTGAGTGCCCTGGCCTTACCCATTCCCCCAGCCCCCTCTGGGCAGCCAAGCCAAGGAGCTGGGCCACCAGGGGTTGTGCTGATCAATAATCCACCTTCACCCCAATTCCGGGGGTAGGTACACATGGTTGTAGACACTGGAGTCAGGTCCTTGGAGGAATTCCTCACCGAACTATGTTTTGGACCTTTTATTTTTCTCTAGAACCTCCAGCTGAAGAAGATTGTCTTAGACACATGAAAGTTGAGGACACCTTCTGTCCCCTCGCAACCCAGGTGGGCCTGGGAGTCTGCTTTTTCTATAGCCGATGGGCTCGTGTTGATTTGGGCATCCCTGTGCCTGAATTCCTGCAGTACACTCGGTGGTAAGGATGGGGGTGCCTGGCAGGGAGGGAAGCGGGTTGGGAGACTGTACAGCTGGGCTGATGTTAACCTGGGGTGAGCGGGAGCTTGCTGATGCATGGCATCTCGGGGCAGGGAACTCTCCACACTCAAGAGGGGTTCCCACTCCCGCAGGGTCCCTTTGATCAGGGTGCTGGGCTGTCAGGGGACCACAGGGGTCCCAGTGAGGATTAGGGTGCCTTCAGGCAATGGGAAGTGTGGGGTCCAGTGGCAATTGAATTAACTGTGCACCCAAACCCAGCCCCCACCTCTTTCAGCCTGTTTCCTAATCTGCAAAACTGGAATGTTATTAAACATCTTACGGGGTCATTGATGGGCTGGGACAGACTACACAGTCAGGAGCTGGAATTCTTCTGTCCCCTGATTGTTTGCCTTCTTTCTGACTATTTGCTCTCACAAGCTCAGTCTCTCTGTCTCTCGCTCTTTCACTTCTAAGTTTCTCTCATGCTCTGGTTTCATTTGATTTCCAACCACCGCCCCTCCCCTCCGCCAAACTCCAGATGAGTGAACTTGATTTCTATGTGTCAGTTCCAAATTCCCAGGAAAGATGCTCTGTCACCCTCTGGATCTTCTGTCCAACCCATGAGTTGTGGCCAGATGAGCGAGTCCCTCTGGGACCAGCAGAGGGTCTCTGCCCAGCCCCCAGCCACCACTGTGGGAGCACATAGCTCTCCATGGAGGAAGTACTGGCTGTGACCTTGTGTCACTAAGTGTGAATTTATGTCTTCTCTTGAACCACCTTCATCCTCCTAAACAAAGATGAAAATTAAACACTCCCGGGATTTGTGTCATGGAACACTCAGGGTGGGGGCTAATGGGGCTGGAATTTCTGCTGTATTTAAGGGGCTACAGTGAATCCCCAACGAGAGCCTGCAAAGGGAACAGCACCAGCCCCACCCGGCACTTAGGGCGCTGAGTCTGCGTGACGTTGAGCCAGGCTTCTGACCACAGCTCAGGGGTCTGGTCTGACCAGTTAGCCTTTGAAACCAACCAGCTTTGGATTCCTCAATCCCACCCTGAGGTTTTACCTGAACCATCAGCTTCTGTATCTCTGAAGACAGATGCTGAGGACCCTTCACGTAAGCCGTTCGCACAGCCCTGTTCAGGCCTTTGTGCTGCACGGTCTGCCCGGCGAGCTGACCGAGGTTGGTATTTTACTGATGTTAGAAGTAGTCTGGTTTCCCGATGTACTGTTTCACTGAACAAGCAACAGAAGCCACTTCTCGCTGATAAAAGCAGAAAAGGGACATAATGAAAAGATACTGGGAGGGTGTGTGGAGTGGCCAGGACCGGAGCCAACCCAGGAGCTGTAGGAGGTGTTAGGGAGCCCCAGGCACCAGGCTGGGAGGGGTGCTACCGGGCCCCCTGCCACCCCAGAAGGGACCCCCCTCCACCCGACCCTCCACCTCACTCACTGCAGGTTCATGTCCCGGCAGGGCCAGGTCACACTGAAGCCACCAGCACACACCTCAGTTGGGGAGCTGGCCCCGTCTGAGCTGCGGGCGTGCCTGGTGTGGGGAGAGGCCCAGTTAGAGGAAGGCAGTTCCCCTACTGTTCCGAGTTAAGGTGCAAGTCAGTGCCCATCACTCAGGAGAGCCAGGCTGGACGGACCTCATTGTGGTGACTAGGCTGTCTGAGTTCACTTATTACTTTCTACGTTTGAAGGCCCTGGAGGGAGAAAAAGTGAAGGTTCTAGTACTTATTTTGTGTTTCCCACGTACCAGGTGTGGTAAACAAGCCACTTCAGACAAGGCCCGGAGCAACCACGTAAATAGGCCACGGAGCAAGTCGTGCAGTCAGGCCTCTGTGGTCCCGAAACCCGTGTCCCCATCGGCTCCATAGTTACCAGTGGAAACTAGGGGGATTTATGGGACTGTGTGCTCCTGTGAGGGCTGGGATATGTGTGTTTAAGTCCACATCTTCAGAAACTCGGCTAGAACCACAGCCACTGATTGCACGGTGGCAGAGGAAGGGAGGATTCCAGCCTCTGGTCCAGCTCGTGTGGAGCTCAGAAGTTCTTCCTCCTGTCCTGAAAATAACACCAAATCTGAGGGAGCTGCAAACCCACTGCTCTTCTTAGATCCCAGAAGACTGAGGGGGAAAGCTGCTTCCAACCCAGAGAGGTTGCAAAGGGAACAGCGGGCAGGCTTGGAGAGTCACAGCTCCCAAGGCAGAACCTGCTTTTGTAAGAACCCTGGGGGCAGGCAGATTTAACAGGTCCCTGAGGCCAGCAGGAGGCTCAGTGTGGGGAAATCAGAGTGTGACAACTCCAGGGGGCCAGTCAGAGGGGCCCCATGCTCTTTTTCATGTATTTTACATCCAGGACCGTGTCCTGTTCTCAGAATGAAGGTCAGAGGATAACTCCTCATGCTTCCTGCCTGGAGAGGAGAAAATAACTGTATTGAAATACACCCAGAACATTCTGTTTCATTGGGGGAAGTTGTTTTTTGTTTGTTTTTTTAATGAGAAATTATTTTACCAGAGCCTAACCAACCTGGGAGAAGGGAAATCCCTTCTGTGTCACCCAAATTGGGGTGGGGGGAAAGAGACACACTTGTGGAGGTCACAGCTCAGGGCACAGGCTCAATGAGAACTAATCACAGGACTGCAGATGCCCTGCTCTGTCCCGCTCCCCCAACACCTTACCTCCATGTCAGTAGGGCCCGTGTGTAATAACAGGAATAATACTAACAGAAGTAAATGTCTCAGGAGTGTCTAGGGAAAACCCAAAGACAGCGGGGAGATGAAAACAAGGACACACAGGCTGTTTTAGCCTCTCACACCAATAGCTGTAGCAAACTACACACAGCCCAGCCCCAGTAGATAAACAGACAACCTCACAGAAGAAATTATTTATTTTGGTTCTCTTACCCAGTGCATTCCATGGTGCATCCTCGCCTAGAATTGAGTGGAAGCAAGTCCATCTCAGAAGGGACATAACTGAAGAGGGATGGCTTCCCAGACTCTGAGGGGCAGAGAGAGCACCAGCCTGGGTTAGAGAAAGGTGAGGGGTGGGGTAGGGTGTGGGCTGCCTTCTTCCCCATATAAGGAACCTTCCTGAGGCCAGCACAGTAGGAGGGAGGGCCATGGGGTGGAAGCAGCCAGACTTCATCCTGAGAACTGTTGGGATGCCTCAAAGGGACCATTCAGGTGCCCAAACTGGGCCCTGATTGAGGGAGCCAGTCGGTCTGACTCAGAGCCCAGGACTGAGGTGGGCTCACAGCAGGCCGGTATTACTTGGCCGGATCCATTTCACTTCTCCGAAGCCCTGTGTAAAACATGAAGCGTGGACGGCCTGGTGAGCACAGCTCTGCCCTCAAGACCGGTTTCAACTCCTCTCTTCCCAGAGAACAGCATCTCTGAACCCGTCCTGGGTGACCTCACAGAGATCACCCTAGTGGCCCAGGCTAGTGACCGGGAACATGTACCTTCCTGCAGGCAACCCCTGACGTCCACTGATGCATCATATACTGGCAAAGAGTGAGTCACTGTGCATTGGTCTAACAGCAGAGACTCTGCCAAAGGCCCAAGAGGTGGTGTGTGGGACATGCAGGGGTGCAGGAGTGTAAGCAGTGCAAAAGTGTAACTGGTGACAGGGGTGCAGGGGCTGTGGAGGGCGCAGGCATTTCAGGGGATGTGGGGGTGGAGGGATGCAGAATTGCAGAGAGTAGCAGGGGTGCAGAGGTGCAGGGAGTGTAGGGATGCAGGGAGGTGCTCAGAGACCTGGCCAGGATAAGAAGGCAAGTGCACATCCTTGCAGTCAGCCTGACCCCGGTAGGCTATTGCAATGCTTTTGGGCGGCGGCGGCGGCGGTGGCGGTTGGGAGGCTGCCCGGGCAAGCCGATCGATTTCTTCTCTTCCCTGCAGCCTGGCCTGGGGTGGGGCTTGGCCGCCGGAGATTCGCCAGATGTTGCACTCCAGGTAAGCTTGCTCCTGGTAGGTGGGGCGGTTAGGTCAGAAGGCAGTGGCAGCGGCAGAGGGGCGGAGCGGGTCTACCCCTGGTGAACGGGTGGAATAGCTGCCTTGTCCCGGCTGCTGGGCCTGGGAGCGGCCTCTTCTTCCCCAGGTCGCCGGACACTCCTGTCCCACTCAGCTTGCTGAGTGCGGAGTGGGGGCGGGGCCGTTAAGGTGCGGGACCCACGGGGGGAGGGAGGCTGCCGCGGGGGAGCCGATCAATTCGCTCCGCTCTCCCCAGAGGCGGAGCCAGGGGCGGCTTCTGCTGCCCTAGAGGCGGGACGCGGGTCTCCAGATGAACTTGCTCCTGGGAGGCGGCGGCGGAGGCGGCAGGGGCAGGGGATGTGTTCCAGGGAGTTGCTCCATTTCTTCTCTCCCCCACGGCCTGGCTTGGGGGCGACGTCTGCCGCCGGAGATTTGCCTCAGGTCCGACTCCAGGTGAGCTTGCTCCTGGGAGATGGGTGCGGTGCGGTCAGGGGGCTGGTAAGGTGGTGGCTGCAGGCATAGGGAGGCTGCCCCGGAGGAGACTGTGGATTAGCTCCATGTCTGCACCGCGTGGCCTGAAGGCGGCCTCTGCTGCTCCAGGTCCCGGGACACCCCTGTCCCACTTTGCCTGCTGGGGGCGGGAGGCAGGGTAGTCAGGGTGCAGGGGTGGCGGTGGTCGGGGGCCTGCAGCGGGGGAGCGGACCATTTGCTCCCATCTTCCCCGCGTCTTGTCCTGGGGGCGGTCGCTGTTGCCCTGTGTTATGAGACGCGTGTATCCTAGTCGGCCTGACCCCGGGAGTTGGACTTGGTACTTTGGGGGTGGTGGCAGCAGCGGCAGGTTTTCCCATGGAACTTGTCCATTTGCTCCCACTTCCCCCCATGGTTTGCCCTGGGGGCGGTCCCTGTTGTCCCAAGTTCGTCGGACGTCCATCTCCAGGTCAGCCTGCTCCCTAGAGGAGGCCACTGTGAGGTCATGGGCAAGAGTGGTGGCTGCTGCGGGGGTAGGGGCTGCCTTGGGGAGCTGGTGGATTGGCTCCCGTCTCCCCGATGGCCTGGTGTGGGAGTGGCCTCTCCTGCCCCAGGTCACCAGACGCACCTGTCCCACTCAGCCTGCTGGGGGAGGGGCGCCCTGGGCGGTGCCTTTAAGGTGCGGGGGTGGCGATGGCGGGGGTAGAAGACCTGCAGCGCGGAGCCTGTCAATTTGCTCTCCTCTTCCCCGTGACCAATCCTGGGGGCGTCCTCTGCTGCCCAAGAAGCCGGATGCCCGTCTCCAGGTCAGCTTGCTCCTGGGAGACGGGCCCGATGCGGTCAAGGGGCAGAGGCAGTTGCGACGGCCGGCTGCCCCGCCTAATGGGGCCACTTCTTCTCCTCTCCCCTGACCTGGCCTGGGGACGTCCTCTCTGGCGCAAGATTCGCCTGACACCCCACACCTGGTCTGATTGCTCCTGGAAGGTGGGCGCGGTGAGATCAGGAGGTGGAGAGGACAGGGGCTGCCCCTGGAGAGCTGGAGGATAAGCTCCAATCTCTCTGCAGGCCTGACGTGGGGGCGGCCTCTGCTGCCCCTCGTTCCCAGGTCACACTTCTTCGGGTCATATTTCCCCGGGGTTGCGGTAGGGTGCGGGGGCGTCGGGGTGTTGGCGGGGGTATGGAGCCTGTCGCTCGGGAGCTGGGGGTTTAGCGCCCATCTTTTCCGCAGATTGGCCTGTGGGCAGCCTCTGTTGCTCCAGATCGCAAAGCAATTTCCCTGACAGCTTAGCCACCAGAGGTGGGCAGGATGGGCTGAGAGGGCTGAGGCAGCCGCCAAGGCAGCGACGGAGGGGGCTGTCCCTGGCCAGCTGGTCAATTTGTTCCCATCTCAACCTTTGCTGCCCCAGTTTCGCAGAACGCCCTTCTCCAGTTTATTCTTCTCCAGGGAGGTGGGCGCAGTGCATGCAGCCCGAGGTCTGGGCTCTCCCTTGGGAGGGGCAGAACTCTCTTGTTCTCCTTTGTCTTTATTCTTCAGCGAAGTGGTTACTGGACGCAATTCTTAATTCTGAGAAAGTGTAGCCTGTGTTATGGAAGAGCTGCTGGACAGTGAGGTTTCTGGGTGGATTTTCACATCAGCTGATGCCCCAGGCAGGCAGGAAAGCTATTACTCAGAGCTTCTTAGTCTGGGGTTGGGGATGGCCCCGCCATCCTCGCCATGCTTTTTAAAAATGTGTTACTCCCCTCTTTTTCCTAGGTGACATTTTAGGTTATTGGGTCTCAGATTGCTGGCACACTCATCCCTGTTCTCAGACATCTTTTAAACTTGGGTGAAGTGATAAGTAGGGGAAGATGATTTACTGAAAGGTAAGAATACTTAAATTCGCATTAAAGCTACATTCTGTCAATCTTTCTAAAATGATTTTCCTCTGATTCTAAATCCACGACCTAGTGAATGTTGTACTCCTGTGTAAAATCATTGATCTTCACATCACATTTGTTGAGTGGTCAACGAGATTTGTTAATTAGATTATTCCTGAAAGGAAAAGTTCAGGCTTTTCAGAATTCCTTGTCTGATGTCACCCAGGCAGTCACAGTAGAAGACAGAGCTGATATAAAAATCCCTCAGCTGCCTGAACTGCAAAGCTTCTGGGATTACTGATCCCTGAAATGCAGGTGACTCTTGATGATAATCTGGGGGATGGTTTAAATGATCAGATTCTTCCAGTCCTATAAATGGGTTCCGTGGCCCCAGCCCCGGGAGAACTGGACATAAGGGCCATATCGTGTGTGGTGGGATGGGAAGGCAAGGTGTAAGAGCTGGAATCACTGAGATTCCACACTCGCTAAACACAGACTCCAGAGCCTAATTGTTGTCAGGTTCTGTTCTGGATTTGAGAGTGTGTTCATACATGATTCTTGCCCTTCTGGAGTCACTGCCTGGGTGGAAGTAACCTTTACATAGATCTGTGGAGGATGACATTTAAGTAGATGGGCTGTTATGGTTCTCAATGTGCCCAGGCTTGCTCTTCCAGGCACTCGTGGGACTAACGCGAGTCATGTTATTCACTCATTCACTGATTTATTACCCTTGAATTGATCACTCGTCCCACAGTAAGTGAAACAAGGTAACAGGAAGCTGAGTTTTGTCCCCTCTCCTATCACTGATTGTTTTTCAGTCGGGCGCCCTGCGTATGCATTGTGAAACGGTGGTATTTCGTGCCCAATGGGGCAGCACTGTCAGTTCTGAGAATCAGGGGAGACACATGGGTAGGACAGCACCCTGACACACATGGCACCCCCCATCCCGTGAGACAGAATTGTCGATGCTCAGGTGACCCGATGTAGACTGCGGTGCTAAACCTGAGCATGTTTAGTTATCCTGGTGGCTATGAAAATACAGACTACCAGTCGCTACCTCTGGAGACTCTGAGGGTGTGCACCCCAGGATTCTGCATTTTAAGAAGCACTTTAACGAATCCTGATGAAGAGATCTGAGTGTCCCACGGAGAAACACTGGTGTGCGAGGCACCAATATTGAGGATTCTCAGGGAACGATGTCTTTTTAGGATGGTCCATGGGCCCTCACTTTAGACTTTTGCCTTGAGTTTAATTTTATGTGTTCAGAAGTGATGTCTTTCAATTCCAGTGCATGTCAGCATGCTCTGTGCAGGGATTTACTCTCAGTAGATGGCAAAAACTATGATTCTTCAGGTCACCGAGCTACACTGTGAACGATATTTTATTTTGGTTTTCTTTGTAGCAATGCAGAGTCTCCCGAGAAGAGATTTAGACTCAACAGCTTTGTGTCAGACTTTGGAAGACCGCTGCTGCCCAAGGTGTTCTCTGGCAGTGCAATGATGAATCTAGGTCCCTCTTTCACTGCTACATCAATGAAGTGGACCACTTGGACAAGGCCAAAGCTGGTATCCCTACCATAGCCCTTTACAGTGTTATTCGGCTCCAGGAAGCCATCAGATGCAGCAGGTGGCCAGAGGAGGAGCCGAACAGACTCATGAAATGTGACATCCCCAACTTTATCAACACGGACCAGAACTCTGCCTTTGTGGAAGATGATTTCCTGATTTTGTAACTACCGATTGTTCTAGAAAATAAGCCAGTTGCCCAGAACTCACACAAAGACTTGAATTGAGAAACGTGCTTTCTCAGGTATCTTTCTGAAGATGTGAAGTCTGTCTTTGTATGGAAGGAAGTCCCCTTTCACAAAACTGAATGTGTTTGTGTCTGAGAGAGGGAAATGGAGACAGAAAGACGAAGAAGCAGAAGAGAGCCCCCTCAGAAGAGATCTAGTTAAGGTGAGTTTTTGTGCCTTTAAAAAACATTTGGGGTTTTAGGGGGAACAAAGTATTTACACTGTCTTATTCTCCTCATTGGAAACCTTGGCCCCGTCGTCAGAGTCAGTGGCCTTGAACGGGGGTTGCACGCTGCGTTTCATCTGGCACTGCCACTTCCACGCTCTGCCTTTAGCACGTTGCTTTGCCTGTCAGGGTTGCCACCCTTTTAACTGTAAGGTGAGGAGTCTGGAGTAGATGATCCACCCCAGCTCTGCTGTTTTGCAAATTTCTGATTTCGTATTCGGATGAGTCTGGGATACACCCAGAGCAGTATAAACCAGGCCCTACCTCCTGCCTATTGCTGGGGCATCCCTCAGGTCTGTGCCTTCTACTCAACCCTTTACTGAGCCCAGCTTTTGTCAGGAGCCCAAGTGCCTACCGGGATGGCAGGGGACTTGTCTTTCGTGGTCACGGTGGCCAAGAATTCTATTGGTGTGCTGAAACAACTCTTCTGAGATCCTCCACCCACCCCTGCTCAAACCTAATGACAGCACTACGGTTCCTTTCCTAGGAGGAGGATCAATCCATGGTGCATTTTATGACAATCCTGTCCCCAGGGATGCACGGAAGTTTATCAGCTGAGTGAGGGGAGGTGCCTCTGTGTCCCTGTATCTCTGTCTGCTGACAGTTCGCTGCCACCGGCTACTGAACAAGAAAAGTGCTATTCACCATGTTGTGTGTTTTCCAAATGTGTAGGTGATGGTCTTGTGGCTCGTGCGTGGGCTTTGATTTGGGATGGTGAAGGGCTTATAAATACCTCATCAACATGTATTCGAGGTGGCCTGGTGCCACACAGATTTGATTCATGAAGGCATCAAGCCTGCACACTGGTTTGGAAACAACTTGGTTTTGATCATTCACACTGCATGCATGACTCGCTGCTAATCTCTGGGTGGTTTTTTCATTTCAGATTTATTCACCCCATGTCTTGCTTAAGCTGAAAAATACATTTATTTCACCAGAATATTCCCTGATTCTTTGTTTACACACATCCAGTTTTTTTAATTCCTTTAAAAATGATTCTGTGTTTATAATGCCTCCTAATTTCTATCATCTCTATGTTGCCAGTGGCCTGAGACATGCACCAGATTTGATGCCGGAACAGTTCCACCAAAAGAAATCCCTTTGCCGTAATATCTTTTGAGGAAAATATTATTCTTTAAGGCTCTAACAGTAAATCGTAGAAGAAAGCATGGAACATTTCTTGTAGTTAATACATGTTCATGCGAAAAGAAATGATATTTTCATTAAACAATGTTGATTTTAATAACTTTTACAAATGTGAACATTATTATTCATAATTTAAGTAACCAGATAAAACCACAGTTATTTATTATGAAGATTGAAAACTATTGACATGGTCTCTTAATTAGAAGTAGCTTTATTAGAAGACTGAAGGGTATTTAAAAGATGGAAAAATACCCATGATGACACCATCATTTTTATTAACTAAATATCAAGAACTGTGCAGGGATAAGATTTAACCCTCTGCAAACTGCCAAGTTAGCATGAGGTAGTTTGTGGATGCTGCCAGAGGACAGGACACTCCCCCAGGATCAGAGACAAAGGACTCCCTGCCAGCACAGAAGGCAGCCTGTGGTTCAAGTTCATATTGGTTCCTGAGTTCCTTTCCTATTGCTGTTGTAACAAAGGACCACAGACTCAGTGGCTTAAAGCAATACACATTCATCTTCTCACTGTTCTAGGGTGCAGTAGTGCAAAGTCAATGTCAGTGGGCTAAAACCAAGGAGTGGCCAAGGCTAAGTTCCACACCGAGGCTCTTGGGAGGGATTCGTCATCCTACCTTTCCCAGCTTGCAGAGGTGCTCACACTCCTTGGCCCAGGGCCCTGTGTCACTGTGACCTCTGCTGCCACTTTACATCTCTGTCTCTGACTATATAGATATAGAGGAAGAGTCTTCTACATCTGGTATGGACCCTTTTTCCTACATGGACATCGTATCCTTATTTATGTGCAGATGAAAACCCCTTCCCTCCAGGGTGCGGTGGCATCAGCTCACAAGATGACCACTCTGGGCTTTAAGTGTCCTCTTTGTATTGTCATCAGGGAACTTCTCTTTCCATAGTTAGCTCTGTGTTACTTTGTTGTTATATTTTACCCAGAATTACTGAAAGTTTTACTTAAAAGGGATCCTAATTAGCTCTGTTTACCTGTTTCCAGAGCTGAAAGCTTCAGTTCTAGAGTATCAGTTTGATTTTTCCTAAAAATACATTCCAGTATATTTCTCTGGTGAAAGTCTCTACCCTGTTATCTATTCTCCCATCATTTCCTTATTTTCTTGAATATATTAAAAGTATTTTATAGCCTTTATTGGTAACTCTGATGCCTACATCACCTGGGGTTTGCATCCTTTGTCTAATGCTCCTTATTCTCATGTTATCTGTCATATAGTCTGGACATGTTGCATGTCTAGAAATTCTTTATTACATGGCAGACATTGCAAATGAAAAATCCATGTTATCTTCTGTGAGAGCTTTTCTACCTTCCCGTTAGGCAGACAGTGTGAGGGACTGATCATGTCACTCCAATCAGGCGCTGAGGTGGATCAGGACTAAAGTGCCTTTTTTCTTAAAACAGCTTTGAGGTATACTTGGCAAAATAATTTTCACACGTTTAAAGTGTACAGCTTAATATGTTTTGACGTAAGAATATCCCCAAGGAACCATGACCACACTCAAGACAGTGAACATACCCATCACCCACAAAGCTTCTCTCCTGACTTTTTTTGTCCCTCCCTCCCTCCCCGTCTCTTCCCCTGGGAACCATTGATCTGCTTTCTATCACAACATATTGGTTTGCATTTTCAAGATCCTTATATGAATGGATTCATGCAGTATCTACTCTATGTTGTCTGACTTCTTTCATTCAGTGTAATTATTTTGAGAATCATCTGTGTTGCTGTATTAATAGCTTATTTGTCTTATAGTAGAGTATTGTTTAGTGCTGAGTTTTTACTGAAGAGTTTATTGTGAGCAGTGTTTGTATAGACCATCATTTCTTTCTGCATTTACTTCTTGATGGATGCATGGGTTATTTACAACTTGTGCTATTATAAATAAAATAGCAGTGAATATTTGGTTATAAGTCTTTGTATGGACATATGCTTTTCCTTTCTAAAGCACCAGATGAGGAATGTCTGGATTATATGGTACATAGGTGTTTACCTTTTTAAAAGAATCTGTTAAAGACTTTTCCAAAATGGTTGTACTATTGTAAATTCCTCGTGGTGTGTATCAGTTCTGGTTGCTCTACTTCCTTGCCAGCACCTTGTAAGGTCAGTCTTTCTAACTGTATTCATTCTAGTATGTATGTGAACTAGTATCTCACTGTGGTTTTTAAAAGTATTTCTCTAATCATTAATGACACCTTTAATCAGCATCTTTTCATATGCTTATTATCCATCTGGATATCTTTACTGAAGTGTGTTTTCTGGCCTCATTCATTCAGGTGTTTGAATTATTATTGAATTTTGAGACCTCTTTATTCTGGATCAGATACAAAGAGAGACCATTATCAGATATATGATCTGCAAATAGCTTCTGTCTATGGCTTGTCTTTTCATTTGCTTAGCAGTGTTTAGAAGAGCATTGAAGAGTCTTCATGTTCATAAAGTTCAATCTATCAGTTTCTTTTTAAAATAGATGATACTTTTGGTGTCATAGCAAAGAAAAATTTGCCAAACCCAAGGCCATAAAGCTTAAGCCTATGCTTGTTCTCCTAGCTGTTTTATAGTTTTAGATTTCCTATTAAGATCTATGATCCATTTTGAGGTAAATTTTGTATATTTTGTGAGGTGTGAATCAAAGTTCATTTTTTTTTTTTTGCGTATCACTATCTAATTGTTCCAGCACTACATGCTGAAAAGATCCTTTCTCCACAGCATCCTTTTTGAGAATCAATTGTCTGTATAAGTCTTGGTTTAGTTCTGAACATTCTATTGTGTTCCATTATTCTATTTTCCTGTTTTACACCAACACCCTAATTTCTGATTACTGTAGCTTTATAAAAAAAAAGTTTGAAAATCAGATAGTGCAAGTCTTCCAACATTGTTTTTCTTGTTCAAAGTTGTTTTGGATTTTTGGGATCCTTTGAATTTTTATATGAATTATAGAATAAGTTTTTAAATTCCTTACATCCTGTTCTGCCAAAATTCCACCCATGTCTTTGGCCGTCTCCAGAGCCACATTTTCTGGAGAAGTCTCTCTAGATCCCAGGTGAAAGGAATTTCCCTTTCGTCTGTGCTCAAATCACATTTGATATTATTTGATTCCATTTAATCATATTTGCCTGTATGTACTTGTCTGATCTTTCCAGCCATTTAGTAAATCTCAAAAGATTAGGAATCTTGACTTGGTTCCCTCTGTGTGCTGAGAAACTAGTTCTATGCTTTGCAGGAGTGAGCCCTGCAGTAAGAGGTATCTGCAGCACACATCTAGCTCATTGCTTGAATATTGTCAAGGAATTCTGCAGATTTAGAATTGTTTATTGATTGTTGTCTCCAAGACGGCTCAGTCTTTTTTATTTCTATTGCTACTGCTGCAGTTTCAAAGAACAATGGGCTAGTTATTTTCCAAATATCAAATCATACTCTAATTGTGTTGTCACACAAATTATGTGCTGCTGTGTCTTAACAACCTGCTTAGTGTTCACAGGCTCCTTCACTCATGGAAAATTTGGGAGAATGTCATATCCTTAGAGATAGCAATGCTGTCTTTGGCGACCTGAGCAGCAGTATCTGAATTCACTCCTGCTATTTTTCCAGTGTCCCCTCTAGACCTCCTCCAGCCCTCCATGGGGGGCCCTGCAGTTCTGCCCTAGAAAAGCCTGTTGCTTCTCAGGAAGACTTCCCTATGAAACATAATCATGTCCTTCTTGTGGGGACATTCAGTCCAGAGACCTGAAAGCAGGGGAAAATGTTCAGCCTGCTTTTGGTAGAACCTAAATTCTTCCATACTTGTTAGAAGCAATTTCAATGAGGAAACTGTTTTGGCATCTAACAAATCAGCATAAATGACTGATGAGGAAGATCAGCTTCCCCATCCCACTCAGTCGTCATGTTGATGTGACACACACATTGGCAAACATTTTCCCCTGTGAGCAACGTAAAGTTCAAGACGTTATGAATGGCTTTTTATTTTTATTTCTTAGTCTTTCCACATTCACTGTGTCTCGTGAGATTATATGAATCCTGCTTATTTTCAGCCCAGCACTAAACTTTTTAAAAGGATCACGTGTTTAAAAGGCTAGTGGACAATTTTTTAGAAGACAGAAATCCTTAGATTTTGGTCCCAGAGTTGAATCTTGGTTAGTGGTGAATGAAAATTCCCGTTAAAATTTTAAATTCAGTGATATAAAGTCTTAAAAATAGTTAAATATTAGTCAATTTCATTAAACACTATAAGAGTTATTTACCTTTAAGCCTGTTTCTGGGGCAATTTTGCAATGATTCCCTCCCTTTATCGATTCCCTCTTTATCAGAATCCTTGAGAGGCCCCTGTCATCATTGTCAGTATCATCATTATCATCATGGAACTGATTCTTCTGGAAGATTCTAGGAAAATAAAGAGATGGACGGGATTATGTGTAGGTCAGTGTGTGCATGTACAATAAGAACAGCTGTCAGGCATTAGATGCAAGATACCCATTTCATTTAGGGGAGAATGTGGTCATGAAATCCTGATGTGGTGAATGAAGGAAGCGGTGGGAACAGGATAGTCAATGCAAAGGAGGAGGAAGTGAGTGAGTTGGAGAGCATAGATCCTTGGTTAGTTGATCAGCACATTGGTAAGAATGAGGGGAGTGTGATGGCAGAATCATGTCCCTCCCCGGCCACAGGGTAGCCACCTGTGACATGTTACTGTACATGGCAAAAGGGATGACAGATATTTTAGGATTAAAAATCTTAGAGGATTTCTGTCTCCTAAATTGTCTATTAGTTAGCCTTTAAACCCATGATACATTATTATAGATTAGTGCAGGGGCACAAATAAAAAGGATTCATATAATCTCACCAGACAAACTGAATGTAGAAAGGATAAGGAAGAAAAACAAAAAGTCACTTATAAGTGCCTTGAACCATAAATTGCTCATGAGGAAATGTTACACAAGGTGAATGTCACAGCCACATACATACTGCCTGAGTGGGATGGGACAAGGGGATCCTGAGATGAGACAATAGGGTGAGTAGTCTGGATTGTCCAGGTGGGCTGAATGTAATCACAGGGGTCCTTAAATTGGAGGATATTTCCCAGCTGAGTTTAAAATCAGAGGGAGGTGTAGCGATGGAGCAATGTTCAGAAAGGCTGCTGACCATGAAAATGGAGGAAGTTGAGGGGCACAAGCTAAGGAAGGTGGGTGACCTCTGTAAACTGGAAAAAGAAAAGGAAACATTCTCTTCTAGACCCTCTAGAAGGAAGGAACCCTGCTGGTATCTTGAATTTATCCCAATGAGAACTGTGTTGGATCTCTGACATCCACAGCCATAAGCTGATAAGTCTGTGCTGGTTTAAGCTATTAAGCTTAATGGAATTTGTTACAGTGGTAATAGGAAAATAACATAGTGAGCGGTAGTGTAAGGGATTAAAGGTCTAGGATGGGGTGTGGAGAGAATTCTGACATTTACACCTAAAAAACAACCAGGTGAAGTGGGAAGGTGTTTTAAGGAAGTCCTACCTGGCAGGGCTGTCAAGCAGACTGGAGTGAGCGAATCCTTGGAGTTAGAGGAATCAATTAAACCTCTACAAGGAAAATAAGAAATAAAATGTAGCAGGGCTTCAGTGTTAGTAGATGTAGGAATGGAAATGGGCAGAGAGATATAAACATTATTTTGAAATTAGCTACAGGTTTGATGACTGCATGTTTGGGAGAGTTAGCCGATGTGTGGACTGAATGCATCCCCTCAAAATCCATATGTCGAAACCTCATCTCCCAGGTTGATGATATAAGGATGCGGGGCCTTTGGGAGGTGATTAGTAGGATAAAATGAGGTCATGAGAGTATTGCCCTCATGAATGGTATTAGTGTTCTTATACAGGGCCCCAAAGTGCTTGCTTCTCTCTCCTCTCTGGGCCATGAAGATAGTGGGAAGACAGCCATCTTCGAGCTGGCAATCCTCTCCCAGATACATTGACCTTGAAAGCCTCAGCCTCCAAACCATAAGGAATATGCTGGTTGTTTAAGCCACCCGACACACGGTAATTTGTTACAGAATCCCAGACTGACGAAGACAGTGGAGAATGCCACTGCGTTTGGCACTGATTGCCTGGAGAATGCTGAAACCCAGGGAAGTGGGCAGCACAGACGTTTACTCATTTAATCCTGCCAACACTGTAGGGGATAGAGTCTACATTTTCCTCGCTATTTAAAAGGTAAGGAAAAAGAGGCACAAATAATAACAATGACAATGACAACAACAACAACAACAGCAACAATAATTTGTCCAAGATTCACACAGAACTCCCTGGAGGGAGAGTGAGAATTAATACTTATGCAGGCTGGCCCCAGAGCCCCTGCTCATAACTACTAAGTCAGATCACCTTGCTTATTTAGATCAGTTTTTTTTCAACTGTGATATGAGTGTACTGTGTCCAGTAACTTATAATTTCAAAATACCTCACTGTAAGGGAAACATTAGTTGCAGGCATTACAACCCACAGAAAGCTAGACATACAAAAATAACTTGTTAGGGCAAGATAACCAATAATGTTTTTAAATATTATACCTGCTGACCCTTTGCAATAAAGTGTTTATTTATAATTCTGTCTGGCTACAGAATAACATCATTATCCTGCATGTGGCTGGTGGCTCCCGTGTTGGACAGCACGGGTCTAGAGAATTTAAATGACTTGCCCAGCCTTGCCCAGGAAGCTCGTGGTGGGATCAGAGCTATAGTCTGGGACTGTTCCTTCCTATCCAACAATTCCCTCATGGAAGTTTAGAAGCTTCTCCTTTGGTGCCCAGCTGTCTATCCGTACTTATGACATCTTGTCAGGTGCCCCGGCCTGCTCCTGAACATCAGCCAGAACCCACTTCTGCTCTTTTTTGGCCAGGTAATACCTTCTAGCAACTTCCATTGCCTTCTTGGCATCAGTTTTTACATGGAAGGGTAGTGGCTAGAGAAGGAAATGTGTCCACATGACAGGTTTTTCATAAATATAGTAGGAGTGGTCAAGAGAAGAAAACCTCAGGAATACGAGTGGAAGCAGGTCATTTAATATACCAAATGCGTACTTTCAATGTATGTTTGTGTTTCCGAGTCCACGCTTGTTCTACTCGTGCATTATAGGCCAACACATCAGGAGACAAGGATTTGGGGCAAGAAATAGCGGCTTTAATTTGTAAAGCCAGCGGAGAAGATGGTAGACCAATGTCCTGGAGAACCATCATCCCAAGTCAGAATTCAGGCTCTTCTTATATTAAAAAGGGGAAGCGGGAATGCTTGGTTGATGCAAACTTGGTGTATGAATTCTTTGTTGTTAGAATCCTTTGTTCTTGCAGCTCTTCACCTGGGTCAGATCCGTGTAAACCTCCAACAAGCAAATGTTATTTTCTATTCTGTATCTTGTTATCTTTATACGAATGGAAAAGTGATAATATCCTTCAAAGTCAGAGCCTTGAGAATAGGGTCTCCTGTATATTTCAGGATCTAGGCAACATTGTTTCACAAAAGGTGCAGAAACAGCAAGACTAAGCCTAGGAAACAGGGCACAGGTTTAAAGTCAAAGGAACAGATCTAATATGGAGTCAGATTTGTTCTTTCCTATTTCAGTAGTGCCATGGAGAAGGCACTGTGGGCAGCTTTCTGTAGGGTCCTGGAGGCTTTCTCTCTCAGCCTCTGTGCGCCTCTATTGAAAACCCGTCATCGCTATCTGGCCTGCTGGAAAACCAGTCCGCCTGTTTTGCCCTGAAGTTGTGTTCTGTTTATAACTCATCTCTACTCCTTGGAAAACAACTCAATAAAAACTCAGTTGGTTTCCCACCAGCCCTGAGCAGGGGTGAGGGATAGCATGTTATTATTTTATTAAAAAAATATATAAAAGAGTTTTAAAACAGCACTGGGCACATAGGAGAGAGACAATCAATGCTTCCTGGCTTAAATCGAAAATGATGACTCAGTGAGTCTATGGCTGCTGTATTTGCTGAGCTAGTTACTCCTTTGCTCCATTACACATTTATTTTAACTGAAAAAGAAATATATGCATATGGTTAAAAAAATTCAAACAGAGCAAAAAATACTCAAGTGAAAGAAGTTTTCCCTCATCCTCTGTTCTTACACGCCTCCCTGGAGATGCCAATGTTTACAATCCTTTGTGTGCTTTTCCAGATATGCTATGCAAGTTCCCACCAATGTATGTAAATTCCTTTAAAGTTTTACTTATTTTTAACTTTAAGGGATTTAAATCCTCAAGTGGCTTCTGCCACAGTAATAGAAAAGAAGAAATCTGACTCCATATTAGATCTGTTCCTTTGACTTTAACCCTGTGCTCTGTCTCCTAGGCTTCTTCTTGCTTGTAAAACAATGTTGCCTAGAGCCTAAAATATACAGGCGAGCCTATTCTGAAGGCTCTGACCTTTAAGGGTATTTAACACTTTTCCAATCATATAAAGATAACACGTTGCAGAATAGAAAATAACGTTTGTTTTGTTGGAGGTTTACAGGGATCTGACCCAGGGAGATAGCTGCAAGAACAAAGGATTCTAACAAGAAGGAATTCCTACACCAAGAAGTTTGCAAAAACCAAGCACATAGGAAAGCAGCCTGAATTGTGACTTGGGGAGATGGTTTTCCAGGACATTAGTTTGCCATCTAGGTCTACAGAAACTTGCTATTCCATGCCCCAACACTTGGTCTCCCAACTTACTGGCCTGTCCTGCACTGAGGAGAATGAATTTGGACTCAATAACACTTCTACCTACCTAGCAAGTTGGACACTGGGACTGAGGGCAGCTCTCCCACACACAGGGGCCTACGGTGAGCCCTTGATTATTCCCCGAGGTTGGGGTGTGGTTTACCCAGGAGGGATGGGGACTCTACACCAACACTCAGGCAGTCTGCTCCTTCTGGGGCTCTGACATTTTACCTCCCGCTCCCTGCCAGCCCAACATTTGGGACAGTGGAGCTAAGGCAGAGATCGTGCCTGCCTGTTTCCCAGCGTGTAAAAGGGGAATATGTACTCTTCCCAAGGTAGTTCTGAGAAACAACACCTGCGGGTGCTTGGTTCCCTGAGCAACAGTAAACCTAGCTCCTTGTGGGGGCAACGGGTATGATACCCGTAGGGTTTCTGCAGAGACCTTAGCTGGAGGGCTGGGCCAGGGACGTAAAATATGAGCTGTGGGCAATGACGGGTAAGAGAAGGGTGTATAGGCAGGACTGCTGCCTCCTTCGGGGTGCCACAAGAGGTAAAACGCTTTCTCCCCATCTCTGTTACTCCCCTCCCAATTCCAGATAACTGCCTTCCCTCTGCTCCTCCTGTCCATGTGTCTCCCTCCACTTTTCCCCGCCTCCCCTCCTCCTCCCCTATTCTCCCTCCCTCGGTTCCCCTTCCCTCTCAGGACCCAGAGCGGATCGCTGGCCCTCCTGCGCATGCGCAGTTGCTGCCAGCTGGACCGCGGGTTGGAAGCTCCAGCTCCGAGCCGGGGATCGGCCCCAATGGCTTCTCAGCTCTGTCGCCCTGTAGGCCTTTGGCTACTGCCTGGGGCCGGGGCCTCTGGCTGTGGAAGTGCAAGGTGAGGGGATATCGGGAAAGGGGTGAGGCGGCTGCGGGAGGGCGGTCGGCGTGTCACAGCCCCCCAGGGCGCCAGTCAGCGTGTGTTCAGCTGGATTGCTCGGGCCAGACCCCTCTGCCCGCGCCACCTGCCCCGGCGCCCCGGCCACAGCTGTCCAGGGCCAGGTGTGCCCCTGCGCCTCTTGGCCCAGCCGGGCTCCCCTCAGTCCGCGGCTGGCGTCCGCTTCCCCTCTTCCGCCCGCGAGTCCTCCCCTCCCGGGCTTCCTCTCCTAGGCCGCCGACCCGTCCCCACCACTGGGCGGGCTGTGTCCCGGGCGGGCGGGGTCTGCACACCCGGACGGGGCGGGCGGCTTGGGCTGGGGCTGGGGCTGGCCTCCGAGCGGGGCTGCAGCCCGCACCCCCCCTTTCCCTCCCCCCTAGGGCTGCCCTCCTTTCCCTTTCACCCTCCCTCAGGACCAGCTCAGTGGCGTGTGTGCTGCTCCCCGGACTGAGAGCCTCTGGCTGTAGCGCCCAGCTTCACCTGGTGGAGTCGGGAAAAGGGAGCATCAGTGCTGAGCAAGCTTCTGTCTCCTCCCTCAGTGTTTCTGCCGCAGGTAAGTATCTTGAACACTTTCAGGTGTTATGATGGCGGTGCTTGTTGATGTCACGTGTTTTTATACTGAGAGGGATTAACAGTGGTGAAAGCAGGGCTTGGTTCTGTTAAAAATGAGCTGAAGGCATGAAGCTGTGATATCCTCCTTCCTTCCCTCTCCAAGGGTGAAACGTGTGACAGTCAATTTTAAAAAGATAGTTACAGTCCCTAGCTAGCCCAGCCCAGCTAGTGTGTGTTAACAGGAACAGCATCACCAGAGGCCTTGGAGACCCAGGGATATTGCAGTCCTAAAGAACTCCTGGCACAGTTTGGTTTGTATTGGTTTTTTGTTTTTCTTAAATTGTGGGACAGACTAGTGGTATAAAAAGAAAAATATTTGTCAAGAAATATTTTTTCATATAACAGCGTTATTGTGATATAGTTCACACACCATGAAGTACATCCATTTAAATGGTAAAATTCAGCAGCTTTTAGCATATTCACAGTTGTGCAACCATTATTATTCCAGAACGTTTTTATCACTTCAGAAAGAGCAGTGGAAATTAATGACCTATCCACCCCTCCCCAGTGGTGGTTCTAAAGAAATTTCTTGGCTAATCTTGACCATAAATTCACTTGTTACATTCCAAGAAAAATCTGGTAGGAATTCTAATCAGAATTGCAATGAATCTGTCTATCAAAACAGGAAGAATTAACGTCTTTATGGCACAAACTTCTTCTACCCATGAATATATTTCGGACCCTATATTTTCCTCTGTCCAGAGCCTGGCCCATGGGAAGTCCTCACTACTTGTTGGGCTTGTGAATGATGAGATTCTATACATCGTTAGTTGCAGCTGTAGCCTTTCACAGAAGAGAAAAGAAACCTCAGTGAAGCAAGTCACTCTCTGATGGTCAGAAAGAGTGACAGCCATTGCTGGAGTGATCCAGTGGACTTGGTGTTTACAACCAGAATTCTCCACCACCTACAGCTAAGGGGATTAGAGTGTTCTTTTATTTTTTCTTAATGGCGTTGCTTTTATTTTTACTTATTTTTTAAATTATTTTTTATTTAAGTGTAGTCAATTTACAATGTTAGTTTCAGGTGTACAGCAGAGATTCAGTTATAAACATATGCATATGTATATACATATGTTTTAGATTGTTTTTAGTATAACTCATTACAAGAAATTGAATATAGTTCCCTGTGTTATATAGCAGGTCCTTGTCATTTATTTTATATTTACTAATTTGTATCTGTTAATCCCTCCTTTCCTGCCTGCTAAATACAGTTTGCTTTCTATGTCCATGAGTCCATTTATAGGAGCACCATTTTTCCTAGTAATATATGCTCTTTGGCTGCTTTCAGTTTCAGTAATTCCATCTTATCTGTGGGCGCTTTTCTTCTGGTTGCCTTTATGTGGTTTGCACACGTGGTAATAGAGATCTTTATTTGGGAGAACTCCAGGTCTCGTGTAGTCCCTGGTACAGAATGCCCACTGAATTGATGATTGAACTGGGAAAAAAGCACAGTAAATGCTGGAATTTCCACTATGGTTGAGAATTCCAGGTTTCAATAACCTGTTTAGACAACCTTACTATTGGCTGCACCCATACTGGGTAATTTGGTGGAAATTCATGGTATGGTGGTGTAGAGACGGGGCCTTATATTCTTCTTCTCTTTCTATTTTCTAACACTCATTCTCCTGGGCCTTCCAGATCCTCCCCCAGAAGTGCCCAGGGCTGGCTTGGTGCTGCACTGAGGCAATATTTGTTAATAACGCCCTTTCCTCTTCTCCTCTGAGCCTCCGTTTCTTTCTGTGCACAATGAGCGCTTAGACTAGATAAATACTTTTCAGTTTCTTTTAAAGCCATGTTTCCTTTGAGAAACAGAAAATGCAAATATCTCCTCTCAACCCAACCCTTTAGATTTTGGTATGTCCTCCAAGGAGTGACATAGCTCTTTGTGAAAAATTGATGTGATTTTGATTGCAGGTGACACAGAAAAGACTCTTCAGAGATTTATTGCAGGGAGAGGGCAGGAAAGAGGCAGTATGTGACACTTTCTAGTGTGAGCAACGGAGCAGGGACTTGGATTTAAATACGGTGTCTGACGTGGCCTCTCTCTAATCTTGTAGAATGTGATAAAATTCTCTACCTCAGTTTCTTGATGTGTCAAGTTGGGGTGATAATATTTTAAGGCTTCTGTGAAACATTATACAAATAAGACATTTGTGTCTCGGTAGAAACAAGATCTGCTAGGGATTCAGGGATTTGTTTAAAAAAAATTCTTGTCCATAGCACTCTGTCTGTGTGTATTTAGAAGTTCCTGGAGGGTGAGGGTGAGTCTAAAGTCCATTGTGGGACAGGTGGCCCATATTTCTCCGTGTCCCAGTTTACCCCCTACTCCCCAGTCCTCTTCCTCAGTCCAGGATGAAGTTCCCTAGTAGATTTACACAGAGGTCTTGTGGAAATGGCTTTTCATTTTATTGTTTCACCAAGAAGGGCTGCCATCATGATCTCTGTGGTCAGGTTTTGAAGGGCTGCCATCATGATATCTGGTAAGAATTCTATGCAATTTGGAGTTCCAATTTAATGAAAAGAAAAAAATTACAAATAGAAAATTAGAACAAGGGTGGTGACAGGGGCTCTTTTAAGTGGACACCATTAGCTTTGTTAGCTTCAGGTGCTGTGGCCTGTTGCCACGAGGACCCATCCTCTTGCTCTGAAGTTGGAGGGACTAGTGGGCTCAGTGGGAATGTTAACTGAGTGTATCTCATGGGCTGGGCATTGTCCTATTTGTACTGTGTGTTCCTTATTTGAGACAGTGAGCTCACCTAACTTCGATAACCTCTTTAAAATATTAGACTTTTAATTTTGAGATGTAATGTAGATTCCCATGTGGTAGTAAGAGATTATATGGAGAGGGCCTATGGACCCTTTGCCCAGTTTTCTTAATGGTTCCATCATGCAGTGTTGGGGTACAATTCATTACTGACTCACTAACAATTTGAGGTTTGTGTTATTGCCCTTATTTCTATTCACGATTAAACTGGGGCTTCGTGAAGCACGCAGGCCTGTCCAGGTCACCCACATTGTTAATGCAGAGTCGGGTGAACGTGGGCTTGGGATTTCCAGGCAGTACCATTATGATGGTTTGTGGCAGGGAGCAGCATTCACTTTGCTTGTTTATTCATTCATTCAACAAACATTTATTGAGTAAACTCTGTGGGTCAGATGCTTTCATAGAGTTATCTGATTCTTCAGCAGTACTGAGAATCAGGTAATGTTTATATTTTTTAATCTGAGAAAATTAGCTCTGAGAGGTTATAACCTCCCCAAAGGAAGTATAACTCATAAAGGAGGGATAGAACATGTGTACAGTCACCTCCTTTTATGCAGGTGGTACCCTATGCATTTTACATTTTCAAACATCCGTAATCCAGATATATTCTTGTAAGGCAAGGCTTTTTTTTTAATTGAAGTATAGTCAAGTTTACAATGTTGTGTCAATTGCAAGGTGTTTTTTGACTTTTGAATTAAAAAATACTTTTTCAGGAGGGAAATTAGGTGTATTTATTTGTTTGATTTTTTAAAATGAGGTACTGGGGTTTGAACCCAGGACCTCGTACATGCTAAGCATGTGCTCCACCAATGAACAGTACCCTCTACCCCAAGGCAAGTTTTCTTATCCATTATTATGAAGCTTAGGAGTTCAAATAAATTGAATAGGAATCCAGATCTTTTGATCCTACTGTGGTCCTTCTCTTTATATTCTGCTGAAGGGGGTTGGGGAAGCATTTCCTTTGTTCATTTCTTTATTCAGCATTTTTGAGCAGTGACTTTGCATCAGGGCCTTGCTAGGTGCTTGGAAATAGAAAATAAGAAATGACCTTTCTCTGCAGAGGCAGGAAGCCTAGACCAAAAGCTGGGTAATGTGATCCGAGCTACAGTAGCCATATGCAGACTCTGAGGACAAACTGTACCCTTGGATTTGCTTTGGCTTCCCTTGTCTTCTGGCTGGTACACACCAGGTCACCGCAACCCAGATGGGCCCGTAGCACACAGCAGAGAATGTACCTCGATCTCCTCTCCCCTCTCGGCAGGGCCTGCAACATGAGCATCCCTGACTACGTGCAGTGTGCTGAGGACCACCAGACTCGTCCCGTTGTGGTCCAATCCATAGAGATCATCTCAGAGGAGAATTTCTTTTGCATCTATCAGCTACTCACCTCGGTTAGCCATATCAGCCCTTGTGGCTCCCAGTGGACACTCTGTATCCACTACAGGCACCGCTATGTGCCCGAGAATCGGTGGAGCGTCTTCCAGAAACACCCCAAGGTCGTGGGCCTTGTCACCATTACCGAATGTCTCTCTGCCAAGGCCTTCGAGAAGCTCCACATGCAGAGGAGCTGTATGGTGCATCGCTTAATGACTCTCAGCTTTTTGTCTTTGTGCAGCATGGGGAGGTAGCCGAGCAGACACGCACCGACGTTGCCTTCAATCTAAGAGTACTGCAGGGTGGTGGAGAAGAGGATCGAGGACTTCACTGAGTCACTCTTCATCTTGCTCAAGTCCAAGTGGCTGGATGGTGGCCCCAAGAATTCTGGGGACAAGATCCCCCTCCCCTGCATCCCGTTTGAGAAGGAGGACTTCATGGGACTGGACACAGACAGCAGGTAAGTTAACCTGGAAGCCAGTCCACCTTGGCTGTGTGCTGGATTTCTTCCCTACATCCAGAAAGGGATCAGCAAGGAAGAAGTCAATCTTGTAGCCAAGGGGGGAGGGAGGTGCAGCCCGCCGGTTTCCAGACATTTCAAAGTGAATCCGCCTTTATTTCAGAGAGATCCTTTTAGGGTTAGTGTGGACACTTACTCCCGCTTTACAGCCAGGAACATGGTGGGACCCCTGGAGTTGCTGTCCAATAAAGTAGCCAAAGCCACATGCTAGGAGCACTGGGGAGGAGGCTGGAATCAGCTGAGATGTACTGTAGGTCAAATGCACATCAGACGCTGAGGCTTGTCTAGTAAAAGTACATAAACTATCTCTCTACTTCCTATATTGATTACATGTCAAAATAATAGTATTTTACATACAGTAGATTAAGTAAGATCTGTTCTTAAAATCACATTCTAGTATTTGTTTTTTGTTTGTTGGTTTGTTTCTTTGTTTCAAATTTTAAACGTGGCAACTGGGAAACTTTCTTTACATGGCTCTCATTTCATTTCTGTTGCGCAGCCTGTCCTGGTACATGCTCATCCCTTTGCTTATAGATGAGATGCTGAGCCCCGAGAGGCAGAACGAGGCGCTGGTTGAGCTGCGGCTGGAGCCGCTGTCACCTGCCTCCCAGGCCCAGCACCTTTTCAGCTCAGGCCGTCTCTTCCTGCCCGACAGCCACCATGCCAAGTTAGGACATCAGAAACACCGCCAGGGACTTCCGAATGAACTCCGTATGCAGGGAAAGGCGTATCACGGTGTATGGGACAGAGCAGGGAAATGTTCATTCCCACTGTGTCCCTGTGATTAAGTCAATGGCCCCACTTTGCCTCGGAAGTACAGATGAGCTCTTCTGGGCTGCCTACCCCCCACCTTCTGCTCTGTTTCCCCGTATATCTATCATGTTTTCCCTCGGGCTGAAGAGGGTGAGATGCCTTTGCCGAGACGTGGTCCCCCTTTGCTGGGGTGAGTGAGGGAAGCTGTGTCCCCCCGGCCTACGGCCTCGGTCCTTGAGTCTGGAGAGGGCTCATGGTGGTCCCACAGGTGGCGGTCAGAAGACCTGGCATGTGCTACCGGGCCCGCTTTGGAGGTGGTGCTCTGTGATTCTTGAACTTACCTAAGATCAGATCCTACTTTCTGGTTGTTGGTAAGTTGGAGGAGAAGATGCTAGGGAATTAATAAAAAGAATGTCTAGACCAGCCCTGTGAGTGAGAAGCACAGGGGACACTAGTCCCACCTGCGAGAGCCCACCTAGCAGGCTCTGGATGAATTTTCTGTTCCTCCCCAGAAATACCTCTATGGCTTAAGGAAGAGGAGAGGCATGTCGTGGCCATGATCTGTACTTGTCCTCACAGGGCCCTGTGATCTACATGCCCGCACTCCCCATCTGCTTCTTGGAGATGAGCTGGCATGTTTAGGAGCCTGGGCACTGCTGAGGGCATAGCTCCCAGCACCGTGCTACACAGAGTCTCGCTCCGTTCACCTCATCTGTCAACTCCTGCTGAGGCCCCAGACATTAGTCAGGTAGGTGCATCAGCGAAACCTAAGCAGGGACCACCTTCTCCCCCTGGACAGACTGGTGAGTGAGCAGTGGAAGCCTGGAGCCCTGCCCCAGCCCCCACGCCAGTGCCACTTCTTTTGTCATAGGAGGCACTGGTGACATTTTTGCTCAACAAATGCTTGTCTCTGAGTCTGCAGACCCACCAGAGAATGCCAGCTTGTTTTTGCCTTTTGAAGTCTGCCCTTGGGACTTGGCGGAGTAGCCGGATGTGTACTTAGCCCACAGTGGTTCAGCGCATTAAACCTGCCTCCTTGTGGGTCTGTCTATTCTGGTACCATAAGGGCTCAGCCAGCATCTGAACGTCATTGAGATAACGCGGCCAGTGAGCTCGGGTCAAGCACATTCTCCTCCAGTCACTTTTACTCCATTGTTTCTTTTACTATTCCACAGTCATTAATTTTTTAAACAATGCTTTGGTGCAGGAGCAGAGCCTCATTCTCTCCTGCTACTCTTGGTGGAAGTGAGTAAAACGGTTCAGACTGAAATGCGACAATAATTTGTAGCTCAAAAGCTGCCTAGTCGCTTGTAGGTCGAATTTTGGTTAGGGGAGCTGAACACGTTGTGGTCCCCCGGCAGCGCCGCTCCCCTCAGGCCCCTGCTTTCCCTTGAGCAGGAGGTGAGGTTGGGCCTCACCATCCCCGCGTCCCTGGCCTCACACACTCACATAAATTCTTGTACATGCAGTCAAAATTATTTTTGTTCTTGTGTGATTCTAATTTTCTCTTGTTCCTCTTTTCCTTTTTCTTTACTCCTTTTTCACTTGTACTGCCCAGTGAGCATGTTGTTGCTTCTGAAAATGTGGGCTGTGCACACCCTGCATTGGAAATAGCCAGATTGCCCTCCGTACAGTCTCCATCGCTTTAAAAAGCAACAACTTAACAGCTGTTTTGATCCATCTATTATCTTAGTCATTTTTTATTTTCTAATTTTTTGGAATATTTGCTTTGTTAGCTCATCACCCACTGGTGTTTGATACCTGTTGAAATCCTTGCTTTTGAGGAACATGTTTGGTCCTCCTTTTATTTGATGACAAATGCGCCCTTATTAAATTTGTTTCATTGTTTTGAAGAAGTAAGATGTGAATTGATTTAGTCGGCTGCTCAGGGATTCTTTTCATGGAGTATTTAAACTTGTAAGGTCAAACTCTGCAGCATTTTGCTCGATTCCTGCTTTTACACAAACGTGCTCAGCACGCGGTTCCTGGCTGTCGCTGTGTGACGTGCGTGACGTCGCTTCCTGGCCGGCGGTCACTGGTGAGGATGTGGCCGCCACGGAGGTGACAGCTGCAGGGGACGCTGTTGGAGGAAGAGGTCACCGTTTGGTTCTTTAATTTTTTTTTTTTGCATTCAACTTCCCCGTGCCATTTACTTTACTTTGCCTTCATAAATGGGCAGAATTGGGTCTAAAATCCATGCCACTATTTTTTCCCTTTACGAGGCTGGTTTTTCTGAGTATCAGGACAACATGGCCTTCTCCTAAGTAGCTGGCTTACCTGGATCTGTTGGGCAAAGGGACTGCTAAAAGGGCCGTAGCTTCCTCTCTGCTCCAGCCAGTGGGCATTCAGAGCTGGGTCTGTGGTTTGCCTCAGCAGCCGTGCAGACCTTCCTGCCTCGGCCTTTACTTTTAACCCATGTTGGCAGTAAAGAGCTGAATCCGTTTCTGTTGCAGCTGACGCCCACCACGTGGGCCCCCTAACGTGTCGTTAGTTTGTGGTAGTCAGTCCCCAACACCCCAGTCAACAATGAAGGAAGATGATTTGTCCAACCCAGGACCTTGGATTCTCAACCCTACCCTGGTTCATCTCACCTGGTGGAATTGTTTGGCCACCACCATCATGCTGACCATGAGGCCTTGTTTCTCCTTTCATGCTCTGGTCCAAATGTGGACACTTCATTTTTCACTGAATTTGTCTCGCTTGAGACAGGCCAGAATATCTGAATGAGTCCATCACATTCTGGGTGGGGAACAGAACAGAAGTAAGTGTCGCAAGTAGATGGAGTCTAGGCTGTCCGGGTTGGCAAATGCAGGCTGGGATCTGTGATGGCTGGGCTGTACACTGGACACAGGCCTTTCCCATGGCTCCTGAGAGCCCATGAGTTGAAGTGATAACAGCCTTGCGTGGGTTCCCCCATCCTCATCTGCTCATTGGCAAGTGTGTCTGCTAATTAGGAGCTCCCCCAGACCTCGGGCCCTTCAAAGCTCAGACCATGGGAGAACCTTGAGTCCCTTCTCCTGGGCCTCCTGTGTGAGAATCCACTGCCTTCTGAGGTGACCAGCGGCAGGAGATGCCTCCCCATCCAGGGAGCACCCTACGGAGGACTGTTAGTGCACCATGCTGTGAGCTTGTGTGTTTCCGGCCATGGTCCCTACAGAACTACACTTGAGATGGGCTTATTGATGGAGATAACAGGACTGATTCCAGGGCAGGGCCTGGGGGAGGGAACAGTGAAAATTGAATGTGACCTCAGACACCTCGGTGGGTGCTGGGGCTGTTACTAAAATGGGGAGTCTGGGAGATACCTGACAGGAATGGAATTCCAGAGTAAATGGTGGACATGAGGCATTTTTAAGATGCCATTTGTCATCCAAATTAGGACTTCAAAGAGGCACTCGGGTCGATGAGCCTGGGGCTCAGGTGAAGGAGCCGGACTAGAGATACACGTTGGGAGTCGTCATTCTTAGCTGGTGTTCACAGCCTTGCATGTGAATTAGATCATCTCGAGAGCTGCAGACTGAGACTGAGGGGGGCAGGGCTGTGTCTTGGTTGGAGGAAAGCCCAGACCATACAGCTCTGGTGTGTCAGTCAGTGGCGTTTGCCATTTTCAAAGCAATGCCAGTTATCCTTAAGGGGCCAGGGGCTGGGCAGGGCCAGCCAGGAAGAAATCTGAAGGGAGGGTCGTGGCCACGTGTGCGTCTTGGGAAGGTGCAGAGGCTGCAGGGTACGGGAGGGTAGACTCCTCAGAAGCTAGAGTTGCAGTGAGGAGTGGGGAGAAGTTAGTCACAATCACCTGTGAGGGAGGGAGGGAGGCCTAGGGAGCCCCACCTTACCGGACTCGCTTTCCCATGAACAGAAGGCAGTCAGACAGAGGATCTGAGGTGAGAAGGGATGGGCACTGGGAGGGGAGCCAACCTGGAGAATGGTGCTTGCAAAATTCTGGAATAGTCTCCCTGAAAAATAGAGTTAAAAATACCCAGACTCTTAAGAACATTGTTAGTGACTTGGGAGGAGGCAGTTGTTTTTCTGGCCTCCTAAGGGTAAGGCATGTATCCAGGGATACACAGAAGATACGGGCAGTCTGTTCCGGGGGCTTGATCGTTACCGGGGGAACAGTGCAAGTTTAAAGGGGGAGAAGGGCAGCGGAGGGAAACTAGCCAGGCCCCGTGTCAGGTACCAGTCGGCCGCCCTACTTGCGTGTTTCATTCACATCCATGCCTCCCAGGTGGGCGGTGGCAGCCCCCTTTTGGGGATTGGGAAGCCTTCTCAGAGGGGTTAAAGAATTGGTCCATTTAGCGACTAGTAAATGCTGTAGCAGGATTCAAGCAGGGCCTTGTCAGAATTCAAGGGCATGTTCTCTCTACTGTTTCCAGTACTTCCCTGTTATACCTGGAATGGTGAAGTGGGTCAGTTTTGGAGCCTTTCAGAAAAAGTATGATTTAAGCGCCTCTGGACTGTTTCACAAAGCTCAGCATTCTTTGATGGTTCTGAAGCACGCAGTGATTTTCGTCCCAGAGAGGTAACGTCTAACTCCTTTGATGATGACGTGGTTGCAAATGGTGTACAGGTGCAAAACCAGACTTTGCAGCTTCTGAAGGGAAACTCTCCAGTTCTCCCTTGGTCGGCTTTCTTCCACGGGATGTAACTGTGCTGCAGCGTAGGCCTGAGCTTTCCATATGGAGTGAGAGTTTAATATCCGATGTTAGCATAAAACGGTCAGATGAAGAAAATCGAAGTTGACAATTTATTTTTGGGTTTCATTAGTCAAGATATACTATCAGTTAATGGCCCATATAGCAAATGAAATTGAGTACAGGACATTGCATTTCTTACTTTCTATTTAGAGTTCTCTTACAGAATAATGTTGCCTGCTTTGGAACATCAGCTCCACCACTCACGGCACCTATCAGTGTGTTGGTGTGATTGCATTTACAGAGTGAATGTAATCTGGGCTTCCTCAGCCCCAAACACTTCAGTGCAGAATCACGGGCTGTAGACGTCTGTTAGTCACGCAAATACTTCTAAAATTATATGATTCCAGAAAAGAAAGAAGAGAGAGAGAGAGATTGCCTTTATCAAATTTCCTTTCAGTTCTAAATGAAAACTGTTGTTGAGCAGCTCTGGTTTCCTTTGGATAAGAATATATACATTTCTTTGCATGTAACCTGGGTTTTGGGCTAGAACACCAAGTTCTTGCTGTCCACAAGCCACAAAAATAGTAGCCAAATGGCACACGTGTGAAATATTTTATACTTTTTTCTGAGAAAGTATCCTTGAATTTGGGACTTGGGCTGTGATTTCTGCTTTTTGATTCCCCCACCTGTCTTGTAATCTCTCACTCCTTCCCACGTGGTTCCCAAGTGTTCGTGGTCTCAAAGGAGCGGGCAAACACCCAGTTGGTCACCATGTACTGCTGCTATAGATAGAGCCCAGACAAGACTTAAAGGACATTATCAGAGAGAACTTCCTGGAAGAAATGGGCTGTACATTCAGTTGTGAGGACAGAGTAAGAGTCAGCCAAGAGAAGGAGTCAAGAATGTGGCTCAGGTCGCAGGTGCAGCCCGGGCAGAGGCCTGGAGGCTTTTGGCGTGGGGACCCGGGGAGAGTGCCCTGTGCGGTCCAGGGTGGAGGGAGCCCCTGCTGGGGAGGACACTGGAGAGAGTCCGGGGTGTAGGGCTTTGGAAGAAGTTGAGTTTTACTAGAACTGACACAGTAGGCAGTGAAAGGTGTCAACAGAAGTGACCCTCTGGGAAGGTACTTCTGGTTTTGCTTCTGATATACTACAGACAAAAGGGTCGGGACGGGTGAGAGCAGGTATGTCTGTCCCTTTGAGATCCAACCCGTCATTCATTTATTCATAACACGTGCACTTCAGTGAGTCTAGGGGAGAGAGAGTGTAGCCACATAAATAAGCAAAATGTATTTGCTTCTTGAGAGCTTAGCGTTGTCAGTTAGCCTAGAATGTTCTAGGAAGAGAGGAACAAATTGTGGAGGTTGGAGGGAGGGAAGGCTTCCTTGGGAAACAGTCAAAATGAACCTGGAGGCAAGTGGGAAGTAGGAGCAGGTCAGGGGGCTCCTGAGGTCACTGGGGACCTATGTACTGAGATGAGGCTGGGCGAGCAGGGTCTGGGGTGGGGCTAGAACTCTACCAGGGAGCCTCTGAACTGTTTGAAGTGGGGTTGATGTAATCAAATTTGTGCTTTGGGAAGGCTGTCGTGGCTTTGTGTGTGTGTGTAGCGGGGAAGAGGTGGAGGGTGCCACCAACTGGGGGATCATTTGAAGACCATTCACAGGCTGGGATATGGGCTTCGGGGCTACTTGGGGACGGCAGGGGCAGTGTGGATGCCGGCTTTTCTTATGGGGGACTTGTTAGCGGGGCTGCCCTAGAGGCACCTTGTGGCTGGAAGAAAACTGATGGAGGCTGCCAGGGGGACATTCCTCTTCTCTCTTTCCATGCCTAGTGTGATTATCTTAGCTCAGCCAACATTTGGAACAAAAGAGCTAATCTCCAGGGTTGCCCAGGCCTTTGTAGAGCTCCTTCGAGTGAGATCTGATAGGATTTAGGTTTGTGTTCAGATCTGGATGTTCACTTAGCTAGAAACGTCCTGTCATTTCGATTTCCATAGGGGTTTTTATTCCTGATAAAGATTGCTTTCTTGGTGAGAGGAAAATTATTACAGCTGTTGTCTTTTTCAAAAAAAATCATATGTTTTAAGAGCTTTAATATTCAAAAGAATAGGAATATATAAAATATTTAAGGAAGTCTTTGGTGTGGTTTCTTTGCTTTCTGAGCTAATGTGGACTTAGAGCCTTTGTATTACTTAATAGCACATCCTTGTCAGTATTTAAAGAGCTGTTAGTGAGCACCCCAGGCCCCACCTCTCAAAGAATCGTTAAAGTTTGCTCTGAAATAGTGAGGTCATAAACGTCTTGTTTTCAGAAATCAAAAGGTTTTAAATACGCACCATAGCTCCATTTATAAAATAATAATAAGTTCAAAATTAAGAAAATGGAGGATAATTGATTTTTTTTAAAGCCTAAACATAAACTTTCTTGTGCTAATTTTGCAACTGGAAATTTTGAAAAGAAAAATCCTACTGCAATATCATCTACGTGGTATATATATATGAGTTTCACGTTTGAAAAGTAACTGCGCAGTGGTTCTCAAAGTCAGGAGCATTCCAGCTCAAATACTGGCAGTGGTGGCTGCTGGTTTTCAATGGAAGAGCCTAAATTTGCCTTCTTAGCTTTTTTTTTTTTTTTGTACTGAGAAGGTTGAGTAGTGCTTTGCCAGCATGATTTTCGGGCAATTTGAGGGCAGCTGTCGTGTTCCAGCAGTGAGATATTTCCATGCATTTTATTTTCTGGACATCACCAGGGCACATGTGGGGTTTGTGCCTGCAGGCTGGAATGCTGCAGGACTCCCTAATCCATCACCATTATGTCCTGGTGCTGCTCCGGTCAGTGAATGATTTTCTGTGACTTGGAGGTAATGTGGTCTGATGGTGATGATCAGACGTGCAGTTAAATGCTATTAATTGAAATAAGAGTAACCTAGAAACATTGCTCTAACAATACAGGATGAGGGAGGAGGATTGGCTGAGCTGCTTGCAGTGGGATGTCTTCTCAGGTGACTCCCTCACCGTGATTCCTGCCAATATCCGCCCCAGCCCTGCACGGTAGTCCTGCCGAAGCAAGCAAGCACTTTGCTCAGAAACGCACTGAATTTCCTTGCGCCTCTGTTTGTTGGCTTTTTTTTGAAAACACATTTTGCCCTTTGCTTAAATGCCATCCATGCTAGTCACCCCTTACACTCATTCTTCTGGACCTCGTCCATACATAGCTGCTGAATGGATGAACAGAATGTAGTATCTCCATGTAGTGGAACATTATTCACACGTAAGAGTGAATAAAAAAGAAAAAAAAAAGAGGAAAATGAAAAATGCCACCTGTTTTGGGAAGTCCACCCTGACTGTTCAACCCACACTTTTCCCTTTGAAACACAATCACTTATGCTCCACTCTACTCTTTTTGATAGTACTTACCACCTTCTAATAATCTTTAACGTTTCCAAAAAAAATAAAAAATAAAGAGATGCTGATGCCACTTCAAAATATACAAGCCTTGCTAACAGCATGTTAATTGAAAGGAAGCAGACACAAACGGCCAGATATTGTTGATTTCAGTGATCTGAAAAGCCCAGAAAAGGCACATGCAGAGGCAGAGAGCAGGTGATGGTTGGAAGGGGCTGGGTGGAGGGGGATTACGGAGTGAATGCTAGTGATAGGGGGATTCTTTTGGGCTGATGAAGTGTTCTGGAAATAGAAGGTGTTGAGGGCTGCACAACTGTGATTGTGCAGAAGACTGCTGAGCGCTGTGTCTGGGAGTGCCTGTTGTTGGGGCATCTTTATTTTGTTCACATCCTGCAATGTGAAGGGCCATCTTCTGCTGTGGTCATTCTACTCCTGTGAGTGGTGAGGGTCAGGACTTTGTAGAGTCCTGTTTCTTTTCTCCCTCTGGCTGAGTGTAGGCAAAAAAATTTAAGCCTGAGAAAGTGCTCCATCTACAGAAATGTCTTTCAGTTTTGCCTGGTGTAAAAATCTTGAGAGCTTTTAACCGTTGAGGCTAGTCTGTGGGGGTAAATAGCCTATGAAGCCTGGGTGAGCCCGGGAAGAGCCGCGCTTCCCTCCCAGACACGGGTGGGGATTTCACCCCCTTTCAGGCAGTGAAGGGCCCAGACCCGTGGGCAGACTTGACAATCGTGAAAATTTACGTGTATCCGCTGCTTCATCTTGGATATTAATTTCAAGCTGAGTCAGTTTGTGACGGCAGCCTCATCCTACATCAGGAATTTATAGTATCTGCTCTTTGAGGTGAAGACCTGACAGACTTGATTATTTAACAGTCTGCTTTGAATTGATATCTCAGATTCCTTTGTCAAAAGCAAAACAGCAGAAATACAGACGTCCTTTAATTCCAATGTGGCCTGGAACGGGTTTAGTGTCTGTGCCTCAGTGGCCTTATCTGCGGGTGGGGAAGATGATAACAGTGCTTCCCTCAGAGGAGCTGGTGAGGGGAGAGTGAGAAGCACAAATGGAGGACTTACACGAGATGCTCATAAATGACCGAATTTAGTGCTCTCCGCCTGGTGAGGCCTTAGGGGTAGAGATGTCAGAACAGAGCAGTCCTAGCCGGAGCTCGATACGTGATGGTAGCTGTTATGATCAGTATCACCACTGTGGGTTATCAGGTAGTTTTAAGACTTGGTAATATGATTTCATGAATAATGTTAAAAGACTAGACATCTCAGATCCAGTTTACATAGTCCTCAAGATTTCTTCTGAGAATTGGATGGTTTCTTCCCTATCTTAAATCTGAGATGAGTCTCTAAAAATTTCCGTATTCCTCCATCCTTTTGCTTTAATTCTCTATTTCTTAAAAAACAAAGTTTTTAGATGGAGTTACTGGGGACTGAATTGAGGGCCTCATGCATGCTAAGCACATACTCTCCCAAATGAGGTATAATCTCTTCCCTGATTTTTTTTTTAAATTTACATCTTAATTTTCAGAGGTTAGAGGCCTCTAATTATTTTTCTGGAGACTTGTCCATGAACCTGTAAATCTACAATTAATGGACAAAATTTGGTTTATTAAAAAAAAATCTATAGAATATTCTACAGTCCACCCAAAAGGAAATACTCATGGACTTAAAATGTTTCTCCTTTAAGGTGATTTCTCCTGTTTGGTCGAGCTTAATTTGTTAACAGCCATCCTCATCATCATAATGACCAAACTCGCTGTGAGTGGACGCCTAACTGAGGCTAAAATGCTTTGCTCATATTTTACTTCATAGCAAGTGTTTGATTGTAGGTATCAGTGTCTCCTTTTTTGTAGCTGAGGGATTGAGAGATGGGTCAGCTTGCCCCAAATGACACGCAGCTGGCAGTGGCTAGCTCGATGCTGGAATCCAGGCTGCACAGGATGAATTCTCAATTGCTCCTCTAATCAGCTTCCCGTTGAGTGTTTTCCCGAACTCCTGTGAGCCCATAAATGACCGATTTTAGCTATCTCAGCCTGATGAGGTCTTCAAAGGAGAGACACCAGTGAGAATGAGAGGCAGAGTGGCATAAATTAAAATTGTACATTTTCACAAATGTTTTATTCTCAGGTAATGACTGTAAAGGAAATAGTTTTTTAATTTAGTGCTTTGTGAGAACTAAAAACAAAACATTTAAAATAACTATTGTGCAAGAGAGAAGTGGTCTTTGAAAGTCCAACTGTTGCTAATGATGTTACTTGTTTTTTCTAGTGGTGCTTATTTACTGAAAAATTTCCAAACACTGAATTTGTTTTATGTAGTCTTAGTATGAAAGAAAACTTTGTCAGTGAGTATTGTAAGTAAAATCCTTACTCTTTTCTTTCCTGATGATGAATATCTTAGTTGTTTACATGGCTTAAGTATATTTCGTCATTTGTGAAATTTGAGTAATATGGTTTACCTTGTCTGACTGTGAGAGCTGGACGCCTTGTATACAAAGCACCGTAGAGGTGCTTAATAAAAATGTGCTTTCACAGTGACTGATAGTTTAGAAGTATCAACTCTGAATACTAAAAAGGGTAGCTTATTTCTGATGCATATTCAATATGTGTATATATGATATACATTAATATGGCTTAAAGTAACTAGGATTGTTTTTTTTTAAGTGCAGTATGAAGCTTTAATGAAATCTGTGTCATTCTAGTGAGACAGGGACTACTTAAATTGCCTTAAGCAGACGACCTTGAAGATTATTTACACAGAATGTAAGCTCAGAATTCATGTTGCCGTGTAACCATCCATCAGACATTTAATTTCTCGGGATCCTGACCAGAACCATTAAGTTTAGAAGAATCCACATTGATTATTATCAGGGAATAAGCTTCTCTCTTTTGTGACTAAAGAAAATTTTGATTTTTTTCTGCACTCTTTTCAGGTTTTAAAATTTCAAAATTTTGGTTTGACATGTCACTTTTTTAATAGAGAGAATAAAGCTCATGCTGTTTTAATATGTAAATAAATGTTTTTGTATTTCAATACCCTTCTATGATTTCCTGGCTCTTTGAGAAGTATTTTGCAAGATACTTAGATTACCTACTGTTGGAAAAATACAGACGTGACTTTTATGAATATAGGCCTAGTACAGTTCTGTTGGTTTTTACTACAGTGCAAGACATGAGACCTAGGAGAGCTTTGCTGCTGATTGCCAGGAGGACAGATCTCAGGTCTCAGTCTCCCCTCGTGTAAAATGAAGTGGCTGGACTGGATTCTTTCCTCTTCTAAGATGAGCTTCCATGAGCCTATGTCTTTTGTTTATATTTAGGAGTATTAGCAATATCAGATTAAATACTGAATACCCCTCCATCCCCCCGAAGCAAAGGGCAGTATATGCTACATAAGCTTCTAGTTATCTGATTCTCGTTTCTCATCTTACAGTCAATTTTTGTGTTGCATGTTTCCCGGCAACCTGGAAGGTCTTTTTAGCCATAGGTGGCGCTGTTGCAACTTTTTACAGTCTTAATTTTTCTGTTTGTAAAATAAGGCTTAAACAATGTGATTTTATTTTGATTCCTTTGCTTAATGCTTCAGAATAGCACAACGTCCATTATGTCTTTCTACCTGGAAAATTTTTTCTGCTTATATCATAGTTTTATTCTTTTATCTCGCTGTGAACATTTCAGACTTGCTGTGCAAACAATGGCAAAATCGGGCTTTTCTTCTAGTGTTAGAAACCAGTGAGCCGGGATATTATAAAACAGCTAGAAGCTGCCTCTGGAGCACCATAAAGCTGAAAGGTGTGTTGAGTTCCCTGAGTATTGACCCCGCCGCTGTGTGTTAATTGGTGGGAGTTGATTTGGTACATATATGATGGGGTGTAGTTTCTTGACTTGGGTTTGCCTGCACGTGCTGACACTGAACCATGTGATCCTGAGTCAGCTCGTTCTGAGTTTTCCCCTCGTCTGTGAGAAGGGGACACTCATATCTGCTTTGTAGAATTGTGAGAATTAGTAATTATGTAACATGTTTACCACAGTGGGTATGTCAAGAGAGCTCATAAACTTTAGCTGCTGTTTTGTGTGCAGCCATCATTTTATAGTCTTTGGTAATTACAAAGAAACAAGAAAATAAGAAAAGCTGATTTTATGATGAAAGATATTTGAGGACGTTCCATAATTCCTACACCCATAATTTAGCATCAGCAGAGTCAGAACTGTTACACAGTCGCCCTGGACCAACGTTAAGCCACAGAAATTTTTGTTACTTCATATATGTTGGGGCCTAAGGGGAACCAATACTTATACACATGTTGTCTCCAGCAGCCAACTGAGAGATGACACAAAAGAGTAGGCAGGCGATAAATGTCTTCTTTGTTACTGATGAAGCCACGTTCTCCATGAACTTCAGGGCTGTGGATAAATGAGTGTCATGATACTGTGTCCCAGAAGTAGAGACTCACCCTGTCCCAGGTATCTCTGGGCCACAGCAAGCCTTCCCTTGAGAGAATGAGCCCCATCATGCACAGGGCTGTTCTGCAATGGAGCTGAGCATCCAGGGTGCTTCCCTAGGGTAGTCAACACTGGAGGGAAAGGAAGGGTTTCACATGCCCTGCTTGTCTCCCCGGAATCACAACTCAATCTGTTAATGTGAGGAGGGCTAGCTGTGGGCCAGGGGTCAGGGCTGTGAAGGGAGTAGCACTCTGCATGGCCCAGAGGAGTGGGGAGGAGGTATCCCTTCCATCAGTTTAAACAGGTGGTGGGATGGAACAGAAGGGTTCATCCCATGAGTTTATAAAAGGAGAAATAAGAATTTCCTTTGGGTATTAGTCTAGCCAGGAAACACAGAAGATGATTAGGAAGGAGACTTGTAAACCACTGTAATATTAATTTGACATTTGTTGAGCACCCAAAATGTGCTACATTCTTTTCTGAGCGTTTTACAGAAATGAATCCTTCAATCTTCTCAACAAGCGAGTAAGGAAGGTTTGATTGTTATCCCAGTTTCACAGTGTGGAAATTGAGGCACACAGAGGGTAAGTTGACCAAGGTCACAGAACTAGTAAGTGGCAGAGCAAGTATTTTAACCCTGGCTGTATGGTATTGTGGCTCCCAGAATGGGCTTTGGGTGTTTAGATGTATCTGCATCCCTCGATTTCTGTACGTCTGTGCATCAATTAGCCCAGAAAGGACAGGGAAAGGAGAGTTACACAGGTGCTCACAGTCGTGTCTCGGCAACTGTCCACGAAGAGTGCACCGTGATTAGAATTAATTGTTTTCCAGGCAGCAGATCTGTTGGTATAACAGAAATTTAGTCCATTGAATTCATCTAGAAATCCTTCCTGCTCTGCTTCTGTCCACACTTGCCATGTGACTGCCTGCCCGTGTTTGGGCCGTGGAGGAGAACATATACTCATGGTTGAACTCTGATATTGCAGTCTGGTTCATAGTTTCACATCTTCTGTTACATTAATAAGTTAAATTTCTGGTTTTCTTGCATCAGTGTCTCATGAGTTTGGTTAATGTGAAACCAGTCCATGGGAGCCCAGGGGTTATGATGGTATAAATTTTTAGCACGTTGTGGCACTTCTAGCCATGCAGACATGACTGGGGGATGTACGCCTTTCTCACTGATTTCTCCCAACAGCAGGGTCCTCTCACGGATGTGAGGCTGGGAGCTCTCTGAGTAGCTCAGTCAGAGGCCAAGTCCACCAATCCGAAAATGATGAAGTACCTGGAAGTGGGTTTAATAAAAGTAAAGGGCTTCCAGGTAGTCCGATGGGCTGTTCAAGAAATTTGGTGAAAAGCTGTCCACTGTCTGTGGTTTAGCTGCTTCTTTGCTATTGAAAAGTCTGGAGTAGATGAAGGGATTTTAAAAAGCAGAAAGGAGTGATTTCAGGTGGTACATCCACACCGGTGAGAAGTGATGGATGACCGCCTGTGTGAGGCACAGACAGAGTCTTACAAACTTCATAAAACAGCTTCAAATGCTCTGCCATCTGAGTGCGCTTCATATGGGGTCCAGTTCATCACTGGTCACGCTGTGAGGGCAAGTAACTGACGATGGCAGAAAGGACACGGAGGCATCAAAAAGGTCTCACTCATCTTCCCTGTTTAAAGAATGTGGCACAGTGTATTATATTTGAGCTGGTTTTTCACTGAACAGTTTTTAGTGTTTTCTGGGACTCCCCAGTGCCCCAAGGTTCCATGCAGCTGGGTGTCCCCTCATTGCAGCTCCGTCAGCGCTTGCCCTGGGCTGATGTGGTGTCACGGGAAGCAGGACGGTCAGCGTCCCCGGCTCCTCTGAGCTCCGTCTCCTCATCTGCAGAGCCTGGTTTCCCATCCGTGTCTACTTAGTAGGGTTGCTGAGAATCACACGTGATGGTTATCAGGTGTGATTTCTGGTTGTCTCTGCGATTGGCAAATAGCCAATAATTGATAGAAACTCTTGTTTTTTTTATTGTAATTGTGTCTCCTAGATTGCAGTGGTTTTTAGTCTGCATTTTTTTATAACTTTACTCATTTTTAAATATGCCCTTATTTTATTTATTTTTTTTTTGAGGTACTGGGGACTGAAGCCAGGACATTGTGCATGCTATGCAGGTGCTCTACAACTGAGTAATACCCACCCTCCTTTTCTGCACTTAAAAATAAATATTGCAATACACAAAATAGCTCTTAAACTCCATCATGGGACCTGGTCTCTGTATAGGCAAATGAACACGTATACTATTTCAATAAGAATAAATGCTGTTGAGACATAAGTTTCTGAATCTGTTAATGTGCTTAAAAACGATCATAGCTAGTGATAAACACGAGACTTAGATCCAGGACTTTTTAGGGTATGTTTTGCCATCATGGGAAATTACATTCTACCGAGAAGGCTAATTGGGTCTCTTTGATATTTGGATGGTTTAGCAGGTGATCAAGGCTTTCCAAAGCTGACAGTTTTGTATTTTAAACTAACTACAAAGTTATCTTCTAGAAGATGGAAATCCTAAGCTTGTGAATTTCCCAGTAATCCAGGGGGTATGTGTCTGTGTCTGTGTCTGTGTGAACGTTTGTGTGTGTGATTTCAGGAATGTAGAAATAAGTTCCATATAGACTTCTGATATCTTTCTCTTCCAGTTCAAGGTTTAAGCATATACTTACACAAATAAATTGATTTTCTTTTGTCATTTGGCATATTGGCGGGAATAAGAGGTTCTCATACTTGTTTCAGAAGGGTTGGGAAGCATGAGCTTAGAAAACGGGAGGAGAAAGAGGCAGGGAGACACTTCACACTTTGTGCAGTATATGAGAAACGGTAGCTTTTCTTTTCTCTTTTCTTCTAAAGCAAACTGGCTCTGAATTGTAACACACTATTACTCAGAATTGCTTTTCTAATCAGATACAAGTGCCTCAGATTTTTCAAGGCAACATGAATGATGAAATGTGTTTTAGCATTTATCTTTAAAAGTAGTTTTATTTCTCAAGTAAAAGACTATAGCCTGTTTCTTCCAGCGTCTCAAGAAATTCTCATTGATCTATGTACATGTTCTATGTGCTTATTTTCTTTTCTTTTTTTTTAAGTGCTTGTTTCATTGTGGTGTGAATCAATGTTTAAAATTTCTGGATTTTGATCTTTAGAAAATGCTGATATATCAGAACTGTTAAAAACCTGATTGTTCTTTGGTCCTTGTTTGGTGGGGCACCCTATTGATTACTCTTGTCTGTTAAAGAGAGAAATTCTTCCTCTAGCCTGCAGATCATTAAGTGTATGGTTTGCAGTATGCCTTTAAATTTCATTGAATGCATTGAACATGATTGTCCAGTGAATTTTGAGTTGACTCATAGTAATGACTTTGCTTTGATTCTGTGGCTTTTGCTCCTCTCCACAAGAGCTTGAATTCTCTGTTGCATTTTGTATACGTGTTCTTCACAGTGGAAGAAATTTTGCATTTTTTACAGAGGTGGTTTTTCCTAACACCTCTGAATGCCTTCTGTAATTGATACAACAAAAATCTGTTATTTCAATGCTTAATTATTTCATAAACTAGTTTTTGGCTTAATCAGAAACAATGACAGAGTGATAATAAAAAATAGGAAAACTTTCCTTCCTTTGAAGAATAGAAATCAGGTGGTCAGGCTCACCCATGCTTTGGGCCTGACACACTTAATCTCATGTCATTGTGTATCATGATTCGGAGATGGAGTTGCTTCAGGTTTATTGATTTTTGTTTTAACATTTGTGTTGAATTCTTTCTCCAGGCTTATGTATCCTGTTGGGTTTGTTGAAACTGTAGAAGGGAAACAAAAGCTTTTTTTGGTTTCCGGAGGCCTGAGTTGCTGATGATAAGGGTTGAGGGTGGGCTGAGGAACAGAGTGACACTCCCTCTGCTCCCAGCTGAAATTGATGAACAATGAAATCAATTAAGTGTATCGGTATTTGACCAATAGAAGTTAGCGAGCCCAAACTGGCTAGTTATGCCCAAAGAAAGTACTGAATTCACCTGCAGAATTAGGTGCTTTACCAAGAAGAAGCAGCTTAGAGCAATCAGAAAAATCAGTCCTATGATGAGATATAAAGTAAATATAATATCTTTTATTTCTGAAACTTTTCTACGTTAAGTTGTGCAGAGCTAAAATTAAGTTTCAAGCACCAGGAGTTAACAGTGTGGGTGGTTCTGTATGATCATTATTCAGGAATGTGCCTAGACTCTGCTAGAGTGGCTGAAGCTGGCAGGAAAAGACCCAGAGCCAGGATTTGTCACCTTAGGGTGTCCTCCATAATGGTTCCATGTGGGAGCCCATGATTGGGTTAACAAATTGTAACAGACCCCAGCCGCCTGTCAAATTTAAGAAGAAAACGTATGCTTAGTAACTGCTTTGCAAGCAAGTGCCTGTGCATCCTCACTCCTGTCTCCTTGCCTTAAAAAGCAGAGATAATGCTTTGCTTGCGTAGATGATGTTTTAGATAGCACTCTGCTCATCGCAAAGCAATGACCCAGGCCCACAGCTATAAAGGCTGGGCTTGTGTGCAGTTAGATACTCTATTATCCCCCAAGCAAGGACCTAGCTGGTCTGGTGGTCTGCTTTGTAATTCACATGTCTAAAGGATGTATCTTATTCCCCTCACCCCATGACTTACCTAAAGATACACTAAGCCTTTGTACTCATGGTGGATTCTACAATCTCTGTCTCATCCTTCTTTCCCCAAGTTCCTGCTTACTATCACACAACTGTTAATGACGTTTTCCTTTGATTATACACAATAAATATGGGATCATTTGAGAGGCTCGTGGAGTTGGGTCCCTACGCCCTCTCTCTTTCGTGACTTTTTCCACAGAGTCTTGAGTATTCATTCCCTGTACGTAAGACTTCTGCCAGCCAGAACCCACAGTTCCAGGTGAGAAGGATGCAGGCTTTATCTCTCCTACCCGAGGGAGAGAGAGTAGAAAATTGAGATCTGCTCTTCCGTGGTCCCTTCCTGCCCCAGGTCTGCTCCAGTTCACCTGCAGCCTTCTGGCCTCTGCTCACACTGCCTCTGTCCCAGGACTGACAGCAGCCTTTTCTTCCCTGGTAAACATTTCCTGTGCCTTTTAGAAGTTGGTCTCTTCTCTGCAATACAACCCTGGCAGATGTGATGGTGGTAAACGTGCTGGAGGGCAGTCACTTGGGGACTGCCAGGAGCCATGCTGATTCTCCTGAGTCTCTCATTCGGGGTTACAGAACTGTCGAGCAGCAGAGGAAGCCCTTTAACGTGAGGCCAGCTAAGCATTGCATCACTTTCATTTTATTTTTGAATTTTCAGTGGAGAAATTATTTGTAGCAAACTGTTCCAGATTTTTGGCTGCCTGCTTTCCTCACCACCATTTCCTTGTTGGCTCTGGTGCTTGTTGTAAGAACCAGGTTTCTTCTCTGGTTATTTCTAGCAGCTGGGCTTGCCGAATCCTTGATCTGCATTTGAAGCAGAATGCTTCTTCGTGATGTCAAGCTGATTTTCCTATTTCTGAATATTTCGTGTACACTCAGCAACTCTTTCAAGTGAAATGCTCTTGTCCAATTCTGTTAACCCATATTTGCCGATCTCCTGCTTTCATGCTGAGGGCAGTTTCTTCTTCCTGTAATAAAAGTTAGCAATTTGCATTTACTATTTGAAGGTTCTGGCCCTAGGTGCTTTTGTCCTTAACAGTTTTAATACAATTCACCCATTAAAATGTGCAGCGGTTTTTACTCAAAGCCCAGAATTGTGCATCGCAGTCAATCTTAGAATATTTTCATCCCCCAACAGGAAGCCCTGTATGCACAAGCAGTCATTCCCATCTTCCTCATCCTCCCCCAGCCCCAGGCAGCCACTGTTCTCTCTCTATGGATTTGCCTGTGCTGGACATTTCATGTAAAACAAGTTATTTCATGTAAATGGAACTGTCTATTGTGACTGACTTCTTTCACACTGAGTAACTTTTTCAATGTATTTCCAGGTTGTGGCCTGGGTCAGTACTCTATGCTTTGCTATTGCTGAATTATATTCTACTGTATATCTGGGCCCTACTGTTTACCCATTCATCAGGTGATAGTCGTTTGTGTTGTGTCTGCTTTTTGTTTGTGAAGAGTAATGGCGCCGTGAATACTCCTGTAGGAATTTTTATGTGGACATTTGTTTGCAGTTCTCTTACTTGTGTGACCAGAGAGCAGAAATGCTGGGTCATTCATAAACCAAATGTTCAACTCTCTGAGGACCTGCCAGGCTGTTTTCTAAAGTGGCCACCCTGTGTTACATCCTCAAAAGCAAGGGCTGCGCGCTCCGCTTCCTCTGTGTCTTCATTAGTGCTTGTTACACATTTTTTTTTATTATAACCTATTGTAGTAAGTGTGAAGCGGTTTCTCCTAGTGGTTTTGACTTGATTTCTTTTACAGCTAATGATATTGAACATCGTTTGATTGTGCTTATTGGCCATTTGTATATTTTCTTTGAAAAATACATTTTCAGATACTTTATACACATTTTAATTGAGTTCTCTTTTTCTTGTTGAGTTGTAGGAGTTTTTTCTTTTATTTGAAGATACAAATACTTAATCAGATAAATAATTTGAAAAAATTTTCTCCTCTCAGATGTTTTTTCACCTTCTGGATGGTGTCCTTTGAAGCAAATTTTTAACATTTGATGAACTCCAATTTATCACTGTTTTCTTTGTTCCTTGAGCTTTTGGGGTAATATTTAAAATCTGAGGTATTTTATTTAAACTTTTATATAAAAAATAACTTAATTCTTAAGACTGTTCTAGGAGATGGGTGCTGTGGCTGTCCCCAGTCTATGGATAGGAGACTGAGGTGCAGAAAATTTCACTGAAATATCAGTGTCACAGCTACCCAGTGCTGTGGGATTTCAGACCCTCATGTTTGTCCCCAGCATTTGTGATCTTCACCACCATGCTCCACTACTGCCTGGAATCATTAATGAAAAAGTTTTCCTTTTTTGATTTCTTGATTGTTTGTTTTCTCATTGGGGAACTCACCTCTTCATTTTCCTTGCAGAGATCTGTGTAGGTTTATTTTAGATCTCATGTACTTATTTATTACACAGGCTCCAGCGATGATTGTGCCTAGTTGATCTAATCAATTCATACTCAAGTCTTTCCTGCTCATGACACTAAAAAGAGAGTCATGATTTACATAATGCTCAAAGAAGAATGTACTTGAGTGATTTTATTTTTCTAACCAATCAAACAAATCAAATAAAAACCCGGTGTTGGAACAGATTATAAGCCCTGCAGAATAGGGTCACTGTCTTCCTTGTGTTTCATTTGATTTGTCACAGTGTCTGGATAGTGCCTTGCTGTCCAGCAGTTTTGTGAGTATACGGTGCTCGTGAATCATTGTAAGGAAAGAATTTTGACAACAGACTGTGTTGTTCATTTCACAAGGGAAAAGATCATATAGAAATACTGCTCAGATTTATTTTAAAATTAAGCTTGGTGTTTTGAGAAGGGTTCAAGAAACCATACAAAAATCTTTTTCACTAATTTTAAATCTATCTTAGACACATTATGCATACATGGCAGAGTAACTTATCAACTAGTTTTGACAAGAGGAGTGTATTATTGATTATCTATTTTAGTTGAAATATTCTACCTGGGATAAAGTAATCAGTGCCCATAAATGAACAAATATGTTTGTATTTCTATGCAACATGGGGGCAGACTTCATATGTTTTTATATAATATACATGACTGTGTGTTTTAATCTGTCTGTCAGTGTTTTTATAGTTTTTCATCAATGTTGTAACTTTAGAATTCTTCTATGGAAATCACCCCCAATTCTAGTTCAGTTTGTACTGTGTATCCTGTCTTATGCATGGGATTCCACTGTCCCCTCACTGAGGAATTTCCTCTCCTATTGAGTTAGTAGCAGAGTTAAAGGAACTGTGATTTCTAGGCCTTTGCTCTCCATGTGTTTGCAGTTGGCTGTCAATCAAGATTTTGTCTTTCGTGAGTTTTCAGTGTTCAATTAGAATTTTGGAAATAACAATTAATATGTTGCAACACTCTCCCTAGAAACTTGATGTGTTTGTGCTTTTCCGTTTCCAATTTACAAAAAATGTAAATGCACTCTTGTTTTTAAATAGTCCTTTTTCACTAGATATTTGTTTACTTCTTTATAGTCAAAATATTTTTTTCCCAATGAATGAATAGGTTTGCATGTTTTAAAAGATACCTTACTTTTTAAATTTCTTATTCTAACAGGTATATTCGTTGTACAGAATTTAGAAAATAAGGATAAACACAATTATAACTTAAAAATGGCCTCTAATCTCACCTGGAGATACAGTTGTAAGGTTTGAAATTGAGAATTACAAGTCCTCTCAAACTGTTCTTCTATTTCAAGTACGGTTTGGTTACTGAGATCCTCGAATTCCCATATGAATTGTAGCAGCAGATAGTCAGTTTCTGCAGAGGAACCCACTGGGATTGTGATCGAGTCCACGTTGAATATATGGATCGCTCTGGGGAGCACTGCCATCCCAAGAATGCTGTCATTTGATTCAGGAATGTGCGTGGTGTGTCTGTCCAGGTATTTAGGTATTCTTTAATTTTTTTCAGCATTGCATAGAGTTTACATTGGATTATTTTACTATATATTTTGCCTTTATACTGAGGACAAGTGTGCAAGGTACCGGGATCAGAAGTGTACTGGAGCTCCGCAGCTTGCTGCCACCATGGACGCTGTGCTCTTGCTTCGCCCACTGTACAATGTTGCACAAAATAGGACCTAAGTAACTCTCTCTTGAAAGAATGATTATATGATTGCTGGATGATGCTTGAGAGTCCTTGTGATGATGTCTTTTTCCCAGAATTTCCCCTCTTCTTTACTATGCCCTTTCCCTTCCTTTCCTCCAGCCTGTGTTTCAGCCTGCCTGTGGCATTGATTTTCCTTGTCTGTGGACTCTTCCTTTCACTAGTTCGTGATAATGTTACATGTGAGATGTGGAAACTTGCTAGATGTCAAGAAAGAGGAAATCCATTGCATTCTAGTTTTTTTAGAGTGTGCTATTGTATTATCGATTGAAATGAAATCAGGCTGACCCATTGAGCCATCCCCTGAGCTCTTTTTGCCTTCCTACAGGTGATACTGCTCTCGTTGCTGCATGTGCCCTTCCCCCAGACTTGGTTTTGGGGTTGAGTAAGTCACCGTCACTGGAGCCCTCTCTTTAAATGATGAAGAGAACATTTGCTCTTTCTCCCTGTTTGGGGACTTGGATGAGATGAGGCAACAGATAAAGAATGGAGCCCCACCTCATTCTGACCCCCGCTCTTTCCGTTCCTTTCTCCAGGGGAAGAGTACAATTCAAAAATATAAAGATTGTGAACTAATGAGATAGACAAGACAACCGATCATTTATTAAATACCCTTTCATGCCAGAAACAAATGTATTATACACACAAAAAGCACATAAAATACGGTAGTACTGTGGTTACAAACGTGGGTCCGAGTTCGAGTCCTGGTCTGGAGTGACAAGTCCTGTGAGATGGAGAATTGGTAGGTCGGCTTAGCCTCTCTTGGACTTGTTTTCTGTCCTGCAGAGATGGGGCTCGCTAGGCGTCCCTCCCCCGTAGAGGTGCTGAGGGGTGTAAAAGACACGTGTAGGCAGACCGAGCACAGCTGCTCTTTCCTCGTAAGTGCAGGATAGCATCGCTTTTGCGGTGATGGCTTTATGACTGCACCGTGTAGACTCTCAGTGCTCCAAAGGGATGCCTTGCAGATTGGAGATGGGATTCTCACTTCTGTATATACCCAAGGATTGTGTTATTGGGCCTTGCTAATTTGACTCTATTCTTTAGAAAGTACATAATGTAGATATATTTTTCAAACATGCATGATTTTTTCTTTTATTATTTATAGTTCTACCCTCTCATCTCTTGGTGTGACTTTTCATGGAATCCAGGAAACAGTCCTAAGCAACCTGCCTCTTCACACTTCTCCGTGGCGGTTTCCTTCCCTGACTAGAAGAGGGTTTTGCATAGGTAATTTTGATTGCTCCCCTTCTCTTGGAGACTCTCTGTTTTTCTGCCCATCTCTCACCTGTCCATCTGTCCATTTCTCTACCCACTCATTCTTCTGACTTGTTTCAATAAGCATTTCAGGCAGCTTACAGAAGAACAGGTACCAAATAAACAGGTGAGAAAATGGGGCCAAGTTCATACAGTGAGGCTAGGAGTTGAGCCTGTGTGAGAGTTGCCAGCGTGAGACACACGCCTCTGCCTTGTGACTTATAAGATAGACAACATCAATGTGCCTGAAGCTCCCAGCAGACACAGGGAAACAGGGTTTGTGGGAGATGCTCATTGGCTGTGAAATAAATAAGTGGCTTAGTAGAAGCCCAGCCTTTCCAAGTACTAAGGCTTAGGAGAATATTTTAGTGTCTTCCAAAATCAGATTATTGCATCTTTTCTTTTTCAGAGTTTTATGTATAGTTGGTTTACATTCTATACCTGGAAATTTCTCCAAAACTTCTGCCCACGTGAGTCCCATGACTCGGGAATGGGGTGGTTCTGCTCATTGACGGGTGTTGGCCAGAAACGGAAAATGACAGCCTCAAAGGAGCCTGGGATTTACCAGTTATGTTTTGTCAGTGCTGTAGATTTCAGAAAATGCTTTCACCTTTTCTTTCCATCTGAGGCAGCAGCGCGCTCTCTTACCAGCATCAGGAGCTCAGGGCCACGGGATGGTGGGGGCTGACTGCACTGCCGTCAAGACAGCTGAGCTAGTCACTGCAGGTGTGGTTCTTTTACATACTGCAGTTCATGCTCTTTACTAGAATGTTTCAACAGGGAGTTAATTAACTGAGTTAATTAACATTTTATAAATATGATGCTTTGTTGAAAAGACAGTCATAGGCAGAATATAAGTTGTGATCACTTTAAAAATGGTTTCATTACTGAAATTTCAGTAGGAAAGATCCAGTTTATCTTATTTCCGCCTCTCTTTAAAAGTAACAAAGAAACAAGACAGAAAAAGCAGAGGATGATTTCTGTTCTTCCTCTCGGCTTGCAGGTGCCCTCACCTCCAGTGGCATCCATCCAGACACCAGCACTGACACTGGCCGTGCTCAGAACTGCCTCAGCCCTGAAGACACATCTGACAAATGGAAGGGGGCCGCGCCCTGTTACAGCAGGTGCTCTCACTTTGTGGGTCCTTATGTAACTGCGCGGTGTTATTCAGGATCGCCCTTTCTACACTTTGTGACGCTGCTGCGGTGTCTCCTAGTTATTTGTTTCTGTAAGTACTCGTGTAATTTTCCAATGTGTGGTACTAGACATCTAAAAATGCATTTTTCAGATGAAAAATAGTGTGTATTTAATATAAATGTATTAAAAAAAGGGTCAAATGGATCTATCCTGGTGCCAGTACTCAGAGATAATAATTAACACATTAACATCTATTTTCTGTTCTTTTCATCAGTGTGTATTACCTCTGTCATAAAAACCAGCGAGCAATGTGTGCCTGTATACTGTGTGGAGACCTCCATTTTCCATTCGGCTTATTACACATTTTTCTACAATATTCTATCTCCCCTGGCATGATTTTTAATGACTAGTATAGCATTCTGTCTTGTGGAGTCCTCGTCCATTTTACTTTGGACTTAAATAAACTTTTAAATTCCAAGTATACTTAACTGAAATTCTGAAAAGAGATCTGTTGTGGTACCGAAAGTCCCCTACATCCCTTCCCCTTTTTTCCTGAGAGTAAAAACTGCTGACAATGTGGAGTATATATTTCATGACCTTTATGCCTATGTCATATAAATAAACTCATACATACACGTATATGAGAAATCTATGTCTATGTGTGTGTATATATGCTTTATTGAAAAATAAGGCCATACTATATGTTTTCTGCAGCTCGGTTTATTCACTCAGGTATATATCACAGACGTCCTCTCTCTCCAGACTCACCCGGTCCTTTCAGATAGAGTAGAGGGTTTTCCTGATATGCAGGTTTGGTCTCTTGTGTAAGGACACCTTTCGTGGGGGCGTACTGTGGACAAGGCCTTGGACCACGCCGAAACACCGGAACTTTAGTGCCCACAGCTCACCGTGATTTACCGCATCATTGTCTTGATGGTGGACACTTAAGTTTTCTCCATTTTCCACTGTCAGAAAGGGTGTTTGACTGGCATACTTCTTATACAAACATTCCTGTGATCTTGTATGAGTATTATTTTCGTTAAGGTTTCTGGAAATTTAGTCCTTGGATGTGACAACTACATAAATCACAGGCTCCTTTCAAGTGAATCAAGAAATTCCTTCTCCTGTGGGGCATGAAAAGATGTAGAATAACTTATGTAACCAATTCTCTATCGCTGGATATGATTTCACTTCAGCTTTTCTTCTCACCATTGTAAACAGTGCTGTGTAAATGCTCTGATAAGTACATCTTTTTGAACTGAATTTTTCTAAATGAAACGATTCCAAAATGTGGAGTTCAGCCTGTGTGTACACACGTTTTTCAGAGTTTACATATCCATTGACATGTCATCCTCCAAAAGATCGCTCACAGTTTGTTCTCTCAAAGATGGACACTAGCTAGAATATCTTTTAAAAATATGTGCCAATATGATGAGCAAAAGTACTTTTTCATTGTTTTAATTTGCACTTGATGACCAGTGAGGTATTGAGCATTTTTCACTCATTAGCCATCTGACTTTTAAAAAGTGAATGATCTCTTTTGTCCTTTGCACACATTTAAGTGAGGCAGCTTCTTGTTGCTTTGTGACAGCTCTATGTATATTATGAACATTAACCCCTTGCCTTCATCAACATGTATCAGAGAGCTTTTCCTTGTCATATTTTGCCTTTCATTTTGTTCAGTAGGTTCATTTTTGTTGTGGCCCAAAATAATCTTAAGATTGTAAATGTCTTCTTTTTGGGTTTTATTCCTGATATTATTCTTAGAAATACTTTCTTATAATGGTATAAATTTCTTCTGTAGGTTTTTTTAATCTCTAAGATGGAGATGATGATGGTACTTGTTATAGTGAAGAGAAGTTGAATTAATATGAGCAAAGAATTATATTCGCTGTTATTAGTACTTTCTAATATTCACATCACATTCTGTAATTTTTCTTGCGGTCATTATGACTGGAATAGAATTTGTTTTTTCCAGGGGATTCTCTGATTGTCCCAAGACAATTATTGAATTCCTACTTTGCTTTTTAACTTGAAATCCCACCTGTAAAGAATACTTATGTACACTAGAGTCTCTTTTTGAGCTCATGGTTTATTTTTATCAATCTTACTTTCTTACACTAGCACTATATCTTACATATTGTAAACATTTATTTAATATCTGACAGTGCGATTTTTTGATTCTCTTTTCGATCCCAAATTTTCTTGGTTAGTATTATGACTTTATTATTCCTGAAGAATTCTAATATAATTTTTCAAGTTAAAAAAAAAAAGAAGTGCTCTCGTGGGATTTTTTAGTACTTTTGAATTATCTTTAGGAGAACGTACATTTTTACAAAACTGCTTTCCTGCATACAAAATGTTGATGTCTCTACTTTCACACCTCTTACTTTACCCCACAGTACAGTCCTGTACTTCCTCCATGTACAACATGGGCATTGTTTTTGAGTTTATTCCAGATTATTGTTGATGTTTTTGTTAATTATTTAAGTCAGAATTTTTTGCTATTGTATATTTTAACTGTTAAAACTGACACCTAGGAAGGCAGATTCGGTTTGTAAATACTCACTTTGTAACTTCTCATTTAAAATTGTAAGTATTAAGTACTTGTTACAGAATCCTTTCTTTTCTGTTTTTAAAAATTTGTTTCCAAGATTCTCAAAATGGTCATAGCAAAGTAGTATAGGTGGGGACAGAGATGGAGAGAGGTAGTGTGGCTCATGTACAAACTGTGAGCACTTTCATGGCTGTGTTTACGCTGGAAAAGCCGCTGAAGAGTCCAGGATAAAACAGGGGTGGCTTTGTATGCAGTTGAAAGCCAGCTTTCTTGCCTGGTGAAGCCTGGTGGGCGTGACAGGTAGATGATCAAGGTCGAATGGAGGTTATTGGCTGCACAGAGCGCTGTGTCTGAGAACTGGAGAATATCGCCATGGGAAATGCTTGGTGCCAGGAACAAAGCAGAGGAGCTGGGGACCCTGTGTGTTAAGGAATTTCCAGCCCTCGGAGTGGGAAGATCAGACTCTGCATTCAGATCTGAGTTTGAATTCATCTTCTTTAGTTTACTTGTCCTCTGACTTTGGTCAAGCTATATACCCTATTTCACTTCCTGTTTTCTTATCTCTCAAAATAGGAGAATTACAGCCTGCTGCCAGATTGTTTGATCAGGTTAAATAATTAGTGTCTATAAGATGCCACGTACAGTCACAAGCTCAGTGAGAAATGGGCTGTCACCTGTTCTTCTGCAACTCAGTGCTTGACAAGACATGTGGGAAAGCCAGTCCCTAATTTGTGTGTGATGCAAGTAGGAACAAAATTAATGTCTTGCCTTTCCCTAGCAGTATACTTACAGCTTTGCTTCATTTACTTCTTTCCTCCTTTCCTTTCCCCTTTCCCATCCTCCACCAAAAGATCCTGAGACTCTCTCAGAATAGTAGATTCAAATTACTTTAAAGGTTGGCTCATCCTCATGAAATGATAGTAACATAAAAAAAATCTGTGCACATCCCACAATACATTGTATTTGATTTACACACACACGTGTGCACACATACACACACACAATCAGGCTACCTTCCACTTGCAGAGGGATAAGGACCACTTTTTCTGAGTTTTCACTCACTGAGCTTGAGAACAATGTCTCTTACACAGACTTTCACCAGGCTTCGTGCATGGTGTTTTTAATTGAATTTCGGCTTTGTGGCCATAGATATAGTCTCCTAATAGAAGAGAGAAAGTGGAGACATAGACATTCCGCTGAGATATTGGTGTCATCATATTTTAGTTGGAAAGGACTTAAGACAGCATAGAGTCGTAATATTATATGGGTGAGAATCCATGATGTTGTAACTTGGACAAGAACATGGACCTTCTGCCGTCTTGTCCACAAAGGTGAAGAGGCAACTGGGCAGGGGATGGTAGGGATCCTTCTTGCTTGAGTTCCATGTTCTTGCTAGTTTTCATTGCTCAGTTGCCTTTAGTTTATGTCCATGAGGCCTCTCATGGGAAGGTCACTCTGTCCTGATAGATTGAGTTTCTTATCAGCAAAAAGCTCTGGACCCACTCATATTTCCCAGAGTTTTCTGCTGACCTGCTGACACTTTATATAATTGAGACCTAAGAAACTACTGAATATAAAATCCTTATTGTTATTGTTTGCCCTCGAGTTCCATAGGAAGGGGTGCTGTCTCAGGCTGTCTAAAGCCAGATCTGAACAAAGATAGGGTGACAGGCTGTGCTGCTGGTCCTCCACAGTTGAAGGGGATTTCCAACTTAGCTTTATATTCAAGGCAGATGAGTTCAAATCTTGCCTTTACCAGTTATTATCTTTGTGAATTTGGGGAGAAACTGTACTTTTTTGTGTCCAAATTTGTTTATCTGTAAGTAAGTTCAGTATTTATTTTAAGGTTTCTGTTTTAGAATTGAATGAGCTAATACTCTCATTTATACCTAAACTAGTGATCTCATGGTTCTATGCTGGTGCCTTGGTAGTTGATTACTAAGGGACTCCGCAGTGAGATTGGGGGTGGGGGACCCTGGATAATAGAGCTTATATTCCAGGATATGCTTGTAAAAGACTGGATGTGCAGTGGATTTTTAGTAAATATCTACTCCTTTCCTAATCTGCATTGATTGTGTATATATCTTTATACTAATATATGAACAATTTTTATTGCAATTTAAATATCTTTGTAGTATTTACAATATCTAGTTATAAAAATACGTGAAATAAAAAGATTTGAATTTATTTTCTTTTCAATAAGCAAAACAAAATAAAATAGAAAAGAAAAAAGTTTTGAAGGAGTAGAAATAATTTTATTTCTGTGGAATCAATTCCTTGTAATAGGTTTTTTGTTCATGTTGTTAAAAAGCATATAAAATTGATAGGTGGTGAAATACTGGAAATGAGGAAACAGTGGAGACATACTACCTCTAAGGCAGTCAATTTGTTACCAAGTCCAAACTCGTTCTGCTTGCTGCATGACAGGCCGATTAATCGGGAGATGAGATGTTGGAGTAAGGAAAAGAGACTTTATTTGTAAAGCTGGCAGACCCAGAAAATGGCATATTGTTATCCAGTAGAACTCTCTTCCCCAGGGCAGAATTCAGTCTCCTTTTATACTAAAAAGCGGCAGGGATGTGGCTGGTTGTTGCAAACTTCTTGCTGTATGAATTGTTTGTCCTTGAAATCCTTTGTTCCTGCAGCTGTCCATGTGGGTCAAATTATGGTGCCCCTGTAAAACCTCCAAAAAAAAAGAAAGGTTATTCACTATTTTACAACTTGCCATCTATACATAAGTGTAGAAGAGCAAATATCCTTAAAGATCAGAGCCCGGAGAATAGGCCCTCCTGGATATTTCAGGCTAAAGGCAACTTTCTTTTACAAAAGGTGCAGAGATAGCAAGTCTGAGCCTAGAAAACAAGGTACAGGATTAAAGCCAAATGAACACATCTAACATGGAGTGAAATTTGTTCTTTCTATTACAATTTCTTTTTCTCCCTCATAAATAATTTTAGTAAGAAACATGAGCAATTTTTTTATTTTTGCTTCTTAATAAAGGACTACAACTACAATTTAGTGAGCAGGGATGCTGTGCGTGCCTTGGTGTCACAGCAAACTCTTGTTGGTGGTGGTCGACCCTGCAACATGCCTGATGCCCCGTGAGTGTTGGTGAGGGTCCCCCTAACCAGGGGCTCTATTCAGGAACCACCATATGCGCGTTGACCTCTGGCACCTCTTTTTCAGCTGCAGGAAATTTTTTCAGATTCTATGATAGAAAAATCACTCCAGCTAGGGATAATCAGGGAGTAAAGGAAGAGGAAAAGGGCTTGAAGTAGAGTAGAAGAGAAAGACAGAAGCTCAGGGAGCCTGGGGGCTTGGCAGCGCTGCCTCGGGAGAGAGAGGAGCAGAGGTGTGGATGGGACCGGCTACAGAACCAGCTCCTGCAGCTTTCCCTGCACCCAAGCCACACAGCTTTTAATAGGGCCCAGGACTCTCTCCTGGCTGGATGTCACCCTGGGCAGAACCTTGAGAATCGAAGGTAAGGGGTGGGCAGCACTCACCTAGGGGGTCACTGAGGACTTTGGTCAAGTCCACATTGACTTTTCCAGTCATGTGCCTTCACCTGTTCTTTATCTCAGGATCTGAGAAGCAGGAGCAAGGAACTCAGGGAGAGATGCAGGAAGATATCTGACTGTGTTAAGAGACGACAGTCACAGTGACACTGGGAGCGAAGACACTTGCAGCAAAGTAAAATAACTTCACAACCATTGCATCAGAGCTGCATGTGTGAGAGAGCCTAAGCCTGTCTCAGAGTGCAGGGGACAAGCGGAATGGAATGGTAAAATTAACACTGACAATTGAAATTTTGTTAAATAGCCTGCTACTTTTAATTTTATCACTTCACTGTATGCAGGTGTATTTCTATGAGCATTTATAGGTTCACACAACCCCACCAGCCCCTCTTGCCCCCATGGGGGATGGGATTTCTCAAGCACAGTGCCCCTCCTGCTTGCTTGGGCCACGCTGCGGGTCCTCACCTGGGGCCGGACTGCTACAGTACACTGAGTCCCCGAGGCACGGCCTGGGATACATGACAGGAACAACTGTGCTCTTGGCTGAGGGCCTCCATTTCCCCCTGCAGTGTAAGAATGCCGGTGACTCAGTTAGAAGCATGCATCCAAGCCGTCCTTCCGTGTCATCACCATCTAGAAGCGGTGCCTGAATCTTCTGAATTTCTGCAGAATGTGGTTTACAATCACCTTGAACAAGTGAGTGTGTGTCCTCTTTCAAGTGGAGGAGTTACTGCCATTTTCCTGGAACTTACTCACCACTAGTCCATCTGATTTTTCTGTGCTAGGATTCAGTATGGCCTGCTAATAACTCTGCAGTCAGGTCTAGAAACCCTGATGAAGAGGATTATTTATTTTCTTTCTTTATATGATAGTATTTTACTTTCAAATTTCTGAGTTTTCAGTTCTTGGAGGAATGTTTTGGGGGTTGGAGAAACAATTTTGCTCTTACCATCTTTGTGACCTGTTGCTATATGCGTCTCACCTGTCTTCTGTCACTTGTGAGGTGGTTCTATTTTTGACCCTGTCCGGGTTGTTCATATTTTAAAACATAAAATCTGTAAAAGTACAGTCCCTTTTACTCTGAAGACATTCCACAAATACTCCTTTAATCTGGGTATGGTTTTAAGAAGACACAATAATTGGAATATATACTTGCAGGTTGCCAGTGCAAAATCCCCAAATTAATAGTCGAGCTCAACATCTAAAATCTTTCTAATCTACCATGGATTTGTATGGATAAGTGAAGTAGTTTGCTAAGAACTCAATCCTCCCAAGCTGATGCTCTGCCAGATGGTGGAGCCGAGGGACGAGGGTGTGTCCTGCCCTTACTGAGCTGACAGTTTCATGGCAAGGACCTTCACCAGGTGAAGAAATTGAAGTTTCTTCTAAGAACAGTGGGTCTGAAATGAGTCCAAAAGCGTGGGAGAGACACAATCACATTTGTCTCAAGTAGGGGAGAGTGGCTGTGGGGCCACCTGGGAGACTCATGAGTCCAGGTGGGCAGTGTTGTTGGCTTCCAATTGAGCGGTGGGACGGTCAGTGGGTAAAAGCGAACAGATTGAAGGCATGTTTAGATGGTAAAGAGGAAAGGATCAATGCTGTCTGTGAAGGTAGGATGGAGTAAGGCCCAGGTTTCTGGGTGGATTAATGAGTTAAATAATGGTCCTGCTGTGTTCTGAGGAGGGAAAGCAGCAGAGGGAGTTCTGGGGGAAAACTGATGAGTTCAGCTGTGGGTAAAGTGAAAGGCTGTTAGATGTGTGGTCTGGGAGCTCTGGTGAGAGCCAGTAGTGAGTAGGGGGCGGAGAGAGAGACTTTCAAATCATTTTGTCTTGTGAAAATACATACAAGAATGAGTAATGACACAACCCCTGTATATTCTGGATTTAAAACCCAGTAACATTTTGCTATATTGACTGCAGGGGTTCTTAATTTTTTAATAGAAATAAAATAAATAGAAACAAAATAGTGGAGTTAATGAATATCTTAGAGTTGATGTGTGTCCTTGTATGTATTTTCATACCTCATCTGTTTATAAACATAATCTACAAAAAGTTAACTTGCTTAGCATTAGAGTTAAACAGAGGGACGTGACACACTCTGTTGGTGGTTCAAGGTGATTTCTTGGGCAAATTATGTAGCCTCTCTGTGCCTTAGTTGCATCTTCTGTGACTGCCCCCATGCCCCTCATCACAGCTGATTTCCTAGACTTGAAGTTGGGAGGGAGGCTGCTGAAGGGAGTAAGAGGTGGCAACTGCTAGGGTCACTGAAGAGAGAGACAAAAACAGATTAAAGCCGAGAAACTGAGTGCTAATACCCTCAAAGGAGAAAGAATCCCTTAGTTTTTTGAGCCACTTAGCCTAAGAGAACGAAAATCATGTGGATCCAAAGCTCTTGAGCATATGAGTATTGTGGGTGGGAGGGTTTCATCAGAAAAGGGTTGAGAAAAGGCCTTTTGGTTTCCCTTTACGTTTCCAGTAAGGATGAGGCGCAGAAGAAAAACCACCCGTTTCACAGTAGAAGGTGCTGTTTTGTGCGAAACTGTCCGAAGGTTGGAAACCATTCATCAGTGGTGCTGGCAAAAGAAGAGACTTCTGGATTGGGTGGGGCACTTGCTGTGACTTCCAGGTGACCTGCTGGCTGGGGGCTGTGAGGCGGGCAGTAGGTTTGCAGTGTGACCTGGGTATAATCCCTGGCATTGAGGCTGCTGATCTGACTAGCAGAGCTGGGCAGACACCGTCCTAACGGGGCTGCTCGGGATGAGGCCTGGGACACCTGCCATGCTGAGGGCGAGAGGAGAGCTCCCCTGAGGTTGTGTCCCTGTGAAGATTAGAAACGTCCTCCTGCAGGGGAGGAAGAGCCTCTGAGCAGCGGGCCGGATGCACAGGCAAGACCAGCCTGAGCACGGAGATTTCAGGAAGCCGGAATTCATACAGGCCCGAACAGCCTTGTTCCTGAGAAACTGGAGGGAAAAGATGCTGCAAATGCAGGCTAAGTTCAGACACTATTGTGTGTCATGAGTGATAGGAAAAGACTGTTCAGGCAGCCACGAGAGAACCCTGTGGTTGTCCCAGTTGGGCGTCACACAGGAGGGAGGAGCAGAGTTATATACTTTGCCACTTATTAGCTGTGTGACTTTGAGCAATATCACCCCACTTCTCTCTATATATATCTACATCTGTAAAGAGACACAGTGACAAGCTCGTGTCATCAGAATGCTTTGTTTAACTCTGATCCCCTTTGTCCAGTCCTGTCAGTGCTGCCCTGCAAGGTTCTGCAGCGGCTGCTCTTGCCCTGTGATGGGAGGGCATAAAAGGGCATTGTAGCACCCGAGGGCAGAAAGGGGTTGCTTTAAAAGCAGACATGTAGCGTCCTGCAGCTGCAGACCTGCAGGCAGTTTGGTTCATGGTCGTGGAGAGGACTTTGGAGGCCTTAGCGTCGTCTTAAGACTTGTTTTCCCTTGGGGACCTGATTTGCCTTTGCAGATTAATGTTGAAGATTTGGGCTTCTGGCAAAGCTGTTTTCAGAGATGGGTATATACGTAAAATATCATATAAAATAAAATGATTTATTTAACGTGTGCGACTTTGCAGCTGTTGGGAAGAGCTGTGTTGGCCTGGTCTCCACGGGGGACACCAAGGGTCAGCAGAGCGTGCGGGAGGGAAGGCAGCCTGCAGTGCTTCTGCGGGGTGTTCTCCCCAGCAGGGCGCTCTGCTGAGTTGTCTCTTCTCTGAGTTTGGTTGCCAGAGGAGCAGACAGCAAAGTAATGAGTTCTGGAGGGATTGTATAATGACAGGAAGAAATAGGAACCTGGAGATTTTCTGGACTAAAACACGCTTTTGGTTCCTGATTCAGTGTGTTCCATTACAGAATTGATGAGTTGTGTCTATTCTGGAACGTCATTGAAATAAACGTTCAGCCTAAATGTTAAGGGCTTTGATTTATTTGGCTGGAGGACTCGAGCCGGGATGACAGCCTCTCAGATCACTCTGAGGGACTGCTCCCAAGAGGTAGTGGAGGAGCTAGGATAAATAGAATCTTTACAACAAAGATCAGGTAATTGGAACAATAAAATATTGCTTGTTATCTAAAGAAAACCAGATATCTCAAGTTCAAGTATTTAGTGGTTTTCTATGTATGGTGGGAAGCAAACATTTGGGTCATTGAATTCATTCCTTTGGCAAGCACCTGGCTATCTAGGGCCAGTATCCTGTCCTTTCTTGCACTGAGTCTGCTCAGAGGGCACCACTGTGAGTGGCTGAGAGGCCGGGCTGTAGGCATGAACTCGCTGGGGGTTGGCAGCAGCCGCTGATGATTTGGATTCAGCATTCTTTGTTTACTGACATGGTTGCAGTATTTTCATGCACATTGTAGTATTTTCATTCACAGTGTTCCCCCTTGGTCCTAAATTCGACCAATATTTTGAGAGACATTTCATGACCAATTTTGTCCCACGGTGCTAGGATGGCTCATTCCTAGTTCAGGTGAAGAATCTTCTGAGTTGCCATTCAAGGTGTTAGTTTTTTTTATCAGGCCCTGTTGATACTAAAAGTTCTCTGGATCACCTGTCTTACTACTCTATTATGATCCAGGAAGTGTTTACCCATCTTTGCTCATTCCCATACCTAGAATCACACTATTATATTTATTTTATTCAGGGTTATAAATTTTATCTGTTTCTTCAAGATGTTTAGCCATCATCCATCTTGTGGGCCTAGTTACACATTGGGAAATGTAACAGACAACAATTTTATAAAATAGACAGGATATAAGTAATACAGCTAGTAACGTTAATAAAGTCACGAGTAAGAATTTAATAGTCGAGAAGTTGTATTTTTGGGTTAAAATTTTGCTTGTGTTTCTGAGTTTGATCCTATGAGAAAGTTCATATTTATGGTCAGGGTCAGGGCAGGTATTAATTGGCCAGTTGAAATCTCCCACCTTGTAAGATCAACAGTGGCCTAAACAGAACTATAAATTCTTTTTAGAATAACGTTTCTGAGGGCTATCTAGTTAGAGCCTTGGAGTAGGGAAACCCACCAAGGTAACACAGAAGTACTAGACATAGGTAATTTATCATAAACTTAACAATTGGAGTAGTTCATAATCAAAGGTTGGAGAAATTATCAAAGTAATTGGTATACAGTCCTGGTCCGGTGTCTTGGGTCAGCAGTCTAGCTCAGATGTCGTCTTCTTCTCATCCTGGTATGGAAGCTTTTTCTCCATTTGGGCATTGTTTTAAGGTGAGCAGTGCTCTATAGGCCAGTGCACTGCAGGGGCTGTTTCAGATAGGAAATGAATCCGAGACTCCGTTTCCTTCAGCTTTGGTGTGTATGGTCTAGTTAAGAGTATCTGAAAAAGGGTCTTTCCATTCAGGTTGGAGACAGTTCTTTAAGTCATGCCTGTTGCAGTATGTATAATCCCCTGGCTGCAGGTCATGGGGCATTGGAATTTTACCCAAGGATAGATTACTGAGCTTCAGAATCAAACCTAGAGTATTCTTTTCATAATTCAATTAAACTGTACAGCAGTGTGACATAACAGCAAGGAATGATCTGGGAAGTGTCTTAGTAAATATGGACCTCAATTAACAAAACTAGAATTTAATATCGACTAAAATATAATTTTTTTCTCTCTAAAGTTACCCTCAGTTTTCTCAAATATAGCCAAATCAAGATTAATTTCTTTACAAATTAAATCTGATTATTTGATCATATAGGCTTTTTAAATTGACTGTGTTGGAAGTTTTAATACGGAGTCTCAGGGTAGAATGTTAATAAGGTTTTCTAAGGCCAAGAAAGCCACGTCAAGGCTTTTCATGGATTTTTGCCTTACAGATTTAGGTAAATTCTTTTCTCTTTAAAATCCTTAAAATACCTTTATACTCCTATATCTCTTAGGAGATGATCTCCCTAATTTGTCTGATAGAGCCACTGGGGACCTAAGTATTTTTAGTCTTTTGAGGGATCAGATAGAGAGAAAAGATAACTGTTCCAAGTCTGTATACATAGTTATAATTTATCAAATTGCTGTGAACCATAACTAGCTTAAAGAGAAGAGATTCTTTATGTCTGGGAAACAGGTTAAAAGGCAGTAGTATTTCAAACAATATCAAAAATTATAACCATATTCAGCTGGTTAATCAGTCCCATGTAACTAATTCTTTTAATGAGAGTTTTCATTAGAACTTTAAAATGTCTTACCCAGTTTAGTTCAGTGCTGTAGTTTGAAATTTATTAGAAATCAGTAAATCTCCTTGAAGAGAAAGCATTTTGCAAAACCATCAGAAGAAAACAATTAACTGTCTATAAATGACAAAAGTTTTAAAAGCATGGTTAAACACCGTTACACTATAATCAATAAAGAAACCTGTTCACTATACCCATAATTATCACTGGTAACATTTCAGATAAACCAGAATTTTAGGGAGTCCATATAATTTCTACAATACCTATATTAATAATATTTCTCATTCAATATAACCTTAGAAGTTTTATGATTCATTTGACAATTCCATGTTATTTAAAATGCCAAATGAAACTTTATAGTTAAAAATCTCTCTTTGGGATGTTTCAGGGGCCTTCTGTAGCATCCCAAACTTAACTGGAGATTAAAAGAATTTTAATTAATTAAATTAATTTTTATTTAATTAATTAGAATTTTATATTTGGGGAGCTTTGTGAAAGACTTCAGAACACTTGATCAGATAAACATATAGATCACTGTAATGTAGTACTAATTCATTAACAAGAAAATATGTCAAATGTAAAGGCAGAACAGATCAGCTAAGTGGTATAAGAAGTTTTACAATCTGTTACTGAAGGTGGATTAATATTTTAAGAAAATTTTTTCCTCTTAACAGAGAGAAAACCAAATCTAATCTTGTTCCAGCTAACTTCTAAGATTCATTTACGTTGCCCAATTTGATTCTAAACTTAGCCAATTCTGACCACGTACAAAACTTTCCTCAGGGTTCCTTTTCCACAAGCCTTCCACAGCTTTCTATACTTATATTAGTGTGTCCCTTATTTTGTCTTCCATTCAGAGGTAACCAGCTTCAGGAGAAAGTCACTATTTTTCATTAACAAAGTATTATTCCATTCTTACATCTTCCTTTACGCATTTATATTACTTTCCTAGGATACTGAGATCATTCCCTTACTAATAGAGACTATTTCTGTGTGACACCAACCATTTATTAATATTTCTAAACACCTTTAGTTTCACTGTAAGAGGAAGTTAAATGTTAAGTAATTCATATTTCAATCTTATTTTATCTGAAAATGGCATAGATATTTAATAAAATCTTGTCATTTAACTTAATTTAGCACAACTCTAGAATTTAAAGATATCAAACATTTAGAGATTATTTTAAGCATACATTTTAAAAATATATTTTAAATATTTACCCAAAGCTCTCATCTCATTTGCATTTAATTTACTTAAAATTTTACCACAGCACATTACTGTTATTTTTTTTTTTGACAAATCTGCAACAGATATAACAGGATCTTATTTGACTTTCATTAAACCTAGGTACAGTAAAGGTATTATAGTTAAGATGGATGATTTTAAAGATGTCTACATTTATTAGAACATACTTAAACTAAACAATATCAAATATTACCTTAATATTGAATATTTTCCAATTCACATGACACTGAAAGTCAATTTGTTAAGTTTTTATTTTAAAAATACTTAATTTTTAAGCTCTTATATTTTTACATCAATTAAGCAGAGCTCTTTGACTTCGAAATTTTTTTTTTTAGCAGTAGAAATATCTCACTTCTATAATCTGTATGCAGGCTTATAAACAGACAAAAGCTAGAGATCTCATAGCTTCACTTTAAAACTTACTTATATTTATAATAATAGTTGGAGTAAGCTGAATTTGCTTGCTCAAATCACTAAGGCTTACTATTTATGAAACAGGTAATTAAGATTTCCTCACAAAGTCTGAAGGACCCGTCAGAGTTCTGAGTTCTAAAATGCCAAAAATTTCATGGCCTCAAGTTTTATTTCGTTGAGCTAATTAGGCTCAGTCCTAGGTCACTGTTTGTTGTATTTATATTTCTGATCTGCAAGACAAAGACACTCTCTTCCAGGTCCCCAGATAAATGCTCTGTCACCCAGACCCAATTTTATCTCCTTAATTGGCATTTTTGTATCAGTGAGAAGAGCTGTAAACAAAGAATTCCATGTTTTAAAACTAAGGTTTTCTTTATTTTGTCTTCCAAAGCTTGCATAAGACATTTATTAAGGTCTCTTTTCCTTGAGTTATAAGTTAAACCCAGGGTAAACCTATTTTTTTTTTTTTAGCTACTCAAATTACTTTTTAGATTTACGTTATATTGGACGTCTCAAGTAACTATATTGGTTTCCTTTAATTTGTTCAATTAATATTTTCAGAGGGATAGACATGTGCCCAGCCTTATAATACCAAGAAGGGGAAGCGTTTTTCCACTGAAACATATCTATCCCACAACATAAGCAAAAGGTTTATATAAAGACCATCTAAATATACCAATTTCACAAACTTTTATCTCAATTTTATTAAATCTTATACCTTTAATTTTTATATTTATTAAGTTTAATCAATAATTCTTATTTCTAGAAGGAGTGACAGAAACCTTTTTTTTGTGGGTGTACATTGTATATAATTTTATAGAAGTCTCTAGGATGCCCAAGTTTCAGCCAAAGAGCTTAGGCCCTTCTCGATTTTTAATTTCATTAATTGGTCTGTTGTCCCAATCCTTGATCAAGTATTTCAGTCTACATATAAATATATGTTAAACTGTGGTAAATAAAACGGACTTGTTTGAACTTTAATGTTGGGGGGGAGTAGGTGAACTCTTTGGCCCTTTTTTTTTAACTTTACGTAGTGTAGTATCAAAACCCTGTATGTAAATCCAAAAATGTCCATTTTATTGATCTCATTCAAAATAACCATATAAAAATATTTATCCTTTTGGGATAAGCCACTTATCTGTTTTTTTGACATTTTTACAATCCTTTTTCCAGTTATTCAACCTAATTAACATTAATTATACTAAGTTTTTATTAGCATCTCTAGAAACATTTATCAGAAAGGAAAAACAAAAATGTAGCTTTTCAAACCAGTTATATTTTTATATCTGAGTTCTTAGGTTAACCATTAGATATATTTTTCTGCATTTAAACTTTATTTTAATAGGTACCAATAAAACAGCCGTTTATAATGAGATCTCTTTAAACTTTCACCAATTAAAAAGTTTTTCCAAATTAAAAAATCCATCATATGGCCATCAATTTATATATATATAAATAAATATATATATATATATATATATATAGTGATTTTAAACCAATAAGATGAAGAGGCCCTTCCACATGAGAGTCAGGGTGTTGCCTAAATAAAATTCAAAGGTTTACTCTCCAAAAGCTTAAAGCCTTCGTGGTCCAGGCTGATGCAACAAAGTTTAAGATGGCAAAATATCTGAAAATTGGTACAATCAAAGAATTGCTTAGAATCCCAATTTATTTGCGTGGCCACCGTATGTACACAATACTTGAACTTTTGTATGGCAGAGTCCAAGGTTTCCTTTAAAAACTAAACTAAACATATATATACTTACATGCACACACTTAAAACATCCAGAGAAAGATAAAACGTTTACATTTCAAGGACACAGGAAGAGAAATCCAAGTTCCCACTAAAGGGGATTTTGTTTTTATAAGTTCAGAATGCCAAAAAATGTTTTTATCAGGCCTGGTTATTTCCAGAGTGAGTTTTTTTTTTTCTTATTCCCGATTAATGTTGTAAGTTTTGTATGTACATAAATCTGGCTGGGGTTTTACTTGGAGACTGGCAATCTGTCATTTCTTTTTCTTTTCTTTTCTGTTCTTTATTTTTTTTTTGAAAGTTCTATTCCCCATTGTAAGGTCGGGTTCTCAGAATAAATTTGCTAGTAAGATTTCCCACAGGGACAACTCTGTGGCATGAAGTCTTTGTGTCTACCACTCCTGGAAGATTCCCTGTCACCTGAGAATGCTGTTACCAGCCAGGAGGATGGTCCAAAATTTGGAGTTGAAAGTTTCCTCATAAGAGTTTTACTTTTATCCTGAAAAATTCAATGGAGGTAACCAAATTGAGGAAAACATTAGACCAGCCTCTTACCTAACCACTCAGTCCTGAACCCAGTGTCTTTCAACTTGGACCCACTCGGGATGTCTCCACTGGGTGGGTAATTCACCTCAGTTTCTTTCAACTGGAGGGCCACGTACCTGGATACACCGCCAGATAAAACTTAGGATCATCAACCAATATGTGAGATCTGAGAACCAGGAGAGACTCAGCCAAATTCATCTGGACCCCCCGAGGAGGCGGATGAGCACAAAGGGCCACTGCTGGTACCAAGGCTCTGGTCACTTGGAGAGTTCAGGTGGAGAGAAATCTGCTGTGGTGCTTCATGGTGTCCAAAACTGTTGACTGAAATAAACGTGCAGCCTAAAAGTTAAGAGTTATGTTTCATTTGGCGGGAGGACTCGAGCCAGGATGACCGTCTCTCAGAACTCTCTGAGGGACTGCTTCCAAGAGGTTGAGGAAGAGCTAGGATATATAGGAGCTTTACAACAAAGACCAGGTTGTTGGAACAATAAAAGATTACTTGTTATCTAAAGAAAGCCAGGTATCTCAAGTTCAAGAATTTAGTGATTTTGTATGAATGGGAGGAAGCAAATATTAGGACTCACTGAATTCATTTTTTAGACAAGCACCTAGCTATCTCGGGCCAGTAGCCCGTCCTTTCTTATTCTGAGTCTGCTCAGAGGGCACCATTGTGAGTTGCTGCAGTGGCTGGGCTGCAGGCCTGTCCTCGCCGGGGAGTGGCGGAAGCCTTTAATGACTTGGTATCAGTATTCTTTGTTTACTGACATGGTTGCAGTATTCTCATTCACATTGTAGTATTTTCGTTCACAGACCGAATATGGATCATCTGCAAACTTGGAAAGCAACCGAGATGGAATTACTGCAGATACCTTCTGCTTTAATAAGCCGTGTGCAAACATAAACACGGAGGAAGCATACACTTGGATTTGGAGGTGTAGGAAAGGGATCCTGCACATTGCAGGAGAACGCAATGCAGAATTCCTTAAGTCCAACTTTCTTTACTGTAGTGGTTTCTGAGAACAGTTTATGGTAATTAAACAACATTGACAAACGGTGGCACACATTGCTTTTAAGGGATGGCCGGCTGCAAACTTTTATATTGGACAGGTGGAATTCATAGGCAAGTGGTCAGGTGGATGGGAGAGAGATGGAGCCAAGGCCTGGGCCCAGATTCCGGTTTAAATTGCCATTTCTTCACCATAGGGCCTTGGAATAGAATGCATACTCTCAACCTGTTGGTGAATCTGTGAAATGGGCATGATAATATTCATTTCTTCCTGGGATTGTTGTAAGATCTAAAGAGTATTATAGCACACATGAAGCATTTAACACCCTGGCACTTAGCAGTGTTCACTGTGTGGGGCCGCCCCGCTTAGCGTGCGTCAGAGCCGTAAAGGCAGCATTTGTCTGTTGAGGATGCACTTGTAGCCCCTTGGCTAGGTTGTGAATTTGTTGATTTCCTTTAATACTTGTAACTCTGTGTGACATGGGCAGTTATTTTCATGGACAGATGAGGAATCTCAGGGTAAAGAAGACTGTGTAATTTGCCCAAGGTCAGACCATAATTTTGGGTGCAGGGGCCTCAGTTCAGCATGGGCCCCTGGGCCTTCTGCTCTCTCCGTTCAGCACCAGAGCCAGATATGGAGTTGGCTGTTTCCCTGCCCAGAATATCCGGCAGGACCCAAGACACACCTGGCCCTGTGCTGCTTGAGCAAAAACTCCGGAGGAGAGGGAGTTACAAAAGGGATAAACATAAAAACAGACGACAGCAAACTGTGATCAGCTCTGAGAAGGAAAGGAACACGTCTCGCCGTGCAGAGCTGGGAGCTTTCCCGTCTGGGCTGCTCTGGGGGTGTTCATCTCAGCTAAACAAGTTCTGCTGTTGCAGCAAGGCAGGAAGGCAGGGCGCATGTGGGCAGGTAGACAGGGCCTCATTGATCGTACTCATTCCCCATTAAGCGGCAGCTTTCACGGGCACTTACCTAGTAAACATTGGCCATAATCTTCACGCAATTTGCTTGGTAATTTTATTGACCCCAGCTTTGAGATGAGGTCATTGAAGCTGGGGAGTTTGTTGCATGCCCGTGATTACCTTGCAAATACCCCCACTGGTCTTTCAACCTAGACTGGTGTGGCTGTCATGCCCCATCCCTGTGAATGGCATCGTGTAGCTTCTCCCAAGTGGCCCAAGTGACTGACATTGATATGCTTAATTCGTAGGAAATGGTATGTGGCAATAAGAGAAAAAGATAGTAAGAAATTGTTTGGAAAACAAGAAAAAAACCTATTCTTCCCCAGCTGGGGGAGCGTAACCTGTATCACCCACCCTAATCACTGCCTGTCACCTCCTCCCTGAGGATTCTGTGTTCAGAAGCCACTCTGAGCCTTGGGAGAACATTTTTCCTCATGACACTTTTGACTAGGACCCGCGACATCTCTGTCCCTGGTT